>NC_041382.1:316413626-316498847 GCF_002162155.2 Triticum dicoccoides | reverse complement strand
GCGCGCGGCAGCAGGGCGGCGCGCGGTGGCGGGCGGCTGCGCCAGCAAGGAGGCGGCGGCGCGAGGTCCCGTCGATGGAGACGGAGCAAGGAGGCAAGGCCGGCGAGGCGCGGGCTCCCTTGGGCCCGGCGCGGCCCGGGGCGGGCTGGATCTGGGCACGACGGGCCCGCGCGATGGAGACAGCGTCGGAGGACAGGTGGCGGCTCCGGATTGGGCGAGGGCGAGGGCGGACACGTCCGGTCGCCGGGCGGACATGTCCGGCGGCACGAGGAAGAGGAAGGCTAGGGTTGGACTGCGTGAAAATTTCGGGGAGGCACACATATATATAGGTAGAGGGAGCTAGGAGAGTCCAAATGAGGTGCGGTTTTCAGCCACACGATCGTGATCGAACGACCGAGAGGATGGAGGGGTTTTGGATGGATTATGGGCCACTTTGGAGGGGTGTTGGGCTGCAACACACACGAGGCCTTTACGGTTCCCCGGTTAACCGTTGGAGTATCAAACGGACTCCAAATGTCACAAAACTTGACAGGCGGTCTACCGGTGGTGTACCAAGGCCGCTTGGCAAATCTCGGTCCATTCCGAGAAATTTTAACACCCGCACACGAAAAGAGACAAAAGGGGACGCCGGAGGACGTAGGAGTGTCGGATTGCAAAATGGACAACGGGGAAAATGCTCGGATGCATGAGACGAACATGTATGCAAATGTGATGCACATGATGACATGATACTCAAAGCATGGCACACAAACAAATGACAAGGCAACAACAGTGAATAACTGGAAGACACCTGGCGCAACGGTCTCGGGGCATTACAAAAATGAAGGCTAGCAAAAGATTGAGAAGCGACCAACCAAGAAACGAATAATCTCATAAGCGAGCATTAAGCATAATTAACACCAAATTATGCACCACAAGTAGGATATAATTTCATTGCATAATTATTGACTTTCGTGCTTGCATAGGGAATCACGAACCTTAACACCAATAGTCTTACTAAAGCATAATTACTCATCAACATAACTCACATATCACATCATCATATCTCAAAACTATTACTAAGAATCAAGTTTATTTTGTCCAATGATCTTCTTGAATGTTTTTATTATATCCTTCTTGGATATCTATCACTTTGGGACTAATTTTCATATGTTGCTTTTGATAAGCTCAAACAAATATAAGTGAAGATCATGAGCATAATATTTCTTTCTCTCAAATTAATTTAAGTGAAGCAAGAGAGAATTTCTTAAAAAAATTACTAACTCTCAAATAAATAAAGTGACGCAAGAGAGCATTTACTTAAAAATACTAAAGCACACCGTGCTAAAAAGATATTAGTGAAGCATTAGAGCAAGTCCATAGCTCATAAAAATTTAAGTGAAGCATAGAGAGCAATTCTAACAAGTCATGACATAACTTTGGCTCTCTCAAATAGGTGTGTCCAGCAAGGAATCAAGACTTAAAACACAAAATAAAACAAGCAAAGACTCATATCATACAAGACGCCCCAAGCAAAAGACACAGTATGTGACGAATAAAAATATAGCTTCGAGTAAAATACCGATGGTTGTTAGAAGAAAGAGGGGATGCCACTCGGGGGCATCCCCAAGCTTAGTTGCTTGCTCTCTTTTGGATAATATCTTGGGATGCCCCAATCTTAGGCTCTTCATACTCCTTATTCCTTCATCCATCGTAAGATAACCCAAAAGTTGAAAACTTCAATCACACAAAACTCAACAAAAGCCTTCGTGAGACCCGTTAGTATAAGAAAACAAAACACTACTATAGGTGTTGTAGTAAACCAATTCATATTTTGTTATTGCATTATATCTACTATATTCCAAATTTTATATGGCAAAAACTCATCAAAGAAAACCATAGAGACATCAAAACAAGCACACAACGCAAAGAAAACAGAATCTGTCAAAACAGAATAGTCTGTAGAGATCTGGGTATTTCGAATACTTCTGTAACTCCAAACAACTCTGAACAATTAGTACGACCTGTGAAATTTGTATATTGATCTACTACAAAAGGAATGGGTATTTTATCGCTCTCAGGTTAAAAATGAGATTTATTTTCGTGAGCGCAAAAGAATTTGTTTTTTCAGCAAGATCAAACAATTATCACCCAAGAAGATCCTCAGGGCTTTACTTGGCACAAACTGTAATTAAAACATTAAAAACACAATAATAACAGTAGCATTATTGTGCTAACACTCAAAAACAGGAAGCAAAAAGCAAAAATAAATTTTATTCATTGGGTTGCCCCCAACAAACGCTATAGTGTTACGCCCTTAGCTAGGCATAAAGCAAGGATCTAAGTTTTGTCATATTTATTCCAAGATCCATAAGATGCCCTCATGATTGATTCAAATGGTGGCCTAATTCTTGTTCTAGGGAAGTGTTCCATACCCTTCCTCAAAGGAAATTGGAACTTAATATTGCCTTCTTTCATATCAATCACGACACCGATAGTGCCTAAAAACGGTCTACCAAAAATAATTGGACAAGACGGATTGCAAACAATATCAAGAAAAATAAAATCTATGGGCACATAATTCCTATTTGAAAGAATAAGAACATCATTAATTCTTCCCATAGGCTTTTTAATAGTAGAATCTGCCAAGTGGAAATTTAAAGAACATGATTCAATATCGGTAAGACCAAGCACATCACACAAAGATTTCGGAATTGTAGAAACACTAGCACCAAAGTCACACAAAGAAAAATACTCATAATTTTTAATCTTGACTTTGATAGTAGGTTCCCATTCATCATGCAATTTTCTAGGAATTTAAACTTCTAATTCCAACTTTTCTTCTAAAGCTTTCATCATAGCATCAACAATATGTTCAGTAAAAGTTGTATTTTGTTCATAAGCATGGGGTGAATTTATCATGGATTGCAACAAAGAAATACAATCAATAAAAGAGCAACTATCATAATTAAAGTCTTTGTAATCCAAAAGAGTGGGCACATCACTAGCTAAAGTTTTGACCTCTTCAAACCCACTTTTATCAATTTTCTCAACAAGATTTTCACCCTTCGAAATATCGGGACGCCTTATAACTAAAGTTGACTCTTCTCCAGTCCCTTTTTAATAAATCTTAACTTTACTAAACAAGGAATTAATAGAAGAAACACCAATCATTTTAAGATCTTCATCACTTTTGCGAAAGTAATCACTAGAAAAGTTTTTTCTAAAAATTCTCTTTTAGCTCTAAGCATAGCGGTTCTTTTCTTACTTTCATCCATAGAAACATAGAGAGCTTTAATTGATTCATCTAATTTAGGCACAAAAATTTTCATTTTGAGATTTTCCACATCATGAGAAATTCTATCAACACTTCTAGACAAATCATCAATCTTATTCAACTTTTCTTTTATGGTAGTGTTGGAAACTTTTTGCATCTTGATAAATTCTTTAATATTTTTCTCAAGATCAGAGGTGTTCCTATTACTATTATAAGAAGGATTTCCATAGGAATTACCATAATTATTATAGGAATTACTAGGAAAAGACCTGGGATTAAAATTGCCTCTATAAGCATTATTGTTGAAATTATTTCGAGAGATTAAATTCATATCTACGGCATCACTAGTTTTTTCAATCAAAGTAGACAAAGGCATATCATTAAAATCAATAGGGGCACTTTTACTAGCAACCATTTTCATAAGAGCATCAACTTTTTCACTCAAAGAGGAAATTTCTTCAACCGAATTAACTTTTTACTAGTAGGAGCTCTCTCGGTATGTCATTGTGAATAATTTGCCATAATATTATCAAGCAATTTGGTGGCTTCACCCAAAGTAATTTCCATAAAAGTACCACCCATGGTGGAATCTAAAAGATTATGAGAAACAAAATTCAACCCCGCATAAAAATTGTGTATGATCATCGAAAGATTTAACCCATGAGTTGGGCAATTCCTTAGCATCATTTTCATCCTTTCCCAAGATTGTGCAACATGCTCATGTTCAAGTTGCTTGAAATTCATGATCTGGGTTCTAAGGAAAATAATTTTTGCGGGCGGAAAATACTTAGTGATAAAAGCATCTTTGCATTTATTCCAAGAATCGATACTATTGCGAGGCAAAGAAGAGAACCAAATTTTTGCAGAATCACGCAAAGAAAACAGAAATCATTTCATCTTCACCAGATCATTGTCCACATATTTTTCTTTTGCATATCGCATAATTCAAAAAAGGTATTAAGATGGGACGTGGCATCCTCATTAGGAGTACCGAAAAAATGATCTTTCACGACAAGATTCAGCAAAGCAGTATTAATATCACAAGACTCCGCACTAGTGGCGGGAGGAGCAAGCGGAGTGCCAATAAAATCATTGTTGTTGGTATTTGAGAAATCGCATAACTTGGTGTTGTCTTGAGTCATGATGACTACACAACAAGATTGCACTCAAAAACAGATCCGGCAAGAAAACGGCGAACGGAAAAGAGGGGCGAATAAAACGGCAATTTTTTGCGAAGTGGGGGAGAGGAAAACGAGAGGCGAATGGCGAATAATGTAAATTGAGAGAAGATGAGATTTGTGATTAGGAACCTGGTATATATTGAAGATCCGCCATGACAACGGTGCCAGAAATTCCTTTTGATGTCGCTTGAAGCTATGTCGGTATTTCCCCAAAGAGGAAGGGATGATGCAGCACAACGGTGGTAGGTATTTCCCTCAGATATGAAACCAAGGTTATCGAACCAGTAGGAGAACCAAGCAACACAACGTAAACAACACATGCACACAAATAACAAATACTCGCAACCCGATGTGTAAAAGGGGTTGTCAATCCCTTTCGGGTAACGGTGCCAGAAATTGGCAAACAGACGTGAGAGAGTTGTAAATATTGATAGATAGAACGCCAAATAAAATAAATTGCATCAAGGTGTTTTTGTATTTTTGGTTTAGTAGATCTGAAAATAAAAGGCAAATAAAATAGATCACGAAGGCAAATAATATGAGAAAGAGACCTGGGGGTCGTAGGTTTCACTAGTGGCTTCTCTCGAGAGAAATAGCAAACGGTGGGTAAACAAATTACTGTTGGGTAATTGATAGAACTTCAAATACTCATGATGATATCCAGGCAATGATCATTATATAGGTATCACGTCCAAGATTAGTAGACTCACTTCTGCCTACATCTAAAACTATTACTCCACACATCGACCGCTGTCCAGCATGTATCTAGTGTATTAAGTTCATGGAGAAATGGAGTAATGCAATAAGAACGATGACATGATGTAGACACGATCTATCTATGTAGAGATAGACCCCATCGTCTTATCCTTAGTAGCAATGATACATACGTGTCGGTTCCCTTCTGTCACTGGGATCAAGCACCGTAAGATCGAACCCAGTACAAAGCACCTCTTCCCGTTGCAAGATAAATAGATCAAGTTGGCCAAACAAAACCCCAATATCAAAGAAGAAATACGAGGCTATAAGCAATCATGCATATAAGATATCAAAGAAACTCAAATAACTTTCATGGATATAAAAAATATAGATATGATCATAAACTCAAAGTTCATCCGATCGCAACAAACACACCGAAAAAAGAGTTACATCATATGGATCTCCAAAAGACCATTGTATTGAGAATCAAACAGAGAGAGAGAGAGGAAGCCATCTAGCTACTAACTACGGACCCGAAGGTCTACAAAGAACTACTCACGCATCATCGGAGAGGCACCAATGGAAGTGGTGGACCCCTCCGTGATGGTGTCTAGATTGGATCTGGTGATTCTGGACTCTGCGGCGGCTGGAATTGATTTTCGTCGACTCCCTTAGGATTTCTGGAATATTGGGGTATTTATATAGCAGAGAGGCGGTCCGGGGGGCAGCCGAGGTGGGCACAACCCACCAGGGTGCACCTGGGCCTCCTGGCGCGCCCTGGTGGGTTGTGCTCTCCTCGGAGCACCCCCTCGGGCGCAGCCTTGGCCCATTAGGTGTCTTCTGGTCCATAAAAAATCTCCGTAAAGTTTCATTGCATTTGGACTCTGTTTGGTATTGATTTTCTACGATGTAAAAAAACATGCAAAAAAACGAGAACTAGCACTTCACACTATGTCAATAGGTTAGTACCAAAAATGATATAAAATGACTACAAAATGATTATAAAACATACAAGATTGATAACATAATAGCATTGGAATAATCAAAAATTATAGATACGTTGGAGACGTATCAAGCCCCGCCCCAATCTGTGCCTTGTACGCGAATTCCAGCGTCGCCCGAGACGCTCCGTCGCGGTTTTGGTCGCCGGTGCATCATCGTCGGCCCCTGGCCCCCTAACATGTGGGCCCCGGGCTAATAACCACTAAACCCCCCTCACTGGCCCTGGGCCCTGCCCCCATTAACCACAACCAAATTAAATTGACTAATTAACTAACCTAATTAGTCCCTAACATGTGGGGCCTCCCCTCTAATTAACCCCAGGTTAATCTTAACCTTTGATTAAATGGTTGAGTCAATGACAGGTGGGACCCATCCACTATTCCTATCGATAAGGCTGGCTGGTCAGCTGCTGACTCAGCTGACTAGACCGACAAGTCAGCCTCTCTATTGCATTTGTTGGGTACACTTCTGTGTACCCATAGCAATTAAATATTAATTTATTTTTGAATTAAATTAAACAAAAAATAAGAAATTATTTAAATCTTTGAAAAATTAATATAAATTAATCTGTAGCTTAGATGAAAAGGTTTTATATATGAAAGTTGCTCAGAAAAATATGACCAACTAGACTATGACTTCCGTTCGTCGGTCACATGCACCTAGCATAGCGAACGTGGAACCGTCCCCTCTTGTACATCTATCCGAAAAATGCCAAACTGCAGGAGAACATTTCCGGATGTTTTCCCCCTTCACGGGTATCATGTAGTACTGTGTTAGAACAGCCCTAGCTCTGCCTGTTATCATGCCTGCATCTGTGTGCTCTGTGTTTACTGTTTATTCCCCCTCTTATTCTTCGGTAGACCAAGAGACCAACATTGCCCCTGTGATCGACTATGTCATTGACGACCCTTCTTCCTTTTCAGCAGAGCTTCCAGGCAAGCAAAACCCCCCTTGATCATTCCTATATCGCCCATTTCATTCTTTCTTATGCTTGCATTAGATTTTGCTACTATATTTGATTGCTCCTATTCTGATGCATAGCATGCTTTTGTAACCTGCTCTTGTACCTTACCTGCTTATCCTGAACTGCTTAATATAGGTTGGATAGTGATCCATCAGTGACCCCTCACCTTGTCCCAGTTGCCCGGGCTTGTGACCGATGACTCGATCAACATGATCGACGTCCAGAGCGCTACACATCACCTCACACCCTCTTTAGTTGTATGACTCTACAGAGCTACTATCGAGTGCCGAGGGTGATACCTCATAACACACTCCTGATAATAACTCTATAGTGTAGCTAATCGGTCGTGGTCTATCGAGGGCGATTACTGTCAGGACCCCGATCCTAAGTCACACCGATCTAGCATGTAACACATCATATCACTTTGCGGCCTCACGCACGGTATTCCCACAAGTGCCACCTTACCTGGCCCGGGACCGTTTGCGCCTTTTGGCTCACGTATATGATAGTGTCGCTAGCATCCATATGACAAAGAACCCGGGCCGACATGACTAGTCGTGAACCCAAAGTGGCACTAACTTACGGGGACAGGCATACATGAATCAACATCGAGCATGTCGGTCAGCAGCGTGCGAATTTTGGCTGTAGCATTGGGCTAACAGGACTCTGGTGAACCGGGCTATAGCAGGCTAGGCAGGACTCCGGATGTCACCGCGTGACATTTCCCCGAAGTGACAGACACAGGAAAGAAGTGAATCACATGCTGGCCAGTCGAGTGTTCCGGAGCAGTAGTGCTGGGCTAGCAGGACTCTAGTAAACCGGGCTGTAGCGGACTACTATGGCTCATGGAATCACAAGACTACATTTCCCCATAAGAGAGGCTACCAAGGATAAACAACTAGGTTGTCGGATCCCACACATACCAAGCATTTCAAATCATACACACAATATGCTCGATATGTGTAAATACAACATGGCATCACAACAAGACTCTACGACTCAAAGTATTTATTCATTAGGCTCTGAGGAGCCAAGCATTACAAACATGGGTCTCATCTACAAATACAAATGCGGAAGCTTAACTTGTTTGGGTACAGACATCTACAAATGAAGAAGGCTGAGAAGCCTCACTATCTACCAGATCCTGCCGAGGGCACAAGATCGTAGCTGGGGTATCAAGCTAAACGTCGAAGTCCACACGGAACTACTAGCGAGACCGACGTCTCTCTGCAAAACATAAAATAGGCAAACGTGAGTACAAATGTACCCAGCAAGACTTACATCAGAACTAACTACATATGCATCGGTATCAACAAAGGGGGTGGTGGAGTTTAACTGTAGCAAGCCAGCTTTGACTCGGTGGCTATCTTAAACTACGACTGCAAGTAACTCTTTTGAGGTGGCGCACACGAGTCCACATATTCACCATATCAATACACCACTATGGATCCGCTCCCATCTCCCTACGAGAATGCCATCCATAGCACTCACGCTTATCTTGCGCATTTTAGAGTATCAACTTTCACTTGTCTATGAACTGTACAGGCAACCCAGAAGTCCTTTACCGCGGACACGGCTATTTGAATAGATGATGTTAACCCTGCAGGGGTGTACTTCTTTACACACGCTCTCGCCACTTACCACAATGTACACGTCGTGTATCTCGACAACCTTCAAGCGGAAGCCTGGCGAGGGAGTCGGCCACAACCTGACTAACCACACAAGTCTCTAGTCCAGGTTTATCACCTATTCGGGTTCCATCCGCGAGGAGATCCGGCCGGAGTTTCGCTCACAGCCCCAAACGATGTCTGCAGGGTTCCCGAGACACCAAACGAGCGCCCGGTACATCGTGTCACGGTGTATCTACCGCATCATAGCCCACCCCTAGGGTCAGCGCTACGCACGGCCTCCAACACATATCCTACAAACACCAGAAACTAGTTGCAACTCCTGGACAAAGGACAAGGGCGGTTAATAAGTCGAGAGGGTCAATTAAGGATCCCAATGAGTGGTAGTAATTGTTCATGGATCACAAACACAGAACTCAGTTCCTGAGGACGGTTTCAATGAGACAACCCACCATGTACTCCTACATGGCCTCTCACCGCTACCTTTACCAAATCTTCCTAAGTCACACCGATCTAGCATGTAACACATCGTATCACTTTGCGGCCTCACGCACGGTATTCCCCCGGGTGCCAACTTACCTGGCCGGGACCGTTTGCGCCTTTTGGCTCATGTATATGATAGTGTCGCTAGCATCCATATGACAAAGAACCCGGGCCGACATGACTAGTCATGAACCCAAAGTGGCACTAACTTACGGGGACAGGCATACATGAATAAACATCGAGCATGTCGGCCAGAAGCGTGCGAATCCGGGCTGTAGCACTAGGCTAACAGGACTCCTGTGAACCGGGCTGTAGCAGGCTAGGCAGGACTCCGAATGTCACCGCGTGACATTTCCCTAACGGGATAGACTCAGGAATGAAGTGAATCACATGCCGGCCAGTCAAGTGTTCCGAAGCAGTAGTGCCGGGCTATCGGGACTCCGTGAACCGGGCTGTAGCGGACTACTATGGCTCATGGAAGCACAAGACTACATTTCCCCATAAGAGAGGCTACCAAGGATAAACAACTAGCTTGTCGGATCCCACACATAGCAAGCATTTCAAATCATACACACAATATGCT
Source organism: Triticum dicoccoides (assembly GCF_002162155.2). NCBI lineage: Eukaryota > Viridiplantae > Streptophyta > Magnoliopsida > Poales > Poaceae > Triticum > Triticum dicoccoides. The sequence goes on along the minus strand of NC_041382.1, from coordinate 316,489,054 downwards.
CGATATGTGTAAATACAACATGGCATGACAACAAGACTCTACGACTCAAAGTATTTATTCATTAGGCTCCGGGGAGCCAAGCATTACAAACATGGGTCTCATGACCCCAGCATACAGAGCATACAAGGAACATGCACATGCGGAAGCTTAACTTGTCTGGGTACAGACATCTACAAATGAAGAAGGCTGAGAAGCCTAACTATCTACCAGATCCTGCCGAGGGCACAAGATCGTAGTTGAGGTATCAAGCTAAACGTCGAAGTCCACACGGAACTACTAGCGAGACTGACGTCTCCGTGCAAAACATAAAATAGGCAAACATGAGTACAAATGTACCCAGCAAGACTTACATCAGAACTAACTACATATGCATCGGTATCAACAAAGGGGGTGGTGGAGTTTAACTACAGCAAGCCAGCTTTGACTCAGTGGATATCTTAAACTACGACTGCAAGTAACTGTTTTGAGGTGGCGCACACGAGTCCACATATTCACCATATCAATACACCACTATGGACCCGCTCCCGTCTCCCTACGAGAACGCCATCCATAGCACTCACGCTTATCTTGCGCATTTTAGAGTATCCACTTTCACTTGTCTATGAACTGTGCAGGCAACCCAAAAGTCCTTTACCGCGGACACGGCTATTCGAATAGATGATGTTAACCCTGTAGGGGTGTACTTTTTCACACACGCTCTCGCCACTTACCACCATGTACACGTCGTGTATCTCGGCAACCTTCAAGCGGAAGCCTGGCGAGGGAGTCGGCCACGACCTGACTAGCCACACAAGTCTCTAGTCTAGGTTTATCGCCTATTCGGATTCCATCCACGAGGAGATCCGGCCGGAGTTTCGCTCACAGCCCCAAACAATGTCTGCAGGGTTCCCGAGACACCAAACGGGTGCCTGGTACACTGTGCCACGGTGTATCTACCGCATCATAGCCCACCCCTAGGGTCAGTGCTATGCACGGCCTCCAATACATATCCTACAAACACCAGAAACTAGTTGCAACTCCTGGACATAGGACAAGGGCGGTTAATAAGTCGAGAGGGTCAATTAAGGATCCCAATGACTGGTAGTAGTTGTTCATGGATCACAAACACAGAACTCAGTTCCTAAGGACGGTTTCAATGGGACAACCCACCATGTACTCCTACATGGCCTCTCACCGCTACCTTTACCAAATCATGTTCACACACTTAGCTCACACACAGTAGGACATGTTCATCACCATTCCAATTCATCCCCGATAAATCAGACCTGACTCAACTCTAAGCAGTAGCAGGCATGACAAACAAGCGTGAATGAGTAGGCACATCAGGGGTCAAACAACTCCTACTCATGCTAGTGGGTTTCATCTCTTTACTGTGGCAATGACAGGTCATGCAGAGGAAAGGGGTTCAACTACCGCAGCATGTAACAATTGACTCGTTGTTGTCCTAATGCAGTAAAAGAGAGTAGGAGTGAGAGAGTGGGATTGTATCGGAATGAACAAGGGGGTTTTGCTTGCCTGGCACTCCTGAAGATAATATAGTTCTTCATCAGTGTCATCGATCACGTCGTCGGGAACATCGTCCATTGAGAGGGGATGGTTACCAGCAAACAGAGAAGGACACAATCAATGCAATGCAACAATATGATGCATGATCATGACATGGCAATATGCCTGTGTTTGAGCTAATGCAACTAGAGTCCAGATTAGATGAAGTTGGTTTGAACCCAAGGTTCAAATTCAAACTTCATATGTGAATAATCAAATGCCACTTACATAGTTTGTCCTAAACAGTGATGTTAACTTGCTCAAACATGCATGAACATGGCATAAACAGATTCTTCATATTTTTCTGATCATTTTTCATATATAACTTATTTCCATTGGAGTTATAGATTATTTTCTATGATTTTTCAAAGTTTTGGATATTTTCTGGAATAAATAAATCATTTAAGATTTATTTAGATTCCAGAAAAGGATTACTGCATCAGCCTGACATCGTCATGATGTCAGCGGGTCAATGGGGCACGGTCCAGGTCAAACCTGACCAGTGGGACCCACTGGTCAGTGACCCAGTGACATTTTGTGTCACAAACAGGTGGGTCCGGTTAACGGCCACGTCAGCGAGGTCAACGCCGACGCGTGGGGCCACTGTGTTTAGATTAATCTTAATCTATTTTTGTTAGCTAGTTAGTTAGGCAGTGGGGCCCGCATGTCAGTGAGAGTGCGGGTTAATTAGTGGGGTCATTAACCGCTAATGAAAATGCCACGTCAACGACTAAACGCCGGTGCTAAGCACAGCACGATGGCATCGCCCGTCCGGCCAACTCCAACGATGGGAGCTCGCGTGGCTGGGTGTGTTCGAAAGCTTGCACTACGGCGCATCTACTGGTGGCCGTGGTGGGTGCTGGGACGGCGTGCAATGGTGGCGGCGACGAGCCGGGCGGCGGCCGGAGTTCGGTGAAGAAGGGCAGCGTGATACGATGCACTAGGGGGGAAGCTGAGGGGCTAGGAGGCTTTCTGGGAGTGCCCTGAGCATGAGTCCATGCTCGGCTGCGAGGTGCAGCGCCTGTGGCCATGGCGGTGACTTGGCCGGCGACGGCAGGGAGCCTCCGCCATGGTGGCTCGATGGCTAGAGGGCATGCGCGAGCAGGGTAGAAGGGGGAGATGAAGCAGCAGCTCATAGCAGGGTCGACGACGCGAGCTCGAGGTCGGGGAGGCGTTGTCGACGACGAATCGACCGCGGTGATCGCCGGACAGATGCGGCGATGAAGGCAGCAGAGACGATGCTGCGGTGCACCCGGCGTCACGTGGGTTGGTGGAGACAAAGAGGAAGGCGCGGCGGTTCTTCTGGAAGCATCGGCGAGGCGAGGGGTGGACGATGGCCACGGGTACGGCAATCGGCATCGGCGAGCTCGCTCGGTCGAGCTCGTGTTCTTGCAGAAGAGAGGGGAAAATGGGCGAGGGAGAGAGGGTTCGGCACGCGGCGTGTGTGGCATCGTCCAGGAGGTCCAGGGGGAGGCGGCAAGCAGGAGGTGGCCGGGGGCGCGTTCGCGCGTGCACGAGGCACACGCCTCTGTCCTACTGTCCAAGGAGGAAGACGACTGGCATGGCCTAGTGGGCTGCTACAGTCATGGGCCAAAGCTAACTCTCTCTGCTTTCTGTTTCTTTCAAATTTATTTATTTTTCTATTTTCTCTAACTTGTTTCTGATTTAGGAAAAATACTAAATCACTTTATAAAATCCTGAAAACTTTTGTGGCCACTATCTAATTTAAACCAGAGGCCCTCACCAAGTTTCAGAATATTTGGAGCTACCAAATTTTATAGGAATTTATAGCCCCAACTCAAATACAATATGAGTTAATCCAAAATGTCCTAGAAATATATATTCATCATTTTTGGAAGAGGTTTCTACCTTAACAAAAAATCATGAACTTTTCTTGAGGCACTTTGGGTTCATTGATTTTTTTTGAAGTTGAACCTAGTTGATTTAATTCTGGTGCTAGGGTTTGGAACAATCCCCATTTCAATTTCACATAACTTTAGACATGATGCATGGATGCAAACAAGGTCAAACAAGGACTGATCTAGGGCTGTGACAGCTCACCTCCACTAAACAAGAATCTCGTCCCGAGATTCAGGACATGAGGGAAGAAGACAGAGGTGACACAAAGCTAACACGATCTTCATGATCCAATTGCTCTTCTCAAATATGTTGATCCATTCATCATCTAGTCTTGACATCTTGCTCCAAGAATTCCATCCAATCATGACAATGAGAAGGAAGGGAAACCCTAAAGAGTTGATATTCTCGAAGATCGAGCAACTTACGATCAATTCACAGAGTGAGACATAGAAACATCTCACGAACTGAGACACAAAACACATGTCAAGAGGGATGTAGAGGGACATATGACGAAGGTCCAAATTGGTAGGCAACAATCCCACGCTTAGGTGAGAAGGTGAGTGAGTGTCAAAGTAGCGAGGAGATAAGTTGCCATGATTACCTAACGGGGCACCTCAGGGAAGGTGACTCATAGAGCTATTCCCTTAAGTGGCAAAAAGAATTACTTTTGATATAATGATCATTGAAACTCTTTATGCCAGCCTAAGACAATCACAAACGATCGTTCAAGGAGGTTCGAAAGAATGGCATATATCGACTAGAATGGATGATGTGGACTACCTTGTTGAAGACAACGCAATGGATGATTTTTGCTTATCACCGGAAATGGATGGGACTCATGGGAAGTCCACTTTTGAAGATGATCGTAGATATTAATTACTGAGAAGGCAGGCCATAGAAAATGGCACAATGGCGGTGCAAGCTGGGAACAAAATGAAAATGCTAGGAATGTTCCAACCATCATATCTGCCTGAGATTCAGATCTGGTTGGTATCGGGATATTTCAGACAGCATGTCTGGAAAAAGAAAGGTAGCAACACAAATCGACGAGATGGTGTTGCGAGATTCTCGGGAATGAACTATGATAGCAAGCTCCAAAGCATCATCCGGTTTTGCTACAAACATGTGAACACATTGTACTAGACAAGCATGACCACATGGTAGTCTTACAACAAAACACTACCGAGTTCTAGTTGGGAACCATCATCGAGGATATTGGAATCTTGCACATGAACTAGTATTCGCACAGCAAATCCTTTTCCTAGAACAAATCAATCAGTGGCTTGGTGTGCTAGGAATACATATAGAATGAAGGTTGCAAGTCTCCAAACCATAGAATACTTCGCACATATGCATGACTGACTTGGGATGGTCCCGAAGGAAACAAAAATAAACTTTCTCGAATTCACGGCGGCAACTTGCATCGGATGTACATGAATTAGAGGAAGTCACTTCTTTCATCCAAACATATGCTTCATGAGCTAGCATGAAGAAATGCTTTCAAAAGTTTCAAACACTAGCTTAATGTTCAACATGAGCATGGAGAAGATAAATGCTGCTGGTGGGCTCAACAACAAGTCATCAGGATGACCATATAAATGGAATTCCATAATTATGTGAACAAGGACAACCACGAGTAAGACAACATTACGAACATCATTGGTTCTGAATTGAATTGACGATAGCCCATACTCAAATCAAAAGATTGGATAAGACAATAGATCCAACAACTGACCACAAGGTTCAACGAAGGAAGATATCATATTTCTGTAATACACATACACCAAAGATATCCCTTTGGAATGAACGAGGTAAGTCAAAGCTTTTATCTTCAAACTCTCCAAGTTGTTTTAGCTTAACCAACTAGCTCAGGTGTATCCAACACGGATTCTTGGAGAGGGGTGGTTTATAAGAAAACCAACTTGATCGTGATCTCAACATAACGGTCAGGGGGAAACCTGGTAATACTTCTGAGAAGATATCCGAAAAATGACGAATCACCGATATGTCTCTAAGCTCGAGAACAATCTTGCTTTTCAGGGAAAGACGATATGATCACATAAGCAAGGGATTAAGTAATCCAAACTCATTGATCAAAGTGTGCACCGGAAATAAGGAATAGGTAGCACGATCAATCTTAGGATGATGATTCAATAACCAGCACGCTAAGAGTGAGAGTATTGTGCATTAACTACCAAGCAATGAGGTTGCTAGTAGTATTAATTTCACACATCACAGTTCACTTGTCGGCATTCCGGTTACAACAACACGGGACCGAGGAATGAATAATGATGGCGAGAAGTATCACTCCATCAAGAATTCATAAGAGGTGGTGCAATTCTCATGACATTCTTGACATAAAGATGGTAACACTCCAAGGTAGAACAGAGAAAAAGCTGGATTGGCATTTTGATCTGCGATATACAACTACTTTGACCAGTCCAAGAAATGGATGAGGTGCTGGAGTTTGTTTCTCCTAGTCATTCCGGAATAGAATGGCTTGTCGGACCACAAGAACAATAGGCATCGATAACACGAATGCACGACTACTCCTGACTACAAATTGATAGTCGGAGATCAGAAACAACTAATGAGGGACAACTCAAAGAACATATGATTTTCTGAGTTATGGATGCATAGATTAGTATGTCGAACAAGTTCAACATAATTCTTCCGGGTAACCCATGCAGAAGAAAAGGGACTGCCAGATTCACAATATGTATGGAGTACTCCTCAAGAGCACCCTGGTTGTGATCTTTTGGTTCAAAAGAACTTCTGCCATGATGGTTCATGGTATTTTGAAGAATGATATACCACGGACCTCGAAGGCTATCACAAAGATTACTAATATCCTAAAGGTACGAGCAACACTATCAACACGAGGTAAGTAGAGTGGATCTTGGGTCAAGAACCCAGGAGTAGAATACCTACTACTAAATGGATCACGGGATGCTTTCGAGAATGGTGGCCAGAATCATCACACCGGGAACACAAAACATGGCTAGATTACTAGGTGACTCCCTAAAACACCTAGGGTCATAATAATAGCTCCAACATATATGTCGAGGCAACAGACTACCTCAACTTACCGATTAGTGTGCTTATTCTGACCAAAAAGGACATTGGGAACGAAAAGAAAGGACTTGCAAATGCATCAGACTATTTACTAACCTGGGATGACTCGGACAGCATAACGGTTGTAAATGCTCAAAAAGATTTGAGAAATCCTGCAAAATGGTGGCATAACCACTCAACATCACAATATCAATGTTCGGAGCCCAACTATGAACACACGAAAGTACTGGAAACTGAACTAAGACATGAATCCATCAATCCTATAAGTCTATGGATTAGTAACACGGCATCCTGATAGATAGATGAGAAGGCCTAGTTTCTTAACCCCGTAGAAAAGAAGAGGTTGACTCAGATCAGAAGGGCATAAGGTGAAGGAGTAAAAAGAGACTTACGTTCCCTTCCACAATCAATTCCCTAATATAACTAAAGCATTTCTAGACCAGTTTGGCTTGGTAAACCTACAAGTAGTCAGGCTCCCATACCAAAGCTGTCAGGACCCTGATTCTAAGTCACACTGATCTAGCATGTAACACGTCATATCACTTTGCGGCCTCACGCACAGTATTCCCACGGGTGCCACCTTACCTGGCCCGAGACCGTTTGCGCCTTTTGGCTCATGTATATGATAGTGTCGCTAGCATCCACATGACAAAGAACCCGGGCCGACATTACTAGTCATGAACCCAAAGTGGCACTAACTTACGGGGACAGGCATACCTGAATCAACATCGAGCATGTCAGTTAGCAGCGTGCGAATCCAGGCTGTAGCACTAGGCTAACAGGACTCCGGTGAACCGGGCTGTAGCGGGCTAGGAAGGACTCCGGATGTCACCGCGTGACATTTCCCCAAAGGGACAGACATAGGAACGAAGTGAATCACATGCTGGTCAGTCAAGTGTTCCGGAGCAGTAGTGCTGGGCTAGCAGAACTCCGGTGAATCGGGCTGTAGCGGACTACTATGGCTCATGGAAGCACAAGACTACATTTCCCCATAAGAGAGGCTACCAAGGATAAACAACTAGGTAGTCCGGTCCCACACATACCAAGCATTTCAAATCATACACACAATATGCTCGATATGTGTAAATACAACATGGCATCACAACAAGACTCTACGACTCAAAGTATTTATTCATTGGGCTCCGAGGAGCCAAGCATTACAAACATGGGTCTCATGACCCCAACATACAGAGCATACAAGCAACAAGCACATGCGGAAGCTTAACTTGTCTGGGTACATACATCTACAAATGAAGAAGGCTGAGAAGCCTGACTATCTACCAGATCCTGCTGAGGGCACAAGATCGTAGCTGAGGTATCAAGCTAAACGTCGAAGTCCACACTGAACTATTAGCGAGACTGACGTCTCTCTACAAAACATAAAATAGGCAAACGTGCGTACAAATGTACCCAGGAAGACTTGCATCAGAACTAACTACATATGCATCGGTATCAACAAAGGGGGTGGTGGAGTTTAACTGCAGCAAGCCAGCTTTGACTCGGTGGCTATCTTAAACTACGACTGCAAGTAACTCTTTTGAGGTGGCGCACACGAGTCCACATATTCACCATATCAATACACCACTATGGATCCGCTCCCGTCTCCCTACGAGAACGCCATCCATAGCACTCACGCTTATCTTGCGCATTTTAGAGTATCCACTTTCACTTGTCTATGAACTGTACAGGCAACCCAGAAGTCCTTTACCGCGAACACGGCTATTCGAATAGATGATGTTAACCCTGCAGGGGTGTACTTTTTCACACACGCTCTCGCCACTTACCACCATGTACACGTCGTGTATCTCAGCAACCGTCAAGCGGAAGCCTGGTGAGGGAGTCGGCCACGACCTGACTAACCACACAATTCTCTAGTCCAGGTTTATCGCCTATTCGGGTTCCATCCGCGAGGAGATCCGGCCGGAGTTTCACTCACAGCCCCAAACGATGTGTACAGGGTTCCCGAGACACCAAACGGGCGCCCCGTACACCATGCTACGGTGTATCTACCGCATCATAGCCCACCCCTAGGGTCAGCGCTACACACGGCCGCCAACACATATCCTACAAACACCAGAAACTACTTGCAACTCCTGGACAGGGGACAAGGGCGGTTAATAAGTCGAGAGGGTCAATTAAGGATCCCAATGAGTGGTAGTAGTTGTTCATGGATCACAAACACATAACTCAGTTCCTGAGGACGGTTTCAATGAGACAACCCACCATGTACTCCTACATGAACTCTCACCGCTACCTTTACCAAATCATCCTAAGTCACACCGATCTAGCATGTAACACATCATATCACTTTGCGGCCTCACGCACGGTATTCCCACGGGTGCCACCTTACCTGGCCCGGGACCGTTTGCGCCTTTTGGCTCACGTATATGATAGTGTCGCTAGCATCCATATGACAAAGAACCCGGGCCGACATGACTAGTCATGAACCCAAAGTGGCACTAACTTATGGGGACAGGCATACATGAATCAACATCGAGCATGTCGGCCAGCAGCGTGCGAATCCGGGCTGTAGCACTAGGCTAACAGGACTCCTGTGAACCGGGCTATAGCAGGCTAGTCAGGACTCCGGATGTCACCGCGTGACATTTCCCCGAAGGGACAGACACAGGAACGAAGTGAATCACATCTCGGGCAGTTAAGTGTTCCGGAGCAGTAGTGCTGGGCTAGCGGGACTCCGGTGAACCGGGCTGTAGTGGACTACTATGGCTCATGGAAGCACAAGACTACATTTCCCCATAAGAGAGGCTACCAAGGATAAACAACTAGGTTGTCGGATCCCACACATACCAAGCATTTCAAATCATACACACAATACGATATGTGTAAATACAACATGGCATCAGAACAAGACTCTACGACTCAAAGTATTTATTCATTAGGCTCCGAGGAGCCAAGCATTACAAACATGGGTCTCATGACCCCAACATACAGAGCATACACGCAACAAGCACATGCGGAAGCTTAACTTGTCTGGGTACATACATCTACAAATGAAGAAGGCTGAGAAGCCTGACTATCTACCAGATCCTGCTGAGGGCACAAGATCGTACCTGAGGTATCAAGCTAAACGTCGAAGTCCACACGGAACTATTAGCGAGACTGACGTCTCTCTGCAAAACATAAAGTAGGCAAACGCGCGTACAAATGTACCCGGCAAGACTTACATCAGAACTAACTACATATGCATCGGTATCAACAAAGGGGGTGGTGGAGTTTAACTGCAGCAAGCCAGCTTTGACTCGGTGGCTATCTTAAACTACGACTGCAAGTAACTCTTTTGAGGTGGCGCACACGAGTCCACATATTCACCATATCAATACACCACTATGGATCCGCTCCCGTCTCCCTACGAGAACGCCATCCATAGCACTCACGCTTATCTTGCGCATTTTAGAGTATCCACTTTCACTTGTCTATGAACTGTACATGCAACCCAGAAGTCCTTTACCGCGGACAAGGCTATTCGAATAGATGATGTTAACCCTGCAGGGGTGTACTTTTTCACACACGCTCTCGCCACTTACCACCATGTACACGTCGTGTATCTCAGCAACCGTCAAGCGGAAGCCTGGCGAGGGAGTCGGCCACGACCTGACTAACCACACAATTCTCTAGTCCAGGTTTATCGCCTATTCGGGTTCCATCCGCGAGGAGATCCGGCCGGAGTTTCGCTCACAGCCCCAAACGATGTGTGCATGGTTCCCGAGACACCAAACGGGCGCCCCGTACACCGTGCTACGGTGTATCTACCGCATCATAGCCCACCCCTAGGGTCAGCGCTACACACGGCCGCCAACACATATCCTACAAACACCAGAAACTAGTTGCAACTCCTGGACAGGGGACAAGGGTGGTTAATAAGTCGATAGGTCAATTAAGGATCCCAATGAGTGGTAGTAGTTGTTCATGGATCACAAACACATAACTCAGTTCCTGAGGACGGTTTCAATGAGATAACCCATCATGTACTCCTACATGAACTCTCACCGCTACCTTTACCAAATCATCCTAAGTCACACCGATCTAGCATGTAACACATCATATCACTTTGCGGTCTCACGCACGGTATACCCACGGGTACCACCTTACCTAGCCCGGGACCGTTTGCGCCTTTTGGCTCACGTATATGATAGTGTCGCTAGCATCCATATGACAAAGAACCCGGGCCGACATGACTAGTCGTGAACCCAAAGTGGCACTAACTTATGGGGACAGGCATACATGAATCAACATCGAGCATGTCGGCCAGCAGCGTGCGAATTCGGGCTGTAGCACTAGGCTAACAGGACTCCTGTGAACCGGGCTGTAGCAGGCTAGGCAGGACTCCGGATGTCACCGCGTGACATTTCCGCGAAGGGACAGACATAGGAACGAAGTGAATCACATGCTGGGCAGTTAAGTGTTCCGGAGCAGTAGTGCTGGGCTAGTGGGACTCCGGTGAACCGGGCTGTAGTGGACTACTATGGCTCATGGAAGCACAAGACTACATTTCCCCATAAGAGAGGCTACCAAGGATAAACAACTAGGTTGTCGGATCCCACACATACCAAGCATTTCAAATCATACACACAATATGCTCGATATGTGTAAATACAACATGGCATTAGAACAAGACTCTACGACTCAAAGTATTTATTCATTAGGCTCCGAGGAGCCAAGCATTACAAACATGGGTCTCATGACCCCAACATACAGAGCATACAAGCAAGAAGCACATGCGGAAGCTTAACTTGTCTGGGTACAGACATCTACAAATGAAGAAGGCTGAGAAGCCTGACTATCTACCAGATCCTGCCGAGGGCACAAGATCGTAGCTGAGGTATCAAGCTAAACGTCAAAGTCCACACGGAACTACTAGCGAGACTGACCTCTCTCTGCAAAACATAAAATAGGCAAACGTGAGTACAAATGTACCCAACAAGACTTACATCGGAACTAACTACATATGCATCGGTATCAACAAAGGTGGTGGTGGAGTTTAACTGCAGCAAGCCAGCTTTGACTCGTTGGCTATCTTAAACTACGACTGCAAGTAACTCTTTTGAGGTGGCGCACACGAGTCCACATATTCACCATATCAATACACCACTATGGAGCCGCTCCTGTCTCCCTACGAGAATGCCATCCATAGCACTCACGCTTATCTTGCGCATTTTAGAGTATCCACTTTCACTTGTCTATGAACTGTATAGGCAACCCAGAAGTCCTTTCTTGCGGACATGACTATTTGTATAGATGATGTTAACCCTGCAGGGGTGTACTTCTTCACACAAGCTCTCACCACTTACCACCATGTACACGCCGTGTATCTTAGCAACCTTCAAGCGGAAGCCTGGCGAGGGAGTCGGCCACGACCTAGCTAACCACACAAGTCTCTAGTCCAGGTTTATCGTCTATTCGGGTTCCATCGGCGAGGATATCCCGCCGGAGTTTCGCTCACAGCCCCAAACAATGTGTGCAGGGTTCCCGAGACACCAAAAGGGCGCCCGATACATCGTGCCAGGGTGTATCTACGCATCATAGCCCACCCCTAGGGTCAGCGCTATGTACGGCCTCCAACACATATCCTATAAACACCAGAAACTAGTTGCAACTCCTGGACAGAGGACAAGGGAAGTTAATAAGTTGAGAGGGTCAATTAAGGATCCCAATGAGTGGTAGTAGCTGTTCATGGATCTTAAACACAGAACTCAGTTCCTGAGGACGGTTTCAATGAGACAACCCACCATGTACTCCTACATGGCCTCTCACCGCTACCTTTACCAAATCATGTTCACACACTTAGCTCACACACAGTAGGACATGTTCATCACCATTCCAATTCATCCCCGATGAATCAGACCTGACTCAACTCTAAGCAGTAGCAGTCATGACAAACAAGCATGAATGAGTAGGCACATCAGGGCTCAAACAACTCCTACTCATGCTAGTGGGTTTCATCTATTTACTGTGGCAATGACATGTCATGCAGAGGAAAGGGGTTCAACTACCGCAGCATGTAACAGTTGACTCGTTGTTGTCCTAATGCAGTAAAAGAGAGCAGGAGCTAGAGAGTGGGATTGTATCGGAATGAACAAGGGGGGTTTGCTTGCCTGACACTCCTGAAGATAATATAGTTCTTCATCAGTGTCATCGATCACGTCGTCGGGAACATCGTCCATTGAGAGGGGATGGTTACCGGCAAACAGAGAAGGACACAATCAATGCAATGCAACAAATATGATGCATGATCATGACATGGCAATATGCCTGTGTTTGAGCTAATGCAACTAGAGTCCAGATTAGATGAAGTTGGTTTGAACCCAAGGTTCAAATTCAAACTTCATATGTGAATAATCAAATGCCACTTACATAGTTTGTCCTAAACAGTGATGTTAACTTGCTCAAACATGCATGAACATGGCATAAACAGATTCTTCATATTTTTCTGATCATTTTTCATATATAACTTATTTCCATTGGAGTTATAGATTATTTTCTATGATTTTTCAAAGTTTTGGATATTTTCTGGAATAAATAAATCATTTAAGATTTATTTAGATTCCAGAAAAGGATTACTGTGTCAGCCTGACATCGTCATGACGTCAGCGGGTCAATGGGGCACGGTCCAGGTCAAACCTGACCAGTGGGACCCACTGGTCAGTGACCCAGTGACATTTTGTGTCACAAACAGGTGGGTCCGGTTAACGGCCACGTCAGCGAGGTCAACGCCGACGCGTGGGGCCACTGTGTTTAGATTAATCTTAATCTATTTTTGTTAGCTAGTTAGTTAGGCAGTGGGGCCCGCATGTCAGTGAGAGTGCGGGTTAATTAGTGGGGTCATTAACCGCTAATGAAAATGCCACGTCAACGACTAAACGCCGGTGCTAAGCACAGCACGACGGCGTCGCCCGTCCGGCCAACTCCAACGATGGGAGCTCGCGTGGCTGGGTGTGTTTGAAAGCTTGCACTACGGCGCATCTACTGGTGGCCGCGGTGGGTGCTGGGACGGCGTGCAACGGTGGCGGCGGCGAGCCGGGCGGCGGTCGGAGTTCGGTGAAGAAGGGCAGCGTGCTACGGTGCACTAGGGGGGAAGCTGAGGGGCTAGGAGGCTTTCTGGGAGTGCCCTGAGCATGAGTCCATGCTCGGCTGCGAGGTGCAGCGCCTGTGGCCATGGCGGCGACTTGGCCGGCGACGGCAGGGAGCCTCCGCCATGGTGGCTCGATGGCTAGTGGGCGTGCGCGAGCAGGGTAGAAGGGGGAGATGAAGCAGCAGCTCACAGCGGGGTCGACAACGCGAGCTCAAGGTCAGGGAGGCGTTGTCGATGACGAATCGACCGCGGTGATCGCCGGACTGATGAGGCGATGAAGGCGGCGGAGATGACGTTGCGGTGCACCCGGCGTCGCGTGGGTTGGTGGAGATGAAGAGGAAGGCGCGGAGGTTCTTCTAGAAGCATCGGCGGGGCGAGGGGTGGACGATGGCCACGGGTACGGCAATCGGCGTCGGCGAGCTCGCTCGGTCAAGCTCGTGTTCTTCAGAAGAGAGGGGAAAATGGGCGAGGGAGAGAGGGTTGCGCACGCGGCGTGTGTGGCGTCGTCCAGGAGGTCCAGGGGGAGGCGGCAAGCAGGAGGTGGCCGGGGGCGCGTGCGCGCGTGTGCGAGGCACACGCCTCTGTCCTACTGTCCAAGGAGGAAGACGACTGGCATGGCCCAGTGGGCTGCTACAGTCATGGGCCAAAGGTAACTCTCTCTCTCTGCTTTCTATTTCTTTCAAATTTATTTATTTTTCTATTTTTTGTAACTTGTTTCTGATTTAGGAAAAATACTAAATCACTTTATAAAATCCTGAAAACTTTTGTGGCCACTATCTAATTTAAACCAGAGGCCCTCACCAAGTTTCAGAATATTTGGATCTACCAAATATTTTATAGGAATTTATAGCCCCAACTCAAATACAATATGAGTTAACCCAAAAATCCAAAAGTGTCCTAGAAATATGTATTTATCATTTTGGGAAGAGGTTTCTACCTTAACCAAAAATCATGAACTTTTCTTGAGGCACTTTGGGTTCATTGAAAATGTTTTTTAAAGTTGAACCTAGTTGATTTAATTCTGGTGCTAGGGTTTGGAACAATCCCCATTTCAATTTCACATAACTTTAGACATGATGCATGGATGCAAACAAGGTCAAACAAGGACTGGTCTAGGGCTGTGACAATTACTCCTTCACCATGCCCGATACGACTCTGTCGTGCAACACCTCAAGTGTGAACTTCTTGGGTGATTCCTTCTAAGTTCACCTTGATGATTAGATCAAGTGGATTCCATGAACGGTGATTCCTTGGATTCCCCCTTGATGTTATGGACACACGGTTACCTTGGCTTCACCCCAGGACCATGTTAAAGTCGGGTCGGCCCCGTGGGGTACCCGTGAGATATGTGAAGTCGGGTTGACCGTGGTGGTACCCGCGAGAGTTACTATTACTGCGAGACAGGCGGTACCAGCCCGTTAGAGGTGGACCTAAGTTCCCGAGAGTCTCTGGATCGTCAGGTTGACCTGGAGGGTACCCGCGTGATAATTACGAGGCACGGCCAGGCAGGTAGACCGCCCTAGAGAAAGAAGGTTGGGCCTAGCCCTTGTCATATTTCCTCGAGACGGCACAACAAGGTCACATGATCATGAGTCTGCACGTCTCCGCGAGCTCCCAATACACTAAGGGTTTGGGTATTTGATCTGAGTTGGCCACTGGCCTATACGCACTAACCGCCACGCGGGATCAGTTATGGGCACTCGGCGTCGTACTTTTCTTCCGAAAGCTCTGTCACACATCCAATTCAGGATTGTGGCACGGTCAGATCATGCCATCCATGACAGAGGTGGCACTAGTATTCACCCTCCACACAACGACCCGGAGTGCAAAGGGAGATGGGCAAAAGATCCCGGAGCGCTTAGGATGTAGAATGGCAGGGACCTCTTTACGAAGCCTAGGTAGGACTACGACGTGTAGATCTTTCGAGGCCGGGCATGACCCCGAAAAGTGTGTCTGGACAGAGTAATCAAGCGTGTTGGGTAATGTGCTGCACCCCTAGAGGGAAGTTATCTATTCGAATAGACGTGTCCACAATAATGGACGCTCAGAGTTGTATGTCGATCTATTACAACTAGAAATGGATACTTGAGACATGAGATGGATATATTAGCTCTAGGGTGCTTTCTCACAGGGAGTCGAGAAAGGATCTCTGTGCATTATTACTACAACATGCTTGTTAATTATAATTTGCGATTTCGTACTCTTCTGAATGTTGCAACATGCTTGAAGATGCTAGTCTTTGATAGGCTAGGCCTTCCCCTCTATTTTGGCATTCTGCAGTTCAGTCCACAAATACATCCCTTCCCTTGATACCAATGCATACTTAGTATAGCACTAATGCTTGCAAGTACTTTGAATGAGTACTCGCGGTTGCTTTGCTACCTCTTTTCCCCCTATACTCGGTTGTTGCAACCAGATGGTGGATCCTAGGAGTTAGATGCCACCGCCGACATCTACTACTATCCCGACGGAGCCTACTACTACATGGAGACCATCGACGACCAGGAGTAGTTAGGAGGTCCCAGGTAGGAGGCCTTTCCTTTTCGATCATTGTTGCTTTTGTGCTAGCCTTCTTAAGGCAGTCTTGTTTAAGTTATGTCTTTTCTTTGATATTGTTTCTTCCGCTGACTCTTGTGTTTCAAGCTTATGTATTCGAGCCCTCAAGGTCCCTGGCTTGTAATATAAAGCTCATATTATTTTAATTTGTGTCTAGAGTTGTGTTTTGATATCTTCCTGTGAGTCCCTGATCTTGATCGTACACATTTGCGTGTATGATTCGTGTATGATTGAATCGGGGGCGTCACAAGTTGGTATCAAAGTCGACTGCCTGTAGGAACCCTCTTTCCAACTCCTTGGCCGAAGTTGAGTCTAGTCTTTGGAAAACTGTTTTACTAACATGGTTGTGTGGCTTACGGGGCCACGTCACCAATGGATGGGATTAGGATCTTTTATTCCTCGTCCTTACTCTGAGATTATGATCTCTCTTCTATTCGTGTTAAATGATTTGCTAACTCTAACCTATGTTTCTCGTGATCACACCCACCCGTATGTTTGTATTACTCCTTTCTTGAAGTGAGGGCCAAGATCTTCTTCACAGTGTTCACTGGCCGCAGGATCCTCATATCGAGGGCACCCTGCGTCGTCACTTGCAAATCCCTCACTCTAGTGGTTTTCTCCGACGTTGATGTAGCCTTTGTTATGTCCCATTGTTGTATCCCTCCATCACATGCATGCGTGCCGCCTAGTATGTCTAGGGTTTTTCTCTTGTCCAAACTCAAGCTAACAGCGTGCAATTGGCTCTGTATATGTATCTATATGTATTCAATGACTATTGCTTTGTACATACTGCGCCTTTGCTCATTGTTCAGGTTACCTCATGAATGAATCCATACACTTGCTCCACACCTTGCTAAACTACCCCCTGTTTCATTTAAGAAGGATGGTTAGACCCGCTGGTCGTGGCCGTGGTGGCGACAATCCACCACCTCCCGAACACATGGTCCGATTGATACAACAGTTTGAGTTGAATCGCCGGTTTATGGAAAATGTCATGGCTCAGTTTCCGCGCCCCAATATGAACCAGCAAATGGCCCCAGTAACTCTACAAGACTTTGCGCGTCTCAACCCTGTCATCTACCACACGTCAACTCAGCCCCTTGATGCTCATGACTGGCTCGGTGACATCACTTTCGAGCTAGAGTCTGCTGATGTAGCCCCTGCCAACTATGTCACTTTTGTGGCTTACTACTTGAAAGGTCCCGCTGCTCAATGGTGTGATAGCCACATGCATTCCTTACCTGTTGGAACCTCCATCACTTGGTCGGGATTCCAAGCTGGATTCCCCGAGCCAATATCGGACCACCGTGGTTAGTCACAATGTCCCCATTGAAATTGAAGGGTGGGAATGCCATGTTTCCCCCATTGTTTTGAAGTCTTCCAAAATTGACCACACTCTGGGAATGGAGAGATTGAAAACATGTACCGCTCGTATCATTTGCGCCACTAAAAACGTCCATCTACTACATCCTT
The DNA here is from genome assembly GCF_002162155.2 of Triticum dicoccoides. Classification (NCBI taxonomy): domain Eukaryota; kingdom Viridiplantae; phylum Streptophyta; class Magnoliopsida; order Poales; family Poaceae; genus Triticum; species Triticum dicoccoides. Next base: position 316,471,455 of record NC_041382.1, on the reverse strand, counting down.
CAAAGGAGATAGTAAGCTACCATGCTCATCTTGTTCAAAATGTCGAAGCACGAATTTATTCCTTGAATGTGTTAAACGCTTCTCCTCTTATGAGAATTAAAAAAGCTCTGGTTGTTGGTGAATTCCAAGGTGTCTTTCCAGAAGAACTACCCAGTCCATGACCTTGAACTTGTTGTTGTTAAATTTGCACTAAAGTTGCGGTGACATTTCCTTCTTGGTAATCGTTGCGAGATCTTCATCAATAATCAAAGTCTAAAGTATCTGTTACTCAGCTAGATTTGGATCTCCATCAGCAGCGATATATGGAAATAATTACAGACTATGACTATGGTATTTCTTATACCCCTGGCAAGGCTAATGTCATGGCCGATGCCCTGAGTCGCAAGTCTTATTGCCACAACCCCATGGCTTATAAAGCCCAACCCCTGCATGATGAGCTCACTTACAGAGAGCATCCGATCCGCATTCTCGATCAAGCTAAACGACGCATCCATCAAAGGGCTATCAAATTTCTTAAAGTCCAGTGGTCAAATCATTCTAAAGATGAGGCCACTTGGGAATGCGAGGATCATCTTCGTGATGAATACCCCGCTTTGTTTCCGTCTACCTCCTAAATCTCGGGACGAGATTTCTTGTAATGGAGGAGATTTGTAACGCTCGGATAATTAAGCTATAGTAATACCATGCTAATGGCGCCTAGTCATCACTGTTACTGTTGCTAATCTCACTTGATTCAAAACTGATTCATATTCAAATTTAAAATAAAGTTAAAGTTTAAAGTTTTCAAAATGTTAAAACTAAAGTGTTCTACATGTGCCAAATAATGCATAGAAAATATTGGTGAAGAAACCACATTTTTATAAACTATTTAAATACCCTAAAATAAATAAAACAGTAGCTAAAACAATTAATTAAATGCCTTTTGTAATTTCTAAAATGTTAAACTATTTCATTTGGGAGTTAAACTTTTTGTGGCAGTGGGCTAAGTCATAACACTAAATTAGGAGTTGGTTTTGTATTTTATTAAACTAAAAATAAATGAAACTAAAATAGAAAACATAAAACAGAAATAGAAAATAGAAAAGTTTTAGAAAGAGAAAAGAAGTAGAGGAACTGCTACTGCTGCACTGGACCCTAGTGGCCATAGTGCAGGCCCAGCCCACCAAACCCCTCATCTTCGTCCTCCTCGTTCACCCAGGAGTGGTAGCCGCACGCACAACATCCGTGGGCATGGATGCGCACGCGACGACCATATGAGGACCCTAGCGACCTACTAGGTCACCCCGCGCCCCTTTGGGCGAACCCTAGCCCCCAGATCTCTTCCACCCTCTCTCCCATGCTCTCCCTCTCTCGAACCCGCCCAAAAACCACTGTTGTCGCCGTTGCCTAGCCACCCGCGCGGCCATCGGCTGCCCCTCACCGCGTCGTGGTGTCCTGGAGATCCGCCGTCGTCTCCTATGTCGCTGGAGGCCACCCATTGGAGCTCAAGACCTCCGCATCGAGCTCCTCGACTCCGTCTTCAACCTCTGCCCCACCGGACCTCACCGCCTCTAGTGATTCCCCGAGTTCGGTGGCCTCCCCTGCCACACCACCCCGAGCTCTCCTCCACTTCCCCTCTCTGCCTAAGCTCCGGCTCCTCCCTAGCTCGCCTCATCGTGGTTGCTCGACTCACCGCCACCCTGTTCCGTAGTCACCATAGCTAGGAACCACGTAACCTGTGACCGAGCACGGCATCGTGCTTAGTGCCTCCCCAGCAACCCAACACCGTCGCCCGCTGGCCTTGCCGTGCTTTGGTTCATCGGTTTCATCCTCTCCTGCGGCCGCTTCCACCGCATCTTGTCACCAACGTCGCCACAGTCCACCTCCAGCCTCCCCGCCGACCTCATCCGACGCGGCATCAAGCCCACGTTTGAACGCGCCAAGCATCGCCCCAATCCGCGCCTTCTACGTGAATTCTGGCAATGCCCGAGCCACTCCATGGCAGTTTTGGTCACCGAGGCATCGCCGCCAGTGCGCCACCACCCCCTGGCCCACTAACGTGTAGGCCCCGGGCTATTAAGCACTAAACCCCTCGCCCCTCACTCACACTGGGGCCCCGCCCCCTAATTAACCACAACTTAATTAAATTGACTAATTAACTAACCTAATTAGTCCCTGACATGTGGGGCCTGCCCTCCAATTAACCCCGCGTTAATTTTAACCTGTGATTAAATGGTTGAGCTAATGACAGGTGGGACCCCTCCACGGTTCCTGTGGATAAGGCTGACTAGACCGACCAGTCAGCCTCTGTGTTGCATTTGCTGGGTACACTTATATGTACCCATATCAATTAAATATTAATTTATTTTCGAATTAAATTAAAACCAAAAATAAGAAATTGTTTAAATCTTTGGAAAAATTAATAGAAATTAATCCGTAGCTCGGATGAAAAAGTTTTATATATGAAAGTTGCTCAGAAAAATATGACGAATCCGAATATGCCTTCCGTTCATCTGTCACATGCCCCCAGCATAGCGAACGTGGAACTGTCCCCTCTCGTTCATTTGTCCAAAATGCCAAACTTTGGGAAAATATTCTCGGGTGTTTTCCCCTTGCGTCGGTATCGTGTAGTACTGCGTTAGAACAACCCTAGCTCTGCCTGTTGTCATGTCATGCATCTGTGTGCTTTGTATTTACTATTTCTTCCCCCTCTTCTACTCTGGTAGATGATGACCCACAAGTATACGGATCAATTGTAGTCCTTTCGATAAGAGTGTCGAACCCAACGAGGTGCAGAAGGAAATGACAAGTGGTTTTCAGTAAGGTAATTTCTGCAAGCACTGAAATTGTCGGTAACAGATAGTTTGATAGCAAGGCAATTTGTAATGAGTAAGTAACAATAGCGATAAGTGAAGTGCAGCAAGGTAGCCCAATCCTTCTATGGCAAAGGACAAGCCAAAATGGTTTCTTATAATAAGCAAAGCGTTCTTGACGGTACACGAGAATTTCATCTGGTCACTTCTATTATGTTGATTCGATTCGTGTCCGCTACTTTGATAATTTGATATGTGGGTGGATCGGTGCTTAGGTGTTGTTCTTACTTGAATAAACCTCCTACTTATGATTAACCCCCTCGCAAGCATCCACAACTACGAGAAAATTATTAAGATAAAATCTAACCATAGCATTAAACTTTTGGATCCAAATCGATCCCTGACGAAGTAGCGCATAAACTAGGGTTCAAGCTTCTATCACTCTAGCAACCCATCATCTAATAACTACTCCACAATGCATTCCCTTAGGCCCAAATATGGTGACGTGCCATGTAGTCAACGTTCACATGACACCACTGATGGAATCACAACATACATACCATCAAAATATCAAACACATATCAAGTTCACATGATTACTTGCAACAAGATTTCTCCTGTGACCTCAAGAACAAAAGTAACTACTCACAAATGATAATCATAATTAAGATCAGAGGGGTATTAAATAGCATAATGGATCTAAACATATAATCTTCCACCAAATAAACCATATAGTAATCAACTACAAGATGTAATCAACACTACTAGTCACCCACAGGTGCCAATCTGAGGTTCCGGTAAAAAGACTGAACACGAGAGATGAACTAGGATTTGAGGGGAGATGGTGATGTTGAATATGTTGATGGAGATTGCCCTCCCAAAGATGAGAGGGTTGTTGGTGATGGTGATGACGATGATTTGCCCCTCCGGGAGGGAAGTTCCCCCGGCGGAATCGCTCCACCGGAGGGCAAAAGAGCTCATGCCCAAGTTCCGCCTCGAGACGGCGGCGCTCCGTCCCGAAAGTCCTCTCTTTATTTTTTCTAGGTAAAAATGACTTATATACCAGAACAGGGGCACCGGAGGTGGGCTGAGGAGGGCACAACCCACCAGGGCGTGCGTGGGCTCCCTGGCACACCCAGGTGGGTTGTGCCCACCTGGTGGGCCCCTATGGTAGTTATGTGCTCCAATATTCATCATATATTCCAAAACAATTCTCCGTAAAGTTTCAGCTCATTTGGAGATGTGCAGAATAGGTAACTCTGATGTAGCTTTTTCAGGTCCTGAATTCCAGCTGCCTACATTCTCCCTCGTATAAACCTTGCATATTATGAGAGAAAAGGCATTAGAATAACCCAAAAGAATTATTATGCATAAAAACATAATAAATAACAGTAGATAAACATGATGCAAAATGGACGTATCGATATACCAAGAGACCACCGCTGCCCTTGTGATTGACTACGTCATTGATGACCCTTCTTCCTTTTCAGCAGATCTTTCAGGCAAGCAAAACCCCCCTTGATCATTCCTATATCGCCCATTTCATTATTTCGCATGCTTGCATTAGAATTTGCTACTGTATTTGATTGCTCTTATTCCGATGCATAGCCTGCTTTTGTAACCTTCTCTTGTACCTTACCTACTTATCCTAAACTACATAGTATAGGTTGGATAGTGATCCATCAGTGACCCCTCGTCTTGTCCTAGTTGCCCCGGCTTGATGACCGATGACTTGATCAACGTGATCGACGTCCAGAGCCCTACACATAATCTCACATCCTCTTTAATTGTATGACTCTACATAGCTACTATCGAGTGCCGAGGGCGATACCTCGTAACACACTCCTGATGATAACTCTCTAGCGCATCTAATCGGTCGTGGTCTATCGAGGGTGATTCCTCCTTCACAACGCCCGATACGACTCTATCATGCAACACCTCAAGTGTGAACCTCGAGGGTGATTCCTCCTAAGTTCATCTTGACGATTACATCAAGTGGATTCCATCGAGGGTGATTCCGTGGATTCCCCCTTGATGTTATGGACACACGGTTACCTTGGCTTTACCCCAGGACCATATTAAGTCAGGTCGGCCCCGAGGGGTACCCGCGAGATATGTGAAGTCGGGTTGACCGTGGGGGTACCCACAAGAGTTACTGTTACTATAGGACTAAAGGGACAGGCAGTACCAACCCGGTAGAGGTGGACCTGAGTTCCCGACAGTCTCTGGATATTTGGGTTGACCTAGAGGGTACCCGCGAGATAATTACGAGGCATGCCCGGGCAGGTAGACCGCCCTAGAGAAAGAGGGTTGGCCCTAGCCCTTGCCTTATTTCCTCGAGATGGCACGATGGAGTCACATGATCATGAGTCTCTGCTCGTCTCCGCGAGCTCCCAATACACTAAGGGTTTGGGTATTTGATCTAATTTAGCCACTGGCCTATACGCACTAACCGCCACGCGGGATCAGTTATGGGCACTCGGCGTCATACGTTTCTTCTGAAAGCTCTGTCAGACATCCAGTTCAGCATTGTGGCATGGTTGGATCATGCCATACATGACAGAGGTGGCGCTAGTATTCACCCTGCACACAACGACCCGGAGTGCAAAGGGCGATGAGCCCAAGACCCCAGAGCGCTTAGGATGTAGACCGGCGAGGACCTCTCTGCGGATCCTAGGTAGGACTACGACGTGTTGATATTCCGAGGCTGGGCATGACCCAGGAAAGTGTGTCCGGCCAGAGTAATCAAGTGTGTTGGGTAATGTGGTGCACCCTTGCAGGGAAGTTGTCTATTCGAATAGCCATGTCCACGATAATGACGCTTGGAGTTGTATCCTAGTCTATTACAACTAGAAATGGATACTTGAGACATGAGATGGATATGTTGGCTTTGGGATTGCTTTCTCGCGGGGAGTCGAGAAAGGATCTCTAGGCGTAATTACTACAACATGCTTGTTAATTATAATATGCTATTTTGTACTCTTCTGAATGTTGCAACATGCTTGAATATGCTAGCCTTTGATAGGCTAGGCATTCCCCTCTATTCTGGCATTCTATAGTTCAGTCCACATATACTTCCCTTCCCTTGATGCCCATGCATACTTTGTATAGATCCGATGCATGCGAGTACTTTGGATGAGTACTCACGGTTGCTTTGCTACCTATTTTTCCCCTATCCTCAGTTGCTGCGACCAGATGGTGGATCCCAGGAGCTAGATGCCACCGCCGACATCTACTACTCCCCTGACAGAGCCTACTACTACATGGAGACCGTCGACGACCAGGAGTAATTAGGAGGTCCCAGGCAGGAGGCCTTGCCTTTTCGATCCTTGTTGCTTTTGTGCTAGCCTTCTTAAGTTAGTCTTGTTTAACTTATGTCTGTTCTCAGATATTGTTGCTTTCGCTGACTCTTGTGTTTCGAGCTTATGTATTCGAGCCCTCAAGGCCCCTGGCTTGTAATATAAAGCTTGTATTATTTTAACTTGTGTCTACTGTTCTGTTGTAACATCTTCCCGCGAGTCCCTGATCTTGATCCTACACATTTGCGTGTATGATTCGTGTACGATTGAATTCGAGGCCTCACAGAAATCAAGAAGAGTCTTGATATGATCCTAAGTATGATAAAACCAATATTACTATATTATGAATATAGATCATTAAGAAGTGTCTTGATGTGAGTTGGACTAATAGTAAGTTTAAATAAAACCAATGATACTATGTTAAATAAGCAGTGTCTTGACAGAGTTGGTGTGATACCAAGTGCAATGAAACCAATGACACTATATTAGGCATTGTTCATAAGGAAAAGGAATCAAGATCAGACATGAGTAACACAAATATTGCAAGGTTTTGAATATGTCAAAACTAATGATGAAGGCTCTACCACAAACAAAGCATGAGGAACGCCACATAAAGCCAAGGTGTTAAATGGACTATGCAGCTAGATTATTGACTCTAGTGCAAGTGGGAGATTGTTGGAAATTTATGCCCTAGAGGTAATAATATTGTATTATTATATTTACATTTTTCATAATTAAGAGTTTATATTCCATGCTATAATTGTTGTGATACTGGAATATGTGATTCAATGGAAAACTCATATGCGCGTGTGAAATGATAAACGATAAAGTATAGGTTCCTGGTCTTGCCTCTAAGACTGGCTCAAGTGTTGATGATGATCATGTTTTCCGAATCTCAGGATATCGTTAAGTGTAACAATAGTCCTGAAACAACGTTGAGAGTATGACATTAGAAGAACGATCATATTGAGTCGACCCAATCTTGTTTGTTATGCTTTGAGATAATATCGTCTGAAATCAATTGTTATAACACAGAGTGTTAGTATGTGTTTTAGTTCCTCAGACCATGAGAGTATCATAGTCGCTTCCCGCCATACGGTGGACTTTGGGGTTGCTCAAACGTCATTAGTAACACGATGATCATAACGACAACTTACGGGTTCATTGGAAAGTTTGATAATGGACTAGATAGCTCGAGAGTAGGATTTTCTCCTTCGATGATGGAGAGTGCTTCTCGGTGTGATGGAATCCATCATTGTCTAGCCAGACACAGGTGACTATGTCACAAAGATGTCGGAATACTTCAACGGGAAAGAAGAGCAAAATCGGCAACGTGATCAACGGTATTTTGAGCATGTGCATGACTTAGGAGGATATCGATGCACACCGGGTTTTGTAAAGTATCATGAAGGAAAGGTAACATCACATAATAACCAAAGTTTCACTCGAATGTCATTCGTTAATCATAGGATCGATATGGACATCCACAGTTCTACTATGGGTCATTGAACGAAGGAGTTTCATTCATGTCTATGATTTACCGAACCTACGAGGTCACAAGATTAAGGTAATCACGATCTGTTGAATGTTTGTAGGATGAGAGTACCAAGGATTTATTTGTGGATTTTTTCATTAAAATCCGAAATAGTCCAAAGAGGAACCAGAAGCGTTTCGGGGTCACCGGAAGGGTTTGGAAGTTTATTGGGCAATACCGGGTATTATCAATAATTAATATATAGGTGGAAAATGTTTTTGGTGATGTTAGATTATATATAATATGCTCTAGTAATTGTTAGAGGGCTTTTATACTTAATTTAATATCAATGGACCTAAAAAGGCCAAGTGGCAGAGGGAGAATCGGGCCACAAAGGCCCATGTAGGGGTGGCGCCCCCTTTTCCCCTTGAGGGAGGCCGAATTGGACTTTGGAGGGGAGGAGGATTCCTTCCCTTGTGTGGCACCCCTTCCTCCCCTCTCAACCTATATATACTTGAGGTATTGACACTATTTGATATATATACAAGTTTTGGGAGCCTCCTCTAGTTCTAGTTCTTGTTGATCCTAGTTGATAAATTAGATCTTGACCTAGATCCTCTGATCCTCATAATTAGAAGCCTGGTGAGGTTCTAATCTCCCCCTCTAATTCTTTAGCGGTGATTAGCTCTGGACGGCGAAGCGTTGCCGGATCGTGAAGACCGTACGCTTGCAACCAAGTAGAGAGGTCATGCTTTTGGTCTTCCGTTTGAGGGATCATTCGAGGGTGATACGTCCATTTTGCATCATGTTTTCTTACTATTATGTATGATGTTTTTATCCATAATAATGATTTTGGAGTAATTCTAATGCCTTCTCTCTCATAATATGCAAGGTACACACAAAGAGGGAGAAGTCCGGCAGCTGGAAATCTGGACCTGGAAAAGCTATATGAGGCCACCTATTCTGCAAAACTCCAAAAAAGCTAAAACTTCATAGAGATTTTTTATCAAATATATGAGGAATATTGGAGCAAATAACTACCATAGGGGGCCCACCAGGTGGGCACAACCCACCTAGGCGCGCTAGGGAGCCCAGGCGCGCCCTGGTGGGTTGTGCTCACCCACGCCCACCTCCGGTGCCCATCTTCTGGTATATAAGTCATTTTGACCTAGAAAAAATCAGGAGAGGACTTTCGGGATGGAGCGCCGCCGTCTCGAGGCGGAACTTGGGCAGGAGCACTTTTGCCCTCCGACGGAGCGATTCCGCCGAGGGAACTTCCCTCCCGGAGGGGGAAATCATCGTCATCATCATCACCAACAACTCTCTCATCTTGGGCAGGGCAATCTCCATCAACATCTTCAACAGCATTATCTCATCTCAAACCCTAGTTAATCTCTTGTGTTCAATCTTGTTACCGGAACTATAGATTGGTGCCTGTGCGTGACTAGTAGTGTTGATTACATCTTGTAGTTGATTACTATATGGTTTATTTGGTGGAAGATTATATGTTCAGATCCAATATGCTATTTAATACCCCTCTGATCTTGAGCATGATTATCATTTGTGAGTAGTTACTTTTGTTCTTGAGGTCACGGGAGAAATCATGTTGCAAGTAATCATGTGAACTTGATAGGTGTTCGATATTTTGATATTATCTATGTTGTGATTCCCTTAGTGGTGTCATGTGAACGTCGACTACATGACACTTCACCATATTTGGGACTAAGGGAATGCATTGTGGAGTATCAATTAGATGATGGGTTGCGAGAGTGACAGAAGCTTAAACCCTAGTTTATGCGCCATTCCGTAAGGGACCGATTGGATCCAAAAGTTTAATGCTATGGTTAGAATTTATTCTTAATACTTTTCTCGTAGTTGTGGATGCTTGCGGGAGGGTTAATCATAAGTAGGAGTTTTGTTCAAGTAAGAACAACACCTAAGCACCGGTCCACCCACATATCAAGTTATCAAAGTACCGAACACGAATTAAGCCAACATGATGAAAGTGACTAGATGAAAATCCTGTGTATCCTCAAGAATGCTTTGCTTATCATAAAAGACCGTTTTGGCCTGTCCTTTGCCTCAAAAGTATTGGGCTACCTTGCCGCACTTTTGTTACTACTATCGTTACTTGCTCGTCACAAATTATATTGCTATCAGACTACTCTGTTACTTACAATTTCAGCACTTGCAGACATCACCTTGCTAAAAACCACTTGTCATTTCCTTCTGCTCCTCATTGGGTTCGACACTCTTACTTATCGAAAAGAGCTACAATTGATCCCCTATACTTGTGGGTCATAAAGGCTATTTTCTGGCACCGTTGCTGGGGAGTGAAGCGCCTTTGGTAAGTGGAATTTGGTAAGGAAATATTTATATAGTGTGCTGAAATTTATTGTCACTTGTTACTATGGAAAAAAAATCCTTTGAGGGGTTTGTTCAGAGTATCTTCACCTAGACCGGAACCAAAATTAGCTACCCCTCAACCTACTGCACCCACTGAAAATATTGAATATGAAATTCCTTCGGGTATGATAGAACAACTGCTAGCTAATCCTTATGTAGGAGATGGAACCGAACATCCTGATATGCACTTGATATATGTAGAACAAATTTGTGGATTGTTCAAGCTTGCAGGTTTACCCGGAGATGAAGTTATGAAAAATGTTTTTCCTTTATCTTTGAAGGGAAAAGCATTGTCATGGTATAGGCTATGCGATGATATTGGATCTTGGAATTGGAATCATTTGAAGTTGGAGTTCCATCAAAAAAATTATCCTATGCATCTAGTTCATCGTGATCGGATTTATATATATAATTTTTGGCCTCGTGAAGGAGAAAGTATCGCTCTAGCTTGGGGGAGGCTTAAGTCAATGTTACATTTATGCCCCAATCATGAGCTCTCAAGAGAAATTATTATCCAGAACTTTTATGCTCGGGTTTCTCGTAATGATCAAACCATGCTTGATACTTCTTGTGCTAGTTCTTTTATGAAGAAGACTATTGAATTCCGGTGGGATCTTTTGTAAAGAATTAAATGCAACTCTGGAGATTGGGAACTCGACGAAGGTAAAGAGTCAAACTTAAGTATGATTGTGTTAAATCTTTTATGGATACCGATGATTTTCAAAAGTTTAGCACTAAATATGGACTTGACTCTGAGATAGTAGCCTCCTTTTGTGAATCATTTGATACTCATGTTGATCTCCCTAAAGAGAAGTGGTTTAAATTTCACCCACCTATTAAAGAAGAAATCAAAGAACAGGTACCAATTAAAGAAGAAACTATACTTTACAATGTTGATCCAGTTGTTCCTTCTGTTTACATTGAGAAACCACCTTTCCCTGTAAGGATAAAGAAACATGCTAAAGTTTCAACCGTGGTCAACAAAATCTATATTAGAACACCTAAACCTGATGAACAAATTAAACTAGAACCTAGTATTGTTATGGTTAAAGATCTTTTGGAAGAAGATATGGATTGGCATGTTATTTACTTCTGTGAAGAAGCTACTAGAATTGCCAAACCTGATCAAAAGGATAAACATAGACCTGTTGTTGGCATGCCCGTTGTCTAAGTTAAAATAGGAGATCACTATTATCATGGTTTATGTGACATAGGTGCTAGCGTGAGTGCTATTCCTTACACTTTGTATCAAGAAATTATGAATGGCATAGCACCTGCAGAGATAGAAGACATAGATGCTACTATTAAACTTGCTAATAGAGACACTATATCACCAATTGGGATTGTTAGAGATGTTGAAGTCTTGTGTTGGAAAATAAAATATCCTACTGATTTTCTTGTTCTTGGTTCCCCACAAGATGACTTTTGTCCCATTATCTTTGGTAGACCTTTCTTAAAAACGTTAATGCTAAAATTGACTATGAGAAGCAAATTGTCGGTGTTAGTTTTGGTGATGACTCTCATGAGTTTAATTTTTCCAAGTTTAGTAGAAAGCTTCATGAAAAAGAATTGCCTAGTAAAGATGAATTAATTGGTCTTGCTTCTATTGCTGTACCTCCTACTGATCCTTTAGAACAATATTTGCTAGACCATGAAAATGATTTACATATGCATGAAAGAAATGAAATAGATAAGATTTTCTTTGAACAGCGTCCTCTGCTTAAACACAATTTGCCTATTGAAACTCTAGGAGGTCCTCCTCCACCTAAAGGTGATCCTGTGTTTGAATTAAAACAATTTCCAGACACTTTGAAATATGCTTATCTTGATGAGAAAAATATATATCATGTTATTATTAGTGCTAACCTTTCAGAACATGAAGAAGAAAGATTATCAAAAGTTCTAAGGAAGCACCGAGCTGCTATTGGATATACTCTTGATGATTTAAAGGGCATTAGTCCCACTCTATGTTAGCACAAAATTAATATGGAACCTGATGCTAAACCCGTTGTTGATCACCAACATCGGTTAAATCCAAAAATGAAGGAAGTGGTAAGAACGGAAATCTTAAAACTTCTGGAAGCGGGTATAATCTATCCTATAGCTGATAGTACACGGGTAAGTCTTGTTCATTGTGTCCCTAAGAAAGGAGGTATAACTGTTGTTCCTAATGATAAGAATGAACTTATTCCACAAAGAATTGTTACAGGCTATAGAATGGTAATTGATTTTAGAAAAATAAGCAAAGCAACTAGAACAGATCATTACCCTCTGCCTTTTATTGATCAAATGCTTGAAAGATTGTCTAAGCACACACACTTTTGCTTCCTTGATGGATATTCTGGTTTTTCACAAATACATGTTTCTCAATCTAATCAAGAAAAGACCACTTTTACTTGTCCCTTTGGAACCTATGCTTATAGACGTATGTCTTCGGTTTATGTAATGCAGACCTGCTACTTTTCAAAGATGTATGACTGCTATATTCTCTGACTTTTGTGAAAAGATTGTTGAGGTTTTCATGGATGACTTATCTGTTTATGGGAAGTCTTTTGATGATTGTTTAAGCAATCTTGATCGAGTTTTGCAGAGATGTGAACAAACAAATCTTGTTGTGAATTGGGAGAAGTGCCACTTTATGGTTAATGAAGGCATTGTCTAGGGTCATAAAATTTCTGAAAGAGGTATTTGAAGTGGACAAAGCTAAGGTTGACACAATTGAGAAAATGACATGTCCTAAAGATGTAAAAGGTATTCGTAGTTTCTTAGGTCATGATGGTTTCTATAGGAGATTTCTAGGCCTCTTACGAATCTTTTGCAAAAGGATATTCCTTTTGTTTTTTATGATGATTGTTTAGAAGCCTTTGAAACACTCAAGAAAGCCTTAATTTTTGCACCTATTGTTCAACCACCTGATTGGAACTTGCCTTTTGAAATTATGTGTGATGCTAGTGATTATGTTCTTGGTGTTGTTCTAGGACAAAGAGTTGATAAGAAATTGAATGTTATTCATTATGCTAGTAAAACTCTAGACAGTGCTCAACGAAACTATGCTACTACTGAAAAATAATTCTTAGCAGTGAAGTTTGTTTGTGATAAATTTAGACCTTATATTGTTGATTCCAAAGTAATTGTTCACATCGATCATGCTGCTATTAAATATCTTATGGAAAGGAAAGATGTTAAACCTAGACTTATTCAATGGGTTCTCTTGTTACAAGAATTTGATTTACATATCATTGATAGAAAAGGAGCTGAGAACCCCGTAGCTGATAATTTACCTAGGCTTGAAAATGTGCCTAATGACCCACTACCTATTGATGATAGTTTTCCTGATAAGCAGTTAGCTGCAATAAATGTTGCTCATAGTACTCCTTGGTATGCTGACTAAGCTAATTACATTGTTGCTAAATATTTACCACCTACCTTTACGTATCAACAAAAGAAAAAAAATTCTTCTATGATTTAAGACATTATTTTTGGGATGACCCACATCTTTATAAAGAAGGAGTAGGTGGTATTATTAGACGTTGTGTACCTGAGCATGAACAGGGACAAATCCTACGGAAATGTCACTCTAAAGCTTATGGAGGATCTTGATAACCCACAAGTATAGGGGATCTTTTGTAGTCTTTTTCGATAAATAAGAGTGTCAAACCCAACGAGGAGCTAAAGGTAGAACACATATTCCCTCAAGTTCTATCGACCACCAATACAACTATACGAACACTTGACGTTTGCTTTATCGGAAACAAGTATGAAACTAGAAGTACTTTGTAGGTGTGACAGGATAGGTTTTCAAGATAATAAAGAGCATGTAAGTAAAATCTAGGGGCTGTTTAGATAAAGACACAACTAGGTAAGTTTTAGTAGAGAGCTTTTGTCAACAAGAAAGTTATTTGTCCCTAGGCAATCGATAACAAGTACCGGTAATCATTCTTGCAACTTTATATGAGGGAGAGGCATGAGCTAACATACTTTCTCTACTTAGATCATATGCACTTATGATTGGAACTCTAGCAAGCATCCGCAACTACTAAAGATCATTAAGGTCATGAAACCCAACCATAGCATTAACTATCAAGTCCTCTTTATTCCCATACGTCATACCCCACCTACTCGGGTTTAAGTTTCTGTCACTCTCGCAACCCACTGTAAGCGAACCATGAACATATTGCAACACCCTACAGCGGGGGCCCCTCACGTTTGCGTGAGAACGGAGGGCACGGTAGGACAGCACCATATATAAAATATACAATCATACCAACCAAGATCATGATTAACCCAGAGGACAAAACAGATCTACTCGAACATCATAGGATAACCATAGATCATTGGGAAATAATATATGGAGTTGAGCACCATGTTTAAGTAGAGATTATAGCGGGGAGAAGAGGTGTTACACCGCTGCATAGAGGCGGAGAAAGTTGGTGTTGACGGTAGCAAGATTGTTGATGTAGATCGTCGTTCCGATCGTTGCCCCTGTGGCACTCCGGCGCCACCGGAAGCGAGGGGGAGAGAGCCCCCTACTTCTTCTTCATACTTGGCCTCCCCCTAGATGGGGAGGAGAGTTCCCCCTCTGGTCCTTGGTCTCCATGGCGGCGGAGGGGCGGGGGGCCCTCTGAGATTGGATCTCCCTCTCTGTTCTCTTCTATTTCGTGCTCCCGATCTGGCCGAAAACCGTTTCTTATATTCCCAGTGATATGTAACTCCGATTGCGCTGAGATTTTAACACGATTTTTTCTGGATATAAGATTCCTTGCGCCCGAAGTAGAGGTCCAACCGACGTACGAGGTGGGCACAACCCACCACCGCGCGCCTGGCTCAGGGGTGGTGCGGTGGTGTCTTGTGCCCTGTGTGGGCCTCCGTTTGCGGTGATTCCAACTCCCAAAAATCACATATATTCCAAAATAATTCTCCGTGAAATTTTATTGCATTTGGACTTCGTTTGATATGGATACTTTGCGATACAAAAAACATGTAGAAAACAGGAACTGGCACTGCGCACCGGATAAGTAAGTTAGTCCAATAAATCATATAAAAAGTTGCCAAAAGTATGTAAAACTTGTATAATATTGGCATGAAACAATCAAAAATTATAGATACGACGGAGACATATCAGCATCCCCAAGCTTAATTCCTGCTCGTCCTCGAGCAGGTAAATGATAAAAAAAGATAATTTTTGATGTGGAATGCTACCTAACATAAACTTGATCATATGTCTAGTCATGGCATGAATATTAAGACATAAGCGATTCAAAGCAATAGTCTATAATTTGACATAAAGACATCAATACTCAGGCATCCCAACAAACAATCATGTCTTTCAAAATATCAACGCTAAAGAAAGTTATCCCTACAAAATCATATAGTCTTGTCATGCTCTGTCTTCTTAACATAAAGTATTTATCATGCACAACCCTGATGACAAGCCGAGCAATTGGTTCATACTTTTTAATGTGCTTCAGCTTTTTCAACTCTCACGTAATACATGAGCGCAAGCCATGGATATAGCACTACGGGTGGAATAGAGTATAATGATAGGGGTAAATATAGAGAAGACAAAAAAGTATAAAGTCTCACATCGATGCGGCTAACCGACGGGCTATGGAGATGCCCATCAATCGATATCAACGTGAGGAGTAGGGATTGCTATGCAACAGATGCACTAAGAGCTATAAGTGTATGAAAGCTCAATATGAAAACTAAGTGGGTGTGCATCTAATACTATAATGAAAAATTCCCACTAGTATATGAAAGTGACAACATAGGAGACTCTCCATATGAAAAACATGGTGCTACTTTGAAGCACAAGTGTGGCAGAGGATACTAACAATGCCCCTTCTCTCTTTGTTTATTTATTTATTTTTTTCTTTTCCCCCTCTTTTTTCTTTCTTTTTTCTCTATTTCTTTGTTTTCTTTTTATATATTTTTTCTCTCATTGTCCGGAGTCTCATCCCGACTTGTGGGGGAATCATAGTCTCCATCATCCTTTCCTCACTGGGGCACTGCTCTAAAAATGATTAATGATGATCATCACACTTCTATTTACTTATAACTCAAAAGAAAATAAAAATTACAACTTGATACCTATGACAAAGTATGACTCTATATGAATGCCTCTGGCATGTACCAGGATGTGCAATGATCTAGCGTAACATGTATGAAAAATGATGAACGGTGGCTAAGCCACAAACACTATGTCAGCTATATGATCATGCAAAGCAATATGAAAATGAATGCTCAAGTCATCAAACAGAAGCGGTGGAAGTTGCATGGCAATATATCTCGGAATGGCCATGGAAAAGCCATAATAGGTAGGTATGGTGGCTGTTTTGAGGAAGATATAATTAAGGCTTATGTGTGATAGAGCATATCGTATCATGGGGTCTGGATGCACCTGCGAAGTTTGCACCACGTCTCGATGTGAGAAAGGGCAATGCACGATATTGTAGAGGCTAGCAAATTGCGAAAATGTAAGAGTGCGTATAATCCATGGACTCACATTAGTCATAAAGAACTCATATACTTATTGCAAAAGTTTATTAGCCTCGAAGCAAAGTACTACTACGCATGCCCCTAGGGGGGATAGATTGGTACGAAAAGACCATCGCTCGTCCCCGGCCACCACTCATAAGGAGGACAATCAATAATAAATCATGCTCCAACATCATAGCATAACGAGAGACTATACGTGCATGCTTCGGGAATCACAAACCTTAACACCAATATTCTTACTAAACACAACCATTTACTAGTACCTCCCACATATTATCATCTCTATATCGCAAAACTATTGCAAGGAATCAAACATATCATATTCAGTGATCCATAAGTTTTATGTAGGATTTTATGACTAACCATGCAATTGACCAATTCCTTTTAACTCTCAAAATAGATATAAGTGAAGCATGAGAGTTTAGTTCTTTCTACAAAAGACCATGCTCTAGCAAATATAAGTGAAGCAAAAAAGCATTCTTCAAACAACAGTTTTCTATGTGAAGAGAAACAGGCAATCCAAACTTCAAATGATATAAGTGAAGCACATGAAGCATTCTATAAAGCCATACTCAAAAGATATAAGTGAAGTGCAATGAGCATTCTATAAATCAACCATGGACTATCTCATACCAGCATGGTGCATAAAATAAAAATGAAAACTAAAAGCAAAAGACACTCCAAGATTTGCACAGGTCAGGTGAACGAAACAAGACCGAAAATATGTCGATACTTGTTGGAGAAAGATGGGATGCCTTCTGGGCATCCCCAAGCTTAGATGCTTGAGTCTCCTTGAATATTTACTTGTGGTGCCTTGGTCATCCCCAAGCTTGAGCTCTTGCCTCTCCTCCTTCTCCTCATATCGAAGCCTCCTCGATCTTTGATCACTTCATCCACACAAAACTCAACAAAAAGTTTGGTAAGATCCTTAGTATAATAAAGCAAACCAGTACTCTAGGTACTACTGCAAACCAATTCATATTTTGTTTTTTCATTGTAGCTACTTTAATATAACTTTTCCATAGCTTATACTACGGATAAAAATCGATAGTTTCATCAGAACGAGCAAAACAATGCATCAAAAACAGAATCTGTCTTAAATAGGACAGTATGTAGTAATCTGAACATTCACCATACCTCTGGTACTCCAAAAATTCTGAAAAAATAGGAAAAATAAACAATTTGTATAGAAAGACAGTGCAAAAAGGTTTCAGAACCGTTTGACGTTCCAGTAAAAAATGTAAAATTGAGTACTACAGCCAAAGTTTATGTTTTGCACCGCACAAACCAACAAGCAATCTAATCATCCTAAAGGCAAATCTTGGCACATTATTTTTATAATACAATGGAATTGTACAAGGGTATAATTATTTTTGTGAGAATCTTGATGAAAAATTCTGCATTGTTTCAATGAGCATGAACACAAGTGTTCAAGGTCGACCCTCACCTCTCCAATGCATAACTTCCAATCACTTCTCTTTTGTGAAAAGGTTTTTAAGTTCCCCTCTATATTTTTCATTTTTAAACTTTAAGAAAACACTCAATAGAAATAAATGACTCTCTAAAACTTATGGGTTGTCTCCCTGGCAGCGCTTTCTTCAAAGCCATTAAGCTAGGCATAAAGTGCTTAAGTAATGAATCCACCCGGATCCCAAGGTATATCAAAGCCAATTTGAATCAACAATGGCATTTAGTAGCACAAAGCAACATATATCAAGCAATGATGAAGTCTAACTTTATTCCTATGCATCAGCATGTCATACAAGAACAATTCATGAACATCAAGTAAAGGCCAATACATAGTATAAGCAGTTTCTTGCAATTTTATCGTGTTGGAAACATAAAGAGGCGGAGATGTAGTTCCTCTCTCATAATAATCGCAAGTAGGAGCAGCAAGTACATTCATAATATATTCATCAAAATCATCATGTGTGGTGGTAAAAGACAACCCATCAATAGAATCCTTAATAAGTGCAAACTTCTCCGATATAGTGTAGTTTGGAGAATTCAAAAAGATAATAGGACTATCATGTGTGGGTGCAATAGCAAAAATTTCATTCTTAACATAAGGAACTATAGCATGTTCATCTCCATAAACATAATTCATATTGGCCACAAGCATAGCAAGCATCAAGTTCATCAAAAAGGGATATTTCAAATGAATCAATGGGATCATAACAATTATCATAGCATTCATCCTTCAGTAAGAACGAAGGGGTATTAAACAATGTATGAGTTGGAGGGTTACCCTCATTAGAAGGTGGGCACGGGTAGAAAATCCGTTCTTCCTCCGTTTGTTCTTCGCTCTCCTCGTCGTCTTTTTCATCCAATGAGCTCGCAGTTTCATAAATTTCTTCTTCCATAGACTCCTGCAAAATATTAATCTCTTCTTGGACAGTGGAGGAGTCCCCAATATATGGTTTAACATAGACATTAGAAGCATAATTATCATAACAATATTTAAGTATAGCAAAAATTTCAGATTTGTAAAGAGTAGCATCATACTTTTCAATCAAAGAATCAATTTCATAAGCACCCCTAAAAGCAACAAATTCTTCAATTTGTTCGATGTCAAAGTAATTATAATCACCTTTGGCATAAGAAGATACGATTCCATTATCAATAAACTCACATTGGTAGGGAAGGTGTTTCTTAGGGTCTTTAGAACAACAAGTAACATCATATAATTCACATAAATTCCAAGCATATCACTGCATAGTATTAATTTGATGCTATAAAAGTTTCCCTTTTCCAGTTAAACAATGTCGCACAAAACAAGCATTATCATCTAATAATTTTCCCTCAACTAAGCTAGTTGGGTTTTCAGCACGAGCACAAATGGATCGAAGATGATCCAAGTAGAAAGCTTCAGTAGTATGATATATTTTGGGTGGTTCTTCAACCATTGGTTTAGTAGGTACAACTAATTTTTTTGGTATTTTGCATTTCCTACCTATAAATAAA
Organism: Triticum dicoccoides; assembly: GCF_002162155.2. Lineage (NCBI taxonomy): Eukaryota > Viridiplantae > Streptophyta > Magnoliopsida > Poales > Poaceae > Triticum > Triticum dicoccoides. Next base: position 316,452,023 of record NC_041382.1, on the reverse strand, counting down.
GATAGAAAACAAGAGCACAAAATAAAAATTACTTAGTGATAAAGCAAACAAGCACACACGAGAATATTCACTCCACGCTATTGCTCCCCGGCAACGGCGCCAGAAAAATGTCTTCATAACCCACAAGTATAGGGGATCATTTGTAGCCTTTTCGATAAATACGAGTGTCGAACCCAACGGGGAGTGAGGGAGTCCTGGATTAGGGGGTCTCCGGACAGCCGGGTTATATCCTTTGGCCGGACTGTTAGACTATGAAGATACAGGATTGAAGACTTTGTCTCGTGTCCGGATAGGACTCTACTTGGCGTGGAAGGCAAGCTAGGCAATACGGATATGGATATCTCCTCCTTTGTAACCGACATTGTGTAACCCTAACCCTCTTCGGTGTCTATATAAACCGGAGGGTTTTAGTCCGTAGGACAACATACAATCATACCATAGGCTAGCTTCTAGGGTTTACCCTCTCTGATCTCGTGGTAGATCTACTCTTGTACTACCCATATCATCAATATTAATCAAGCAGGACGTAGGGTTTTACCTCCATCAAGAGGGCCCGAACCTGGGTAAAACATTGTGTCCCCTGCCTCCTGTTACCATCCGGCCTAGACGCATAGTTCGGGACCCCCTACCCGAGATCCGCCGGTTTTGACACCGACATTGGTGCTTTCATTGAGAGTTCCCGGGGCCCACCTCCTTGTCCCCACTCATCGATGTTGATCTCCTCCACTCGTCGATGTTGATCTCCTTGTCCCTGGGGCCCACCTCGACGCCCTCCATGTTGTAATCGCTGTCGCCTTCGACCTCGTCATCATAGGAGAGCGTGATAACCTCTCCGCCCTCCGCGTCGCCGTCCTCGCCGCCTTCGACCTCGTCATCGGAGGAGAGCGCGATAACCTCGCCGCCCTCCGCGCCGGCAAAGATCGCCTGCTCCGCCTCCATGAGCTCCGGGTGCTGCTGGTGGAGCTCTTGCATGTAGGCCTCGTCGGCGGCCTCGGCCTCGAGGCGCTCCCACGCCTCGCGGTCCTCCCGCGCCATAGCCGAGCTCACCAACCCTGGCTCCGGCGGAACAAGGTCGACCGGACATGTGCCAAAGGGGAAATTGGGCCTAACCACCGCGCCGTGGTAGCGGACCTGCCAGCGGTCGTACTCCATGGTCACGAGCTCGCCCGTGTGGAAGCTACCAAGCCACCAGCGGGTGTGGTCTCTCGATCTGTAATCTCAATGACCCACATCCCCACCGCCGCTGCCAGACCCAGAGGTAGGACTTCGTCGGCTGCTGGGTCCGGGGGAGGATGGGGAAGTCCTCAAACCGGCGTAGGGGTGCGGTGACGGGTGGATCAGGGGACCGACGACGGCAGATCGGGCTCGCGGAGGACGACGGGGACACCTCGGCAGCCACCTTGCCGGCGTCGGGCGAAAAGGCTGCGATAAACCTCTTTTTGGCCATTGGCTCCTCGAGCTCCCCGGCACACAGGCAGAGGTTGAGGATGGAGGCGCCGGCGATGGCGGCGACCTACCAATGGTTTCGAGGGTTGTGTGTGTCTGTGTGAGCGGAGGTTGTGTTTGAGGAAATACTACGGCAACTGAAAAATTTACTAGGCAGGAGTAACAAGGCAGGGCTACTGAAAATTTGGATCAAGGGTGAGCATATATTTTTGAGATTGCGAGGGATGCAAAGGTGGGAGTAAAATGTTGGGGCTACTGTAAATTTGAATCAAGGGACTGAAGCAGAGCGGGAGTAATAGACATCGCACACGGTCCGCACATACTAATCGTGTGCTATAAAACGTTAAAACCTTCCAGGCGGTAGATATTTTCGAGATTGCGAGGGATGCAGAGGTGGGAGTTTTGGGGGAGCGAGCTAGTGTGCTTGACATGCCGGCTGTGGACTGTAGCTGATGCACCTTCTCGTGTAAGCCATAGACGTACTATATACACCGACGGTGCTCCAAGATATTTTGTACTACATCTCACACGGTTGGTGATAATAAACTGTGTGGGGTCTACTTGATTTGAATTACAAAATGGGGTCACAGTGGCAATGGACGTTGTTTGAATTGCTAGACCTTTTATCTGCAGTGAACATGCAACTACATGTGTGTCGTAAAAGAATTGGAATTATTCAGGGTTTGTTTGGACATTTTATACATTAAACTGGTTTTCTAGCCATTTCAGGTGCACAATTCAAAATTAAACTATATGCACATACTCCAGTGCATACAAATTGGTTGAAAAATCAAATATGTGTCCTTCAGTGCATGCTTAGGTCCCATGCAAGAAATGGGAATGAATTTTTCAGGGTTCGTTTGGCCTTTTTATACATTAACTGAGTTTTCTAGGCGTTTTATGTGCATAATTCAAATTTGAACCGCAAGCACATGCTCCAATGCACTAAAGTTGGTTGAAAAATCACATGTTGTCCTTGGGTGAATTTCTAGGTCCCATGCAAGAGATGTGAATGAATTTCAAACACCAGGGCATTGTTGATTGTCGGCAAAACATTGAGATACCTGGTTTTTAAATTCTAGTAAATCCAAAACTCGTCTGAAATTCATGAAACTTGGCATGCTATCATGGAGCAGCATCAACATGTCATGGTGAAAATTTTGTCCCATTTGGGGCAGGTTTGGGTATAAGCTTCTCACAAACCAGAGCTTCTCACAACAAGCATGATGGTTTCGATAGGGAACGTACCACCTTTGGGTACGGGACGATATCCGTTGCCTCTTATTTCTTTCCAAAATTTTCTAGTGTCAACATAGAATAACAGGAGTGTTGTGTTTAATCTTGGATTTTTTCGGGTTCGTTTGGCCTTTTTATACATTAGCTGGGTTTTCTAGGCATTTTATGTGCATAATTCAAATTTGAACTACAAGCACATGCTCCAATGCACCAAAGTTGGTTGAAAAATCACATGTGTGTCCTTGGGTCAATTTCTAGGTCCCATGCAAGAGATGAGAATGAATTTGAAACACCGGGGCACTGTTGATTGCCGACAAAACGTTGAGATAGCTGGTTTTTAAATTCTAGTAAATCCAAAACTTGTCTGAAATTCATGAAACTTGGCATGCTATCATGGAGCGGCATCAACATGCCGTGGTGAAAATTTTGTCCCATTTGGGGCAGGTTTGGGTATAAGCTTCTCACAAACCAGAGCTTCTCACAACAAGCATGATGGTTTCGATAGGGAACGTACCACCTTTGGGGACGAGACGATATCCGTTGCCTCTTATTGTTTTCAAAAAAATTCTAGTGTCAACATAGTACAACAGGAGTGTTGTGTTTAATCCTGGAATTTTTTGAGGTTCGTTTGGCCTTTTTTATACATTAACTGGGTTTTCTAGGCATTTTATGTGCATAATTCAAATTTGAACTACAAGCACATGCTCCAATGCACCAAAGTTGGTTGAAAAATCACATGTGTGTCCTTGGGTGAATTTCTAGGTCCCATGCAAGAGATGGGAATGAAATTCAAACACCATGGCACTGTTGATTGCCGGCAAAATGTTGAGATGCCTAGTTTTTAAATTCTAGTAGATCCAAAACTCGTCTGAAGTTCATGAAACTTGGCATGCTATCATGGAGCGGCATCAACATGCCGTGGTAAAAAAATTGTCCCATTTGGGGCAGGTTCGGGCATAGGCTTCTCACGAACCAGAGCTTCTCACAATAAGCATGATGGTTTCGATAGGGAACGTACCACCTTTGGGGATGGGATGATATTCGTTGCCTCTTGTTGCTTTCAAAAAAATTCTAGTGTTAACATAGAACAACAGGAGTATTGTGTTTAATCTTGGAATTTTTTGGGGTTCGTTTGGCCTTTTTTATACATTAACTGTGCTTTCTAGGCATTTTATGTGCATAATTCAAATTTGAACTACAAGCACATGCTCCAATGCACAAAAGTTGGTTGAAAATCGCATGTGTGTCCTTGGATGAATTTCTAGGTCCCATGCAAGAGATGGGAATGAAATTCAAACACCATGGCACTATTGATTGCCGGCAAAACGTTGAGATGCCTGGTTTTTAAATTCTAGTAAATCCAAAACTCGTCTGAAATTCATGAAACTCGGCATGCTATCATGGAGCGGCATCAACATGCCATGGTAAAACATTTGTCCCATTTGGGGCAGGTTCGGGTATAAGGTTCTCACAAACCAGAGCTTCTCACAACAAGCATGATGGTTTCGATAGGGAATGTGCCACCTTTAGGGACGAGACGATATTCGTTGCCTCTTGTTGCTTTAAAAAAATTCTAGTGTCAACATAGAACAACAGGAGTATTGTGAATTTTCCGGGGTTCGTTTGGCCTTTTTTATACATTAACTGGATTTTCTAGGCATTTTATGTGCATAATTCAAATTTGAACTACAGGCATATGCTCCAATGCACCAAAGTTGGTTGAAAAATCACATGTGTGTCCTTGGGTGAATTTCTAGCTTCCATGCAAGAGATGGGAATGAAATTCAAACACCAGGGCACTGTTGATTGCCGGCAAAACATTGAGATGCCTGGTTTTTAGATTCTAGTAAATCCAAAACTCGTCTGAAATTCATGAAACTTGGCATGCTATCATGGAGAGGCATCAACATGTCGTGGTAAAAATTTTGTCCCATTTGGGGCAGGTTCGGGTATAAGCTTCTCACAAACCAGAGCTTCTCACAATAAGCATGATGGTTTTGATAGGGAACGTCCCACCTCTGGGGACGAAATGGTATCCATTGCCTCTTATTGCTTTCAAAACATTCTAGTGTCAACATAGAACAACATGAGTGTTGTGTTAATTTTTGTGATTTTTCGGGGTTCGTTTGGACATTTTTAGGCATTAACTGGGTTTTCTAGGCATTTTATGTGCATAATTCAAATTTGCACTACAAGCACATGCTCCAATGCACTAAGGTTGGTTGAAAAATCTAATCTGTGTCATTGGGTGAATTTCTAGGTCCCATGCAAGAGATGGGAATGAAATTCAAACACTATGGCATTGTTGATTGCCGGCAAAATGTTGAGATGCCTGGTTTTTAAATTTTAGTAAATCCAAAACTCGTCTGAAATTCATGAAACTTGACATGCTATCATGAGCGGCATCAAAATGTCGTGTTATAAAATTTGTCCCATTTGGGGCAGGTTCGGGTATATGCTTCTCACAAACCATAGCTTCTCACAACAAGCATGATGGTTTCGGTAGGGAACGTCCCACCTTTGGGGACGAAACGATATCCATTGCCTCTTATTGCTTTCAAAAAATTTCTCGTGTCAACATAGAACAACAGGAGTGTTGTGTCAATTTTTGGGATTTTTTGGGGTTTGTTTGGACATTTTAATGCATTAACTAAGTTTTCAATGAATTTATGTGCATAATTCAAATTTGAGCTACATGCACATGCTCCAGTGCATATAAATTGGTTGAAAAGTCAAATCGGTGTCCTTGGGTGCATGCTTAGGTCCCATGCAAAAAATGGGAATGAATTTTAAACACCAGGGCACCGTTGATTGCCGGCAAAACATTGAGATGCCTGGTTTTTAAATTCTAGTAAATCCAAAACTCGTCTGAAATTCATGAAACTTGGCATGCTATCATGGAATGGCACCCGACATGTTGTGGCATTTTTCGTGTCCATTTTGGGAGAAGGCGCACTCGAATAATGACAGCCAACAAAGGCATTTTGAAAAAATAGCTGCCACTTTAATATCTCAAACGTTTGTATAATTCAACCCGTGTGCATTCTGTTAACCATTCACGTGACGCCATGTGTCTTGGTTTTAATGGTTGTAGGAGGTGTTGTGCGGACAACTGCTTGACCTTGACTGAACAGGAGGCGTGCGAGCTCAGTCCGGTCCGAAGGCTGACCGAGAGGCGTGCAAGTTGTCCTCCAATGTGCAGGCACCGGGAAGCATGCAAGTTGTATGTTGCGCAGGCTCACTGGGAAAGGGGGCCCTTTGACTTCCCCGCCTTCCTCTCCATTAATGGGGCCCGAGCCGCTGTTTAATATGGCTGGCCTTACTGTTCGCCTCCCATTCCCCTCCCTCCCATAGACCTCCACCAACGCCATGGCGCAGAATGATCATCTGCCACTAGTGTTCAAGCTTGGTGAAGTCGACTCCGAGTCAGAGGAGAAAGAAAATAAGGAGGAATGCGGCCTCATGGACATGGCCCAGAACAAGCTGGCCGTGGCGGTTGCTGCCCCCGCTCCCGTCCCAGCTCCCATCCCCGCGCCCGCGCCAGCGACCATCCCTATAGCATTGACGAGCTGGTCACCGAGCACTATCGCAGAGCTGGAAGCCGCGGGCATCAGCGAGGTCTCCGTGAACCCGCGCGACCTCATGTACATGCTAGCGCCAGCTCCCGTGCCCATGCCCGTGCGTGCCCCTCCACCCACCGTGGCATCGGCCCCTACGTTTGGCCGCACCCGCCACGCTCATGCTCCAGCCCGTGCGCGCCCCTCCACCCACCAAGGCGCCGGTCCCCGTGCGTTTGGCTGCACCTTCTGCGCCCATGCCCGTGCCCGTGCGCGCGCCCCCCTCAGCGGTATGGGATGCTGCCGTCGACCGCTACCTCTTAGCGGCGCCAGTCGCCGTCCTCCCGTGCCCCGCCCGTCGATCGCGCGACGACATGATGTTTGATTTACAAGTAAAGAACATTTTGTGATGCCTTGAAGGCCTCAACAATGGCGTCCCGGAGGACGACAACGATAACGACGGCGCAGCACGCCGCCTCCGCCGCCGCCGGAAATAGATTTTTGGGGTTTAATACTATATCTCGAATTCTCGATCATATGAATATAAATTTGCTATGTGATTGAATGAAAGATATGGTTTGAACGAACTTGCGTTTTTCTCTCTTAATGTATAGACTTATCAAACGATTTTCTTTTGAAAAAATGTCAATGGTTTTTAAATATAAAACACTCATCGCAAATGTTTTAGTTAGTACACCTGTCGTGGAATTGTCACGGCAGATGTCCTAGTGTGAGGACTTAGTCGTGGAGCCATCACGATGAGGTTAGCTTAAAGGGGTTAATCAGGACAAAGGACATGAGGAGTTTATACTGGTTCGGCCTCTTGTGGTGAAGGTAAAAGCCTAATCCAGTTGGAGGTGGTATTGCTAGGGTTTTTGCCAGTGCGGATATCTCTGCTTAGACTCAATAAGCACCTCGCTGATGTAGTAAACCCGCCTTTGAACCGGATACTCCTTGCCTGCCTCCTTCCGTTCCACCACAATAGCTACACTAACAGCCCGGGCATTGGCTGTTATGTACAACAATAATGGCTCTTTATCAACAGGAGCAGCCAGAACAGGCGGCTCAACCAGCTGCTTCTTCAAGTCCTCAAATGCTGCATTAGCGTCATCACTCCAGAAAAAATTATCTGTCTTTTTCATCATCTGATACAGAGGGATGGCCTTCTCTCCCAACCGGCTTAATGCCGCAATACGACCCGCAAGACGTTGCACATCATTGACACACGCCGGTTTAGCTAGAGAAGTGATGGACTTGATCTTCTTCGGATTAGCTTCAATGCCCCTGTTAGACACCAAAAAACCCAGGAGCTTGCCTACCGACACACCAAAAACACACTTCACCGGGTTAAGCATCATTTTATAAACCCGGAGATTATCAAAGGTTTCCTTCAAATCATCTATCAATGTTTCCTTCTCTCTGGATTTCACCACAATATCATCCACATAAGCATGAACATTGCGCCCAATCTGATCATGAAGGCAATTCTGCACACATCTCTGATAAGTCGCCTGGGCACTCTTGAGCCCAAAAGGCATAGACACACAGCAGAAAGCTCCAAAGGGAGTTATGAAAGCTGTCCTCTCATGGTCCTTAACTGCCATCTTGATCTGATGATAACCAAAATAAGCATCCAAAAAACTCAAACGCTCACAACCCGCCGTAGCATCGATAATCTGATCAATACGAGGGAGAGCAAAAGGATCAGCCACACAAGCCTTGTTTAAATCCGTGTAGTCCACACACATACGCCAAGTGTCGTTCTTCTTAAGTACCAGCACCGGGTTAGCCAACCACCCAGGATGAAAAACCTCAATAATAAACCCAGCCGCCAAGAGCCGGGCTACCTCTTCACCAATGGTCTTATGCCTCTCTTTGTTGAAGCGACGAAGAAACTGCTTAACCGGTTTAAACATGGGATCAATATTAAGAGTGTGCTCAGCGAGTTCCCTCGGTACACCTGGCATGTCAGAAGGTTTCCATGCAAAGATGTCCCGGTTCTCACGGATGAACTCGATGAGTGCGCTTTCCTATTTCGGATCCAGGTTAGCATTGATGCTGAACTGCTTGGATGAATCGCCAGGAATAAAGTCAACCATCTTGGTATCATCTGTTGATTTAAACTTCAAGACCGGATCATGCTCTGTAGTTGGTTTTTTCAAAGATGTCATATATGTCGGATCAACATTGTCCTTATAAAATTTTAACTCCTCTGTTGCACAAACCGACTCAGCATAAGCCGCATCACCTTCTTCGCATTCCAAAGCTATCTTTCGGCTCCCATGCACTGTAATGGTCCCCTTGTAACCTGGCATCTTGAGCTGCAGATAAACATAACAAGGCCGCGCCATGAACTTGGCATAAGTCGGCCGTCCAAACAGAGTGTGATACGGGCTATGAATCTTGACTACTTCAAAGATCAATGTCTCTGACCTAGAATAATGATCATCTCCAAAAGCAACTTCTAGAGCTATCTTACCAACTGGGTACGCTGACTTACTAGGTACCACGCCATGGAAAACAATGTTTGGCGGCTTAAGATTTTTATCAGTCAACCCCATGCGATGGAAAGTTTCATAATAAAGGATATTGATGTTGCTCCCTCCATCCATGAGTACCTTGGTGAACTTATACCCTCCGACCTGAGGTGCGACCACCAAAGCCAAGTGACCCAGATTATCAACCTGGGGCGGGTGATCTTCCCGGCTCCACACAATGGGCTGCCCAGACCAGCGCAAGTAATGGGGAATCACCGGCTCAATAGCATTGACCGCCCTCTTATGAAGCTTCTCGTCACGCTTACATAAGCTAGTGGCGAAGACATGATACTGTCCACTATTCAACTGCTTCGGGTTGCTCTGATAACCAGACTGCTGCTCCTGTTGATTCCCCTGATTACTCTGCTAATTGTAACCACCCTGGTTGCCGTGATTACCTTGATTTCCTTGGAATCCAGAGTTAGAGCCACCACCTCCATAACCTGGCCCGTGAGAGTCGGATCCTGAACCGCCACCTGGCCCATGACTGTCTTGAAAAAGATTGGAATTCTTGTACTCCATCATGATGTAACAATCCTTCTAGAGGTGCCCGGATGGTCTTTCTCGCGTACCATGTCTTGGGCAGGGCTGATTTAGCATCTGTTCAAGATTGAAACCGGATCCTCCAGTCCGTGGGGGCGGTTTACCCTTACGACGCTGACCATTGTTCTGCGTATTGGTGTTCGCCACAAAGTCAAAACTATTATCAGCTTTGCGCTTACTGTTGCCTCCCTAGTTCGTCGGGTTATGCTGTTGCCCCTTGGTGTTGCTGCTCTTCTTTCCCTTTCCCGGCTTTTCATCACCAGACTCGGGGTCCTTGGTACCATCAGAGTCGGCATACTTAACCAACACCGCCATGAGTGTCCCCATGTCATTGAAGTGGCGTTTGAGCCGCCCTAATTTTAGCTTTAGGGGCATGAAACGACAGTTGTTCTCCAACATCACCACTGCTGAGTCGGCATTGATGCGATCCGACGAGTGCAGGATTGTTGAGACCCGGCGCACCCAATGGGTTGTCGACTCACCTTCTTCTTGGACACAGGAGGCTAAATCCACAATTGACATGGGTTGCTTACATGTATCCTTAAAATTCTGGATGAACCGGGCTTTTAACTCGGCCCATGACCCGGTGGAATTGGCAGGGAGCCCCTTCAACCAAGTGCAGGCCGTTCCTTCCAACACCAGGGGGAAATATTTAGCACAAACAACATCGCTGACATCTAGCAATTCCATGGCCATCTCATAACTCTCAATCCATGCCTCAGGAGGTAAATTGGCTGTATAGTTAGGCACCTTGCGAGGACCCTTGAAATGCTTGGGCAGACGCTCATTACGTAGAGCCGGCACTAAACATGGCACACCCAAATTCCTGAAGGTCACACCTGGCTCCACAGAAGTAGTTGGACGAACCGGAGTAGGTTGACGGGCCGCATACTGTGCCGCCAGCTCGGCCTCTCGACGTGATCTACCTTGATCCACTACGTTCTAAGCGTCAGCGCCACCGCCCGCCGGGTCATGCCCACGAGGCAGGTTATGGTTCCGCCCACTGCTTGACACAACCGACTCATCGATATGCCTGCTGTAACTCCGGCTCGGGCGAGGGGTGGAATGAATCCTGTCACGACTGTAAGAATAAGCCTGCTGTTGTACCAGTGCTATCTGAAGGAGCTCTCTAGCCCTTCATGTTTCAACCGCCGTCGGCGATTCACCTTCAACCGGGAGAGCCGCCAATCATGACGCCCAACGATCATGTTATCCAAAGGGTTAGAGTAATGACCCGGTGGCATCGGCATGTGCTGCGGTGGGTTATTGTTTTGTTGAGGCGGGTCCGTCGTGTGTGGCTGAACCGGCGTACCCGTCCCAGGTGCTTTGACCCGGTTTACCGCTGCCGGGTTACTGGTTCCTGCTCCTTGCGTGTTAAAGAGATTTCTTGCCTCGTAAACCGAGGGTAGACGAGTCTGATGCCTCCTCCTCATGACTTCATTTGAAGCGTTCTGATCTAACATGAGTCGGTAAGACCGCGACTGAATCCGTTGCGCCTGAGCATCCAAAGCAGCCCGCTCCTCGGCCATCCTAGTGTTTTCTGTGCTCAGCTCCTCCTTGGCCTGCGCTATCTCATCGCGCAATTTTGCGACCGCCGCATTATGCTAAGTTGCTGACCCTGAAATCAGCTTATCCAGTAGGTTAGTTAAGATCTGACCCGGCGGGCGCACCGGGTCTCCTGCCCCGACGGCCGTTGCCGCTGCTGACCCTGAAATCAGCTCTGCTGCCATCGATGAGTGTTGCACGGGCTGTGTATCGGCCATGAAGATTGCAACCCGGTTCGGCGGCTCGCAGGGGGCCAGAATACTGTCGCCATCGGAACAGCCCCCAAGCCAGCCGTCTTGCAATTGATACAATGAATCGATCTCACCAGTGGATGACTCGCCATCAGAGTAAACGACAGTCTCACCACTAGATGCTGATCTATCCTCAGGTTCTGCTCCATGGTTAAACCCCACGAAGGTACGATTCATGGTGGGCCAAACCCGGGCGGGTCTCACACGCCGAGTCGTCTCGATGATGTCGGTGCAGATGTCCGGCTCAGGGCCCGGTTCACCGATCTTGCCAATGAAGATGTGAATTCCACCAAAGGGGACCTGATACCCATACTCAGTTGAGCCGGCCTCGGGGCCCCAGCCTGCGTCGTCGATGTAGAGCTTGCCGCGACGACTCTTGGTCATCCGTCCCATGGTGTATCCCTTGATCCCTTTGAAGTTGCCCTCTAAGAACTTGAAACCATCGTGCGATAGCCCCACGATGGGCGCCAACTTTCGTGGAATTGTCACGGCAGATGTCCTAGTGTGAGGACTTAGTCGTGGAGCCATCGCGATGAGGTTCACTTAAAGGGGTTAATCAGGACAAAGGACATGAGGAGTTTATACTGGTTTGGCCCCTTGCGGTGAAGGTAAAAGCCTAATCCAGTTGGAGGTGGTATTGCTAGGGTTTCAATGAGCAGGGAGCAAATACGCTTAACCTGGCTCTCGATCTGTTGTTTCTTGTCCTAAGTCATTGCTGGGTCATCCCCTTATATACACGGGTTGATTCCCTGTGGCCTACAGAGTCCCGGACGGCTCATACAACGTATCCGGCTCGGTGACCTTTCTTACATGCCTTATAATACAAGTCTACATACATGACAGTTTATATCCGTGGGCCTTAAGCCGCCTTCGGGTTTTGGGCCCTTTACTAAGCCTATCTATGAACCGCCATTGTTAATATGTTCTTGGGCTTCATTGAGATGAACCGCCATAGGGATGACCCGGCCCCTTCTGGGCGCGTCATACCTGATAGTCATATCCCCAACAACACCCGTATGCAAACTGACAGCTTCCCCAGGAAGCCAAGGGAAAATGTGTTGAGCAGGATTTCTGCATCCCTTCAACGCAAACAGTTGTTTTGCATGACCCATGTGCAAGCACGTACAAACAATTGGGTAAGATTTGCATATCTATCATTTTGGGTATGTTGCCATTTGTCAAACTGGAAAGACTGACATTTGTTTATCTAGTAACATTGTCATTTGTCAACCTTGTAACACTGCGATTTGTCAAAATATGCAGCTAAAAATCACTAGCACTATATAATTTTTGCAACTAAAGTCACTAGCACTGTTCATATGGACACCACTAGCAGGCGTGAGTTGATGGACGCATATGCAAATGTACCATTGATTACATACAACAAGTCATCAACCACAACCACAGCGAGGATAGACGTTGGATTATAGATCATTTCCAACAAAACATCCTAGTAAAGTTTTTCTCACACAACAAAAAACAAAGCGATGGAATGAACTTCAGCTCAACCACTCGTCGGCGTTGGAAACGCTTGCTTTGAACCATAAGTGATTCTCTGGGAAGGGCCAGCTACTGTCAATCTCGAGACCAATGCAGGACTGATCATCGAGGCTGAAGCGGCCTATGTCAGGACCCATATTGGGAAGGTAGGGAAGCATAGTAATGTCCGAGGTATAGATACAGTTGCTTCTCATAAATGGCAGTAACGTTGTGTCAACAGCAACTGGATCGCCTTCCACCATCATTGGATAGTTTTGTCCAAGGAAGAGCGAGTTTCCTCCAAGACTTTCAATACTGAACCAGGAAGAAGGTGTTGGCGCTAGTACACTAGTATCCATCCCGAATACCCTGCAACGGATGTTGGAATAGGTCCGGAGAGTGCGACCATGTGAGACAACACTTGCTTCCTTATTAACATCAGCAGTGCCCTGTATACAGACAAGAAGAGGTGATCCATCGGAATAAGTTGCCAGGCGCCACTGAGTATATGGGTCCTGCTCGTCCTCATGCTCATAAATTTTTTCAAGTATAAGTGGTGGAATGTTCACAGGACCTTGGAAACACAAGAAGATTAATTAGTAAAGGGAAACTAGCTAACCGCATGCATGTGGATGAAACAATTGTAATTACGGTGGAAGGCAAATGTACCGAAAGCATCAGGATTCCATGCAAAACAGTGCCACGAGTGGTGGCAGCAAACACAAGACCCTCATATTGAATTGCATCACAGTACTCATCTGTGTACAGAAATTGATTTTTGAGCAATATCCATCGAGGCGTGGAAGTAAGGAAGGCAACAAGCTTGTCGAAGATAGCAACAACTTCATAGTTCGTGTAATCCCAAGAGCGGTTGGGAACTCGACAAATTGCTATCTTCCGTAGACGACAGTCAGGATGATCGTATTTGAACTCACGTAGAATACCGGTGTACTCAACCTCTGGGCAGTCGTCTAAGATTTTTGGAAGTGGAACCCGGTGACGGGTGTACACATTCACAAGTTCCCACTCGTAGTTGTACCCAATATAAACAACCCAATCTCCATTTGCGCCTGCCCAAGCCTTGCCCTCAAGCGATGGCATCTTAACATCATACGTATCATTATCAAGCGGCATCAACCTACACAAGGTGAGGCTTCCCTCGTCCCCGCGCCAGTCAGCAGGGTCACGGTGAAGAATATAGGGGAGATCAAACCGCTCCTGAACCCTTGGGTTCCTTGTAATGATGTTATTAGTTGAGTCGAGAATGGTCTTGAACGAACCTGCCATGCTAGCCGAGGTGATGATGTCGCACCGATCAATGAGTTCCTCCACCGCGTCATCATTCAGATCGGGGCAAGAATAACGGGGTCGTTTCTGGCCTGTTCCCTCCATGGCGAAGACGACCGAACAATGGCAGAAGGAAGGGTGAAGGAAAACGGAGGAGGGAAGAAGAGCTAGCATGAGGCAGCAGTTCCAGATCGAGAGGGGAAGGCGAAGAGTCGATGGACGGTTGCCACAGTACACGAAGAGGCGCCTGGGGAGTGAATGGCTGCCACAGAGGTCACACACTGACGACAAGGTACGAGTGAACCGCATGCGTATATCGCACACACCTTGATCTGGCTGACAGTTTCTTTTGTGTTGCCTAATCACAAACAGTTCATCCGAGTGAACCGTATGCTGTATATCGCACACAACTTCATCTGGCTGCCCGTTTCTTTTGTTCCTCCTCATCACAAACAGTTCATCTGAGTGAACCGTATGTTGTGTATGGCACACACCTTCATCTGGCTGCCCATTTATTTTGTTCCTCCTCATCGCAAATAGTTAATTGAACTGAACCATATGCCCTTCATAGCACACACAACTAAAATATGAATTGTGTTTGATGCATCCATCATCGCAAACGTTTAATACATTTTTGACGGTTTTCATACACCACCGTTTGCGATTATTGCATCGCACACAGTTTCTCGAAGGGTCTCTGATCGTAGTGTCGCGTTAGCAGCATCCTGCAGTAGTGAAATAAAATTAATTTTGCAAAAGACTATCAATAGGTCCAGGAAGAATTGGTCTAAGAAATTAGATGATGCACTTTGGGCTTATAGAACATCATATAATCCTATGGGTATGTCTCCTTATAAAATGGTTTATGGACAACCTTGTCATTTGCCTCTTGAGTTAGAACATAAAGCATATTGGGCCATCAAAGATCTCAACTATGATTTCAAACTTGCTGGTGAAAAGATGTTATTTGATATTAGCTCATTAGATGAATGGAGAACCCAAGCTTATGAAAATGCAAAATTATTCAAAGAAAAAGTTAAACGTGAGTTTAAGGTCGAAGAATATGTTCTTTTGTACAACTCTTATTTCAGATTCTTTGCAGGAAAAATCCTCTCAAAATGGGAAGGCCCCTACATTATTGAGGAGGTTTATCGGTCTGGAGCCATCAAAATAAATAATACTGAAGGTACTAACCCGAAGGTTGTCAATGGGCAACGAATAAAACATTATATCTCAGATACACGCATTAATGTTGAAAGTAATATTATCCAAACTATGACACCGGAAGAACACATAAAAGAGTCCTTCTGGAACACTCTAGAATCGTGATAATAAGGAGGTACGTGATACGGCAAGTAAACGGACTCCGGAAAATCCGTAAAAATATTTTTTGTCAGTTTTCGAATATTTAGAAAAATTGGAAAATAAGAAATTATCGGGAAGTGTACCCTGGTGGGCACAAGACACCATGGCGCGCTGGCGCGCCCAGGTGGGTTGTGCCCACCTGGGACACCTTCCGGACTCCGTTTTTCTTCCATTTGCTTGTACCCCAAGATAAAAAAAATCTATATATACTTCCCGAACCTGTTGGCCACCGTATCGCGGAGAAATCCTCTATTATCTTTTCTTGTTGTTTTTCTGCCAGATCCCATCTACCATGGCCACCTCAAGCTCCTCCAAGGACAAGTTCTTCAAGAACGTCATCAACCCATATCTGCGGGAGGTGGTGCAGCACCCTCAGACCATCGAGATGCATGAGGGGGTGCTTCACCTTCGCGATGTGGCATGTCCCAAGGGGACGGGAACCATGGAGGCCATACTTGACGCTATGGAGCAAGATGTCTTCCGGTGCAAGGGGATGGTGGAGCGTGGGCTCAATGCCAATCACCTCATGATCACGAACCTCTCTCGCGATCTCAAGGTGGATGGCAAGCCCATGAAGGACATTGTCTTCACCCTCAACGAGCAAATCAACTTCCTCCAAAGCCAGATCTATGATCTCCAAAATCAAGTCTTTGAAAATGAGGGAGGTTTAAAGGTATGGGTTTGGCTGCTAGTTGTAGGACCCGTGAGACTCACTCCTCCTCTCATGATGGCAGACCACTGCCATGGAAATCCGAGGACAAGATCTCTTCACCACCACCTTCTTCTTCATCACCAAAGGAGAATTGAGTATCGGGTATGGGCACTCCCCTTGGCTTCCGCCAAGCTTGGGGGAGGTGCCCCGGTATCCTATCATCCCACTATCTTTTTTCCTTTATTTATTTTAGTTCAATCTTTTGCTTTAGATGAATAAAAGTTTAGTTCGATCCTTTCTTTTGGAGAGTTTGCTTAGTGATCTATCCTTGTAATCGTGTGCGAGATATATAATAAAATTTAGTTTGATTTTTGCTTTCTTTACTTTCATGTTGCAAGTAAAAGAAAAGTAAAAGAGAAAGGAAATAAATGAAAGAAAGGAAATAAATCAAAAAGATCATATACTAATCTTATGGTAGGTGATGACACCACATAAGGAAAAGTATAA
Organism: Triticum dicoccoides; assembly: GCF_002162155.2. Taxonomy (NCBI): domain Eukaryota; kingdom Viridiplantae; phylum Streptophyta; class Magnoliopsida; order Poales; family Poaceae; genus Triticum; species Triticum dicoccoides. Next base: position 316,435,618 of record NC_041382.1, on the reverse strand, counting down.
GTAAAATATTTTACTAGAGGTTGACAAACATAGCATTAGTCAATGATGTAACTCATGAAAGAATTAACAAGGGAAGAGAAGATGCACATATAAATATACTATCCTAGAAATCTTTTGTGATTGTAAGCCCTCATCAAAATATTATATGCCAAAATTGTCGACGTTGGACAAGGAAGACAACTTAATGGTTTATGTTTGTTTATATTCACACAGAAGTCATATTGTCATGGATCCTTTAACATGTGGTGCTTGCCCCTATCTTTGCTAGCCAAAAATTCCGCACTAAGTAGAGATACTACTTGTGCATCCAAAAACCCTTAAACCCAAATCTTATTTTCAAGTGTCCACCATACCTATCTAGGGATTTAGCAAGATCCCTCAAGTAAGTTGTCATCGGTGCGAAAAGGCAATAAAAAATGCTTCTAAAAGTGTGAGATCATTTAGTGTAATAGAAAATTGAGTGTTGCACGAACTTGTGATGGTGAAGAATAAAAGCGACAGACTGCATAATAAAGATCGCTATCACAAGGGGCAATGCAACGTGACGCTTTTGCACTAAGAGGTTGAGCATACAAACAAATAAGCGCATGGCAACCTTTGCTTCCCTCTGCGAAGGGCCTATCTTTTACTTTTATGTATTTAATTTTATGCAAAGAGTCAAAGTTTTCCTTCTATTCCTTTTTATTTTCCTCCTTTGGCAAGCATCACGTGGTGAGGAAAGATCTAGGCACATATGTCCAGTTGAATATAGATAGCATGAGTTATTATTGTTGACATCACCCTTGAGGTGAATACGTTGGGAGGTGAAACTATAAGCCCCTATCTTTCTATGTGTCGGATGAAACGTTTTGCTCATGTGTATGCGGTGAGTGTTAGCAATCATAGAAGACTATATGATGGTTGAGTATGTGGACTTGCCTAAAGGCTCCGATACGTGATCCTTCCTGAAAAGATGATGAATTGTAGGTGCAAAGTTGACTGAGAACATAGTTTGTTGGTTTCTAATAGAGTTTTTGCTTTATACTTCAATAGTGTGATGAATTATCACTTATTCATGAGAAGTCTATGATAAAAGTTCTATGATATGAGTCTTATGTTTAAGTTTGTTGTTGTTATAATAATGAACATGATGCTTCTATGTCTGTATTTTGTTTTTATCGACACCTCTCTCTCTAAGCATGTGGACATATTTTTCGATTTCAGTTTTCGCTTGAGGACAAGCGAGGTCTAACCTACGGGGAGTTGATACGTCCATTTTGCATCATGTTTTCTTACTCTTATTTATGATGTTTTTATCCATAATAATGCTTTTTGGAGTAATTCTAATGCCTTTTCTCTCATAATATGCAAGGTACACACAAAGAGGGAGAAGTCCGGCAACTGGAAATCTGGACTAGGAAAAGCTACGTCAGGCCACCTATTCTGCACAACTCCAAATAAGATGAAACTTCACGGAGATTTTTTTATCAAATATATGAGGAATATTGGAGCAAGTAACTACCAAAGGGGGCCCACCAGGTGGGCACAACCCACCTAGGCGCGCCCTGGTGGGTTGTGCTCACCAAGGCCCACCTCTGGTGCCCATCTTCTAGTATATAAGTCATCTTGACCTAGAAAAAATCAGGAGAGGACTTTCGGGACGGAGCGCCGTCGTCTCGAGGCGGAACTTGGGCAGGAGCACTTTTGTCCACCGACGGAGCGATTCCATCGGGGGGACTTCCCTCCCGGAGGGGAAAATCATCGTCATCATCATCACCAACAACTATCCCATCTTGGGGAGGGCAGTCTCCATCAACATCTTCAACAGCACCATCTCATCTCAAACCCTAGTTCATCTCTTGTGTTCAATCTTGTTACCGGAACTATAGATTGGTGCTTGTGGGTGACTAGTAGTGTTGATTACATCTTGTAGTTGATGACTATATGGTTTATTTGGTGAAAGATTATATGTTCAGATCCAATATGCTATTTAATACCCCTCTGATCTTGAGCATGATTATCATTTGTGAGTAGTTACTTTTGTTCTTGAGGTCACGGGAGAAATCATGTTGCAAGTAATCATGTGAACTTGATATGTGTTCGATATTTTGATAGTATGTATGTTGTGATTCCCTTAGTGGTGTCATGTGAACGTCAACTACATGACACTTCACCATATTTGGGCCTAAGGGAATGCATTGTGGAGTAGCAATTAGATGATGGGTTGCGAGAGTGACAGAAGCTTAAACCCCAGTTTATGCGCCATTCCATACGGGACCGACTGGATCCAAAAGTTTAATGCATGGTTAGAATTTATTCTTAATACTTTTCTCATAGTTGCGGATGCTTGCGGGAGGGTTAATCATAAGTAGGAGGTTTGTTCAAGTAAGAACAACACCTAAGCACCGGTCCACCCACATATCAAATTATCAAAGTACTGAACACGAATTAAGCCAACATGATGAAAGTGACTAGATGAAAACCCCGTGTACCCTCAAGAACGCTTTGCTTATCATAAGAGACCGTTTAGGCTTGTCCTTTGCCTCAAAAGGATTGGGCTACCTTGCTGCAGTTTTGGTACTACTATCGTTACTTGCTCGTTATGAATTATCTTGCTATCAAACTACTTTGTTACTTACAATTTCAGCACTTGCAGACATCACCTTGCTGAAAACCACTTGTCATTTCCTTCTACTCCTCATTGGGTTAGACACTCTTACTTATCGAAAAGAGCTACAATTGATCCCCTATACTTGTGGGTCATCAAAGGGCGGTCCGCAGGATCATCATCAACGGTTCGAGGGACTTCAAGTATGATCTACACTAACTCGTCTACTTCCGCTGCACTCCGGAGTCGGTAAAGATCGTTGATCCAAACCCTATATGCATATTCATATTGTTCCTGGGTGTCCATAGGGTGATCTTTTTTGTTTTCTACTACCTTTCCCAACAATTTGGGCCTAGGGAAAGGCATGGAATTAGTTTGTAGATGATGGGTTGCAGGAGTGACGGAAACCTAAACCCCATTTTATGAGTTATTTCGTAAGGGGTTGTTTCGGATCCTTTTGTTTAATGCTATGGTTAGATTTATCTTAATTCTTCTCTTGTAGTTGCAGATGCTTACGAGGGGGGAGGGGTAATCATAAGTTGATAGTTTGTTCAAGTAAGAACATAACATTAGCTCTGGTCCACCCACATAACAACTTATCTAAGTAGTAAATGCGAGTCAACGAATCATGGTGAAAGTAACTAGATGAAATTCTAGTGTGTCCTCAAGAATGTTTAAATCACTATAAGAAGTACTTCCGGCTTGTCCTTAGCAATAATAAGGATTGGGCCACCTTGCGGCACCTTTCTACTTTGGTTAGTTGTTACTTGCTACAAATTATTTTACTCTCAAACTATCTTTCACAATTGTCTTACAACACTTGCAGAGAATACCTTACTGAAAACCACTTATTGATTCCTTTTGCTCCTCGTTGGGTTCGATACTCTTACTTATCGAAAGGACTACAATTGATCCCCTATACTTGTATGTCATTAGCGCACCACTTGGCCACCGACCGTTTAGTTATTTCAAATGGCCGCAATACTTGCTCACAGCCTCTTGGATGGTGTACCATCGATGGTTGAGCGACTTAGTCCCAGGACTTTGGATGAGTTCGTTGTGGCAGACGAAATTCTCGTGCTCATGGAACCAAGTATGAATGTTAGCCCAAAATGTTGCGCCCTTTTGCTCCGTGCCATGGCCCGAATCGATGCTAGGGGTGAATGACGCCAGTCGCACAACAACTCATCCTCCCGCATGTTGAAGCTTTCTTCTCTACCCCTCTTATTTGGACGACCACAAAATCCTCCGGAACAAGGTCGTCATGCCGTCCTGATCCTGCCTGGTCAGTGTATGAATCCGGCTAGTTGGTGTGCATGCCCGACAAGGTGTACGTGCCTGGTTGTTGGGCGTGCACCTCTGGCTTCGAGTCATCCACATGCTCATCCTTGAAGCAGCCTCCGGCTTGGTCGCTGATCATGCCCATCATCTCACTGCTCGCGTCATCGTACGTTGGCTCCCTTGGTTGAGACATACCAAAAGATAGAGAGCGGGCACCAAGATGCTCCACACCAGCGTTCATGATCGGACAAGTTGCGGCGATGTAGACTTGCGCGAAACGGAGCGACGTCGCGTTGACGTTGACGTAATAAGGCATGTGCCTGCCAGCGGATGGCAGAGACTGATTGCCGAGCTGTTGGGCGGTGTAGAAGTAGGGAGGCTGGTATTGTTCCTGCCAGGACGGCGTGTGCATGGACAACGGTGCCCGCTTCCCAGACCCTATCGCCCTCCTACACCCCGTCTACGGCCACGCTCGCAGCCCACGCCGCCCTTATTTTTGTCGGCCGCCTCTTTATCCTTTACCTTCTTTTTGTGGCGACATGCTTGCCGTGTCGTCGAGTTGATCTTCCAGGCAACCGCCTCGCTGAATTCTCCACATTCGTCGTCTCCGGTAGCTTTTCGTACAGGTCCGTGCGGTGGCAGTGACGACGAAAAAGGGAAGGAATTGGGTGGAGAGCTATGAGATGGTAGCGGAGAGCTGAAGATTGCGAAAACAGTGCCCAACTCCAAATAAGTAGGCTCTGCCTCGATTTTGGGTGGGCCGACGCTGTCTGAGTCCTACGTGGCGGGTGTTCGAACTCCTGCAAGCCTCTTGTTTGCTTTTGGTTTGTGAGAAAACGGAGACCCGGACTAATCTGCGAACAAATACAAGACAATTGGATGAATTGTGGCGTCTGGACAAGTCTGGGTGTGCGTTGAAGATTCCCTTATGCCACTTATACGGAAACACTAAAAATCCAACGTCATATTTTTAGGCATGACAAATCTAACATTTTTCATGACAATTTACATTGGCGCGAAGATGACAAATTTAGCTTGCAAGCACAACATTTTTTTATAGAAAAATGAACTGAGGTAGATTTGTCATATTTGCCAACTAAACTTGTCCTCGGATAACATAATTTGCCATGAATGTTCGATTTGACATGGTTCAAAATCCGAGGTCAGATTTGCACTGGAGTCCATTTATTACGCGTTGGTTTGGGGAGGTGCTGTGTTCAGTTCATTCAATTCTATAATAGTACAAGGATTGTTTTGTAAATGTAGCATTAGCACATCTCGTCTCTTCGTTCCTCACGCAGTGGCCAACGAGTCCTTGGTTAGCAGGTACACAGGATACGTTCTCCCCCCTCTCCGTTCCGCAGCGCAGGGCCGCCTATCTCCTCGTTTTTCAGGAAACGGTGTTGCCTCCGGCCCCACGGGATGGCCTCCGGAACCTCGGCAGGTCGCGAGCCGTACGACGAGGAGGCCGCGAGCCGCCGCCCGCTCGAGCTCGGCGTCCGCGACTCCGCCCCCGCTTCCGCCTCCGACCACCGGTCTGGTGAGCTCCCTATTCTCTCCTAGTACTTAGGAAGGTTCGCCTATATGCAAGGATCCGGTGCGACAATGCATCGAGGGGTGTTGGAATTGGGGAAACCCGAATGGGGCGTAGTTTCTTGTTGCGTGGCAGAAGTGGGGATCAAGTTGAATTGTGATGAGCAAGGGCTAACATAAAGCGTAATTGACTGTATTAGCAAATTCGACTTCTCAGTGTTAGCATTGTTCGTGCTCGTGCGCTCCCGTGCGTTAGTTGGTGAAAATGTGCAATGCAGCTGATGTGTGCAGCTGCAATAGTTAAATTACAGCTAGGTAAGCCTTCGGGTAGCTGTCTTGTTTTTCTTGCCAATAGTGCCTAAGGGCAACTCCAACGCGGATCACCTATTGGCAGTGGTGGATCCAGGAATTGAACCTAGCCGGGGCGAAACATTTGAGGTCTATATTTCGGAAGGTATAAATGCAAGTCCACTCAACCAAACTCATGAAATTGAACTACTAAAAACATGATGAAATGACATAAAAAGGTCTTAAAAACTACCGGCATAGACTCTTGCCGCTTGACATGCTCACTTGATGCCACAATTCAACTTCATAATACCAAGCGACACCTACAACATGTGACCCAATTTTCAATGACAGCAGCAGCAACAACAGCAACAACAGCAACAACAACAACAACAAAGCCTTTAGTCCCAAACAAGTTGGGGTAGTCTAGAGCTGAAACACGCAAAATCTCGCAACCAAGCAAGCTTCCAGGCTCCTGTCCATGGCTAGTTCTTTGGTGATATTTGGTGATATTGCAGTCCTTCAGATCTCTATTTACGGACTCCTCCCATGTCAAGTTCGGTCTACCCCGACCTCTCTTGACATTATCAGCACGCTTTAGCCGTCTGCTATGCATTGGAGCTTCTGGAGGCCTGTGCTGAATATGCCCAAACCATCTCAGACGATGTTGGACACGCTTCTCTTCAATCGGTGCTACCCCATCTCTTATCTCGTACGTCATCATTCTGGACCCGGTCCTTGTGTGGCCACACATCCATCTCAACATGCCCATCTCCGCCACACCTAACCGCTGAACATGCCACCTTTTAGTCGGGCAACACTCAACACAAAACAACATTGCAGGTTGAATCGCCGTCCTATAGAACCTGCCTTTAGCTTTTGTGGCACTCTCTTGTCATAGAGAACGCCAGAAGCTTGGCGCCACTTCATCCATCCGGCTTTAATTCGATGGTTCACATCTTCATTGATATCCCCATCCTTATGCAACATTGACCCCAAATATCGGAAGGTGTCTTTCTGATGCACCACCCGCCCATCAAGGCTAACCTCCTCCTCATGCCTAGTAGTACTGAAACCACACCTCATGTACTCGGTTTTAGTTCTACTAAGTCTAAAACCTTTCAATTCCAAGGATTCCAAGGTTTGTCTCCATAGCTCTAACTTCCTATCGACCCCCGTCCGACTATCATTGACTAGCACCACGTCATCCGCAAAGAGCATACACCATGGCATATCTCCTTGTATATCCCTTGTGACCTCATCCATCACCAAAGCAAAAAGATAAGGGCTCAAAGCTGACCCCTGGTGTAGTCCTATTTTAATTGGAAAGTCATCAATGTCGCCATCACTTGTTCGAACATTTGTCACAATATTATCGTACATGTCCTTGATGAGGGCAATCACCCAAATTTTTAATTATGAATGTAAATCTCAGCAGAAGTGTCTTCTAATTTTTTGATACTATACATTTCAAATTCATACATAGTGTGGCATAAAAAAATGTAAACAGAGGATGAGCCCTTGAACAGGGGGAAGGAAGACCTTCTGATGTTGATCATTACCGCTATCGCGTGCGCTTGCAGTTGGTTGCAATGCAGGTAGGTCTCGTGCCGCCGTCACCGAAATTCCTACTTTCTCCGCCTCCTCCCCAATCCATCGCCATCGGCCGGAGTAGAGAGCAGCTGAGCAGGGAGTAGGTCCAGTGAGGGAGCCTCCAACAGAGTTGTGGAGGAGGAGCCGAGCAGTGTCCAACGAACGGCGACGACAACGTGAAAGAGGAGGCTTCCTAGTCCAGGAGAGGAGGTGTGGGGAGGAGCCTCGAGGAGGCATCCATCGGCGGCGCTAGGAATTGCATCGATCATCTAGGTCTCTTGCACTCGTCCCTCCTCGCTCGGTGAAGCCTCTCATCTTGGCTGGACTATAGCTTGCATGCAGTGAGTCTACGCGAGCTTTTCACTTAAGCCCACTTCTTTCTACCGTTATCTCCTTGTGCCCCTTCGACGTGAAATAACAACATGAGGCTGGAGCTTGGTCACAGACATGGCGATCTGGAGGCTAAAGGCCGACCTAAAGGATGGGGGCTGACAGGGGGTACTCAACTCCATCATTGGTGACCTGGGGCAGCTCCCTCTGTAGATCCGCCGTTGCCCATTGAACATCATCAAATGTCCGCGGACACGTCTGAATGTGTCCGCAGACAGCCGGCGGGGCACCGACCATCCAACTGTAGTCACCACTCACCAAATGTCCTCCCCTTGTTCAACGTCCTCCCTTTGAAAAATTTATCTAGATCAATAACAATTTAATCATACGTTTAAATAGTTGCAAACAGATGCAACTACAACAGAATGCATCGGATGTTCATCAAGTTTTGTACATCCATTGATCTCAAATCCCCCAGTCCGTCTGTCCGTGCCAAAGACCTCAAGTTTTGGTCTACTTTTCACCTTCCTTTTGCGTGAAGCGTTTGTACATGCTAGCACGGTACTCTTGAACAAACTTGGCCGCATCAGGCTCCAGGTCCGCTGCCTTCACGAACAACAACTTTGCGCCTTGGCTTCGGCCTTGATAGCAATCTTTTGCTCCTTGAGCTTAAGCTTATTGTTTTGCCTCTCGATGAACATGTCAAACCTCACTGCTTTCTTTTCCTCCTTCACCTCATTGTGCTTGGCAGCTGCCTCCTCCTTTGCCATGATGACCTCAAACTTCTCCATCATCTTGGCGATGGTCGTGGTCTTGATGGAATTGGCAATGGCCGCCCACTTGTTTTGCCCATCCAACTTCATCCAACAATGCATCAACATGATGGGCTTCTTCTCACCTTCTTGTACAAAGTGCATGCGCATTCGGGCTATGATATAGCCACGGCTAATGTCAGTGTTTTCAATGTCCATCAAACTTTTCCGCTCATCGATGGTTTAGAGGCCTGTATATGTACCAAAATACATTAGCTTTGGTGAGAAGTGCCGGAAGGAGGTTGGAGCTCTAGTTGAAGTTACGTGCATGCATGTTGGTGCCTTGCATGGCTTAGGTACAGATCAAGCAGAGAAGGATTGGCTGATACATGCATGTCGGTCAGCTAGGGATTAATTAGCACCTATCGAACAATGTACGTGCATGAAAGAAATGGCTTGTACACTAGCATGTTTGATATCTGGAAGAGGAGAGATAATATTGTCATGGTTATTCAGCATGTAAGCATCGGTCTGGCTAGCAAGGAAAGAGTTGGCTTCGTTCAGATATTTTACCAGAGGGAACAAGATATGAAGGGTCCATCCTGGTTTAAAAAAGAGACAATAAAGATTAAGTTTCTATTTTTGTTCTTGCCTTGCAAGGAAAATATCAGTGTGATCAGGATGGCCAAACTATGGGATTTCCTTTGCTTATGTGCGAGATGTTGGGGTCCACCACAAGTTAACAAATCTACAGAGAGAAGGCACAACATCCAATTAATATTAGTTAGTTTGTTTTTAGATATGGTAACTCCAAGATGTAAAAGTAGTCATGTTTTTTTGTGTGCGCGTGAGGGCCTTAGGTCAAGTTATAAAAGCCAGGGTGTGTCATTATAAAGACTCCGATTATGTTTTCGATAATAAACACGATGTGCTGTTAGGGTAGAAACCTGAATTGAGTTTTGGGGGAAGCTGTCTAAATGTCCCTAAGTTTTGGAGGAGGCTTTAGAAAACATCAGTGTTGCGATTTCTACATAGAAATTGTCGTGTGTGTGAGTTGCTATCGTCCAGATTGGTGCTCTCGTGCTGAACCACAAGGTTCAAATCCTCTATTTCGTGTACATCGCGTGCACGGCTGAGAGGTTACTGCTGCTGAAGATGGAGTGTCATGAAAGATCGGACCGCAACAACATATAAAATCTCGCCTTGAGGTTTGTTCCTTATTAGGTGGTATCAGAGCGAAGGTTATCACGACACTACGGAGGAGATGATCGAAGCTAAGCTATGGATTTCAATTGGAGGAGGAAGGTCGATGGGATGGGCTTTTTCATACTTGAGTTGTGGCACACGAGAGATCATTTGTCATGACGATTGACCACATGAGTTTAATCAACGTTGCAATCATTGAGATGCTCAAGAAGCTGGGTCTACTGACAACACTATGATAGCGACCGTACTCGCTGCCTTGGGGTCATGATGAGCTCACCATCACACAACAGACCAAGATATTGTTTTTGTTGGGAAAAATTCTTTTGCGAGGTTTTGTGCGACATGATTCTTGACACCGATGGTTTCATGTCATTTATTGTTGGACGAGCCATGGTATAAAGAGCACAATGTTGCGTATGATTGTCACACACAAAGATATACCGTTGAGAAGGGTAAGAAGTACAACCTTGTGCCCATGGCTGAGGAGCATTTCATCACGTGGAGGAAAAACACCAAGAGAAGATGAAAGAGCAGGAAGATGCCAACATGAAGGTCAAAAGTACTAAAATCTAGGGGGAAGAGATCAACGAAGACATGAAAATATTGATGAAGAGATCGACTCGAAACGAGGGACGATTTCGTTTCAAGGGGGAGAGGATGATACAGCCACGACTAGTGTCAGTGTTTTCAATGTTCATCAAACTTCTCCGCACGTCGATGGTTTGGAGGCCAGAGACATGTACATATCTAAATTCATTAGCTTTGGTGGGAAGTGCTAGAAGAGGTTGCAGCTCTAGTTGAAGTTACGTGCATGCATGTTGGTACCTTGTATGGCTTAGGTACAAATCAAGCAGAAAACGATCGGCTGCATGCATGCCTGCCTGTCAGCCAAGGATTAATTAGCAACTACTCCCTCTGTTCCATATTTCTTGTGGTTTTCACTAAAAGCATGACAAGAATTATGGAACTGAGGGAGTACCAAACTATTTATGTGCATGAAAGAAATGACGTGTACACTAGCACGTTTGATATATGGAAGAGGAGATATGTTCTCATGGTTATTCAATGTGTAAGCATCAGACTTAGCAAGGATAGCGTTGGCTTTGTTCGGATATTTTACCAGAGGGAACCATATATGAAGGGTCCATCCTGGTTTAAAAAAGAGACAATGAAGATTAAGTTTCTATTTTTGTTCTTTCCTCACAAGGAAAATATCGACGTGATCTAGATGGCCAAACCGTGGGATTTTCTTTGCTTATGTGTGGGGTAGGTTGGGGTCCACCGTCAGTTAACAAATCAATAAAGAGAAGGCGCAACATTCAATTAATGTTAGTTTAGTTAGTTTGTTTCAAGATATGGTAACTCCCAAGATGTAAAAGGAGTCTTGTTTTTGTGTGCGTGCGTGAGGCCCTTAGGCGAAGTTATAAAAGCCAGGGTGCGTCGTTGTAAAGACTCAGGTTATGTTTTTGATAATAAACATGATGTGTTTTTTTAGGGTAGACACCCGTATCAAGTTTTGGGGAAAGCTATCTAAAAATCCCTAAGTTTTCGAGAAAGCTTTAGAAAACCTACGTGTTGCGCTTTCTACATAGAAATTGTCGTGCGCATGAGTTGCCCTCACCTAAATTAGTTCTCTCGTGCTAATTCTCAAGGTTCAAACCCTCTATTTCGTGTACATCGCGTGCACTGGCGAGAGGTTACTGCTTCTGAAGGTGGAGTGTCGTGAAAGATCTGGCCGCAACAACAGATCAAATCTCGCCTTTAGGTGCGCCTGATTCGCCGTCGTCTAGATTGGTTTTCTCGTGCTGAACCAGAAGGTTCTAACCCTCTATTTCGTGTACATCGTGTGCACGGGTGAGAAATTATTGCTGTTGGAGGTAGAGTGTCGTGAAAGATCGGGCCGCAACATCAAATCTTGCCTTGAGGTTCGTTCCTTATCAGGCTAGCAATGCGAGACAATGACATGATGAATAAATTGCAGCACTGAGCAAATCAATCAAATGACCAACACAAAGAGCAACAAGCCGCAAAACTTAACGAGCTGGAGGAGTGACGCGCCACTTGGTCGTTGGTTTTTCGCTTGTTTATACGCGCCACAATACTTGTTGACCTGCAAGTGAATGGTGTACCATGGATGGGCTATTGACTTTGGAAACCAATCGTGCACACTCTGCTAAAAAGCCGAGCCCTATTGCCCCGTGAATTGAAATGGATCCACACTAGTCGCCAACCATGCCAAACACACCAATTCATCCTCCTTGTCATTGTGCACGTTGCCCCTCTTCTTCTTTACGTCGCCATCCGGCTGCTCGGTGTCCGGGTGCAGCTCTTGTTCCGGCATTGGCGAGTAGAGGTCCTTGACTTGTCTGACTTTGCGTCTGCCACCACCGTGGATCATGTTCATCATAGCCTTGTCAGTCGACAAGCATCAGGTGAGTCGACAAGCATCAATGAGTCCATGAACACGTAGTCTGTGTTGAGGTCGACGATGTACGGTGGAGGGTGGCCGAAGGAGGCGGCGGAGTGCTGCCGTGCGCGCGCCTGGCCGACCCTTTAGATGGCCGGCGTAGTAGTGCGGTGGACCGGTGGCTTGAACTAGGGGAGGGGAGCAGGGTTGGGCGACGTCGGTACCTTCTTTGCAGGACGAACCCTGACCGCCGACGCCTTCTCCTCCCTCGCCTTTACGCGCTGGCATTGCCGTTCTGTGGATGCGGCTGTGTAACGCCCTCGATGCGGCTATATCTCCCACGTGTCGAAGCACGATTTAGAGGCATAATCGCATTGAAAGCAATGTCGCAAGTGAGGTAATCTTCACACAACCCATGTAATACATAAGGGACAGAGATACATAGTTGGCTTACAATCGCCACTTCACACAATACAAGAATAAAGCATTACATCATCCAGATACAATCAAGGTCCGACTACGGAACCAAAATAAAAGAAGACTACCCCAAAAGCTACACAGATCCCCGATCGTCCCAACTGGGCTCCACTACTGATCAACTGGAAAACGGAACAACATAAAGAACACGATCTTCATAGAGCTCCTCCTTGAGCTTGGTTGCGTCACCTGCTCGGTAACATCGGCACCTGCAAACTGGTTTTGGAAGTAACTGTGAGTCACGGGGACTCAGCAATCTCACACCCTCGCGATTAAGACTATTTAAGCTTATAGGAAGGGTAAAAGGTATGAGGTGGAGCTGCAGCAAGCGACTAGCATATATGGTGGCTAAACATACGCAAATGAGAGCGAGAAGAGAAGGCAAAGCACGTTCGAGAAATATATGATCAATAAGTGATCCTAGAACAACCTACGTCAAGCATAACTCCAACACCGTGTTCACTTCCCGGGCTACGCCGGAAAGAGACCATCACGGCAACACACGCGGTTGATGTATTTTAGTTAAGATCAACTTCAGGTTTTCTACAACCGGACATTAACAAATTCCCATCTGCCCATAACCGCGGGCACGGCTTTCGAAAGTTCAAATCCCTGCAGGGGTGTCCCAACTTAGCCCATCACAAGCTCTCACGGTCAACGAAGGATATTCCTTCTAGCGGGAAGACCCGATCAGACTCGGAATCCCGGTTACAAGACATTTCGACAATGGTAAAACAAGACCAGCAAAGCCACCCAGATGTGCTGACAAATCCCGATAGGAGCTGCACATATCTCGTTCTCAGGGCACACTGGATGAGCCAGACGTCGGGTGGGCCAGCCCAGGGTTGCCCCTGGTAGCTCCGGACATCGCTCAGTTTAGACCAACACTTGACAAGCACTGGCCCGGGGGGGTTAAAATAAAGATGACCCTTGAGTCTGCAGAATCCAAGGGAAAGAAAAGGCTAGGTGGCGAATGGTAAAACCAATGTTGGGCCATGCTGGAGGAGTTTTATTCAAGGCGAACTGTCAAGGGGTTCCCATTATAACCCAACCGCGTAAGGAACGCAAAATCCGGGAATATAACACCGATATGGCGGAAACTAGGGCGGCAAGAGTGGAACAAAACACCAGGCATAAGGTCGAGCCTTCCACCCTGTACCAAGTATATAGATGCATTAAGTAAATAAGAGATATTGTGATATCCCAACAAAATAACCATGTTCCAACAAGGAACAAACTCCAATCTTCACCTGCAACTAAACAACGCTATAAGAGGGGCTGAGCAAAGCGGTAACATAGCCAAACAACGGTTTGCTAGGACAAGGTGGGTTAGAGGCTTGTCTCAACAATATGAGAGGCATAATAAGCAAGTGGTAGGTATCGCGGCATAGGCATAGCAAAAGAGCGAGCAACTAGCAAGCAAAGATAGAAGTGATTTCGAGGGTATGGTCATCTTGCTTAAAATCCCGCAAGGAAGAAGAACGAGTCCATGAAAAAGACAAACGGACGTAGTCGAACGGATCCTCACAAACGCGACGTTATCGGAACCAACCCGAAGAAGCAACACCGGAAAGAAGCAAACAATATAGTAAACGACCACGACATAGCATGGCACGATGCACAACCAAATATGATGCATGTCCGAATTAATGAGGCATGGCATGGCAAAGTGCACAAGCAATTCTACAAATTAAGTGGAGATCAATATGCAACAAGTGCATATTGATGAAACACCACAACAAGTTATTTAGTTCGATCTCGCTTATGTACTCAACAATATTCAATGTTGTTTAGCATGGCAAGGGGTGAAGCAAAACAAAACTACCTATCTAGGCAAGTTTAAATGAGGCCGGAAACAACGAACAACAATTCTGGTAAATCCCCATGTGCATATATTATGTTTGGTCCTGTTCTGCCCTAAACACAATTTTAGGGTTGTTAAACATGCAAAGTGAGTACACCATGTTAAACTAGGCATTTTTCTACCCCATTTGCATATAAAGTTTGTTACAAACCGAGTTACGGTTATTTAGTTATGAAATAAAGCATTTTAGCATGTCATATGAGTAAATTTAATCAAACAGCATTTTAAACATTTCGAACATGGATGAAAGTGGCATATTATGAAACTAGACAAGATTCTAAGCAACTTTCATATATAAAGTTTTTACATGTGATGCATGGTTATAAAGTTATTAAATGCATGGACTTGAAGGGCTTTTCTGTAAAACTGGTAAATCTCTGGATAAAAGACAAAATTGCAGCAGGGAAAAAAACACACTGGGCCGAAACACAACAGGCTGGCTGACCCAACAAGAGGGAAAGAGAAGAAAAAAGAGGGGCGCGGGGTGCCCTCACCACGCTGGGCCGGATCTGGCGGTTGGGCCTTGCTGGACTGGAAGCGCGCTGGGACGGGGTCAACACGGGCGAGCGAGGCAGCGGTTCCTCTGTTCGACAGGAAGAAGACAGAGGGGAACGCGGGCGGCTTCAGACGATGCAGGGGAAGCAGTGGCGCGCACAGGAGGTCAAGGATGGACGGGTTCGTGGCGAGGCGGCGAGATCCAGCGGGGAAGCAAACTTGGCGGCGCCGGGCTTGGGAGGAGGCCGTCGGCGGAAACGGCGTGGACAGAGCAAGGCGGCGGCGACTCGGTACATGATGCGCAGGGGCGAAGCAGAAAATGCCGGCGCACGGGCTTGGCGGGTCGAGCTGCGGAACTTGGCGGGTCACTGGAGCGTTCGACGCGGGGCGGCGTACTCATCCAAGGTTCGACAGAAGCGGGGCTCGGTAGCCGCAGGAAGATGCGCTCGGGATGATGCAGGGGAGCGGTGGCGGTGACGGTGACTTGGCGCTGTCGTCCTCATCCTCCTCACTCGCACACAGGAGCAGGGAAGGCAGCGGCACCACTCAGGTGGCTTGGTCACCGGCAGCGTGACGGACGAGGACGGCTGGGTTCGGGCGACATGGGAATTTTGAACGCCGGCGGAGGCAGAACAACGCGGCGGCAAGCTCCTGTCCATGGCAACAAAAACGAGAGAGAGGAATGAGAGAAAGAAAACAGAGGAAGGAGAAGAAGGGAGAGAGGGGCGCGAGGGACTCATCTCCGGCACGGCGGTGCTCCAAACGGCGGCGGTGGCACTCGTTCTGGTTGGAGGAGGAACTCGGGTCAGCTGGGGTCTTAGGCGCGAGGGCGAGGCAGAGTCGAGGGGAGCCATGGGAGGGCTCTGACTGGGTGGCGCTGAAATCAGGGTAGAGGCGCTCGGGTGGATCTGGATCGGGAGGATCCCGAGGTGGAGAGAAGGCAGGTAGGTGGCGGCGGGCAGGAGGATGGATGGGACAAATGGCCTAAAAACTAGGGTTTTGCCTAGGGGATTGGTCTATATATATATAGCACTGGATTTTGGTTAGGGGCTATTCCGTCCCTCCGATCGTAATCGAACGGTCAGAAAAAAATAGGCTAAGGAGCCCAAATAAGAAAACAGAGACGTTTTGTAGACGTTTGGGGATGATCCGGATCCAACGGTGACGACTGCCCGGGTCGGGTCCGGGACAGCTTTTCGGACGCGCGCGAGGAGGGCCGCGGGCTGACGAGAGGGGTTAGGTTGGGCCTGGCGGTAGTTATCCGTTGGGGCATCAAACGGACTCCGAATGCGATGAAACTTGGCAGGCGGTCTACTGACAACAAAACAACACCGCACGCCAACTTTCAACCCATTCCGAGAACATTTTCCGGCCACTTACAAAATACTATTTCGGACATGCCGCGGGCGCGTGCAAGTGTGGTTGGGCTCAGAACGGACAACGGACGGAACTGGGGGAACCCGGACGGATGCAGGTTTTGAAAACATGATGATGCAATGCACATGATGACATGACAAGATGCAGCACGCAAGCAAAGACAACGAAATAATTGGAAGACACCTGGCACATCGGTCTCGGGGCGTTACAGGCTGGGCGCATGACCGCCTTTGTGTAAGGGTCCGGGAGGACCACAAACCTCTCAAAGGGCTCTTGCGGATCCATCGCAGTGGCGGAGGATGGTGAAACAAGCGTTGGAAGATCGGGCGGAGAGGGTGTGCTTTTGCGCGGGAATAATGAGCGAAGTTGGGTGAGCCGGGGGTATTGGAGTCTAACGTGGTGGATGTTCGGACCCCCCTCCCCATCCCTCACCCTGATTTGGTGCCGGTATGTGGGATTTTGGACATACTAACCGGTCGGGACAGATTTTGTGGTTAAGCTTCATGCACTAGCCAACTCAACCAAAAGTCTGAACTGATGGAGAGAGCTAGGCAATCCACATATACACTTCAACACCCCCTCTCACGTGTGACGCGGGAAGTCAACACATGAATAGACTCAGAGGTATGGCTCAAGACGTGAGGGGGAGTGTTGGAGTATATTTTCGTTCCCTCTCCCATACCGAGGACAGATTGATGAGTGAACTGATTAGGTGCATACAACTTACAACCAAGAGGTTCAGGGTTCAAAACATAGTAAATGCATTAAATAATTGTGGCCTGCCTCCGCTTCCGATGCCCAAATCATAACTTCAAAGGATAATAGACGTGAGGGGGGAGTATTGGAGTATAGTGTCCCGCCCTCTCCCATAGTTCGGACTGATGGGTGAACTAGTTAGGTGCATACAACTTACACCAAGAGGTTCATGGTTCAAAACCCAATAACCGCAATAAATAATTGCGGCCTGCCCCTGCTTTTGCTGCCCACGTCATAACTCCAAAGGAGCATAGACGTTGAAGGGGAGTGTTGGAGTGTAATGTCCGACACTCCCATAGTTTGGATTTTTGATTGCGTTGGTTAGTTGAAGCTTAATATTTGTGAGGTGCGTTGGATTGCTAGAAGTGTCCGGACTGTCTGGTCTGGACATTTGCGGGCGATTTGATGATCCGCGTTGGAGTTGCCTTAATGTGTAGGAAGGAGCGTAGTCAGAGAGTATGCCAGAAAGAGAGGAACCGAGAGGGGAAAGCTATCATGTACAATATGTATCACTGGGCACTAGTGGCAGAATAGTTGCCATGTTTATACCAAGTTCTGTATGCGAGGCTTCCTCACCTCCCCTGTCCTTGTGTGTGCAATAATCATCACTATTTTGTACTACAGCTTGTAAATAACTATGTTTTCGCCAATAGGCCACTTTTAGTATCTTAAGCTTACCAATTTGCTCCATTTGTTTTGTTACAGAATAAACTTCTTATTTATTTTCATGTGTTGTATTGTCTTGTTAAGCTCTTTTGTACACTTGCTGCATTGGCTGTCACTTATTTGAGAAAGACACTGATGTTTACAGGATAGTGTGATGTCAATTTTCAGTGCTGCAGTTAATTGTGCTTTGATTCCTTGGGTTTTGTGATGTGCAATCATAGATACTTTGGTTTCTACGAGTTGAAAATTAAGAGCCGAATATTTTGCCCCGTGTTTCTCAAGTGGAAGCATAAAATTATTATTTTTTCTTCGAAAAGAAGGTTAAACGTGATGCACACATCCATTCTTATTAATTATTGAGTGGAGTACAGAACAAATGCAACCATTACAAGATATGAAAAAACACCTTCGACTAAGTCGACTTCTTCCACAACATCGCCTTCAATACGGATATAAGCGCCCTCACGCCGCCGTTGCCAGTTCGGCCAAAGACGACCAAGACAAGGATTTTCATCCTGATTGCCGAGACCGGCTACTGAAGGTCAGCACATCAGCAAGGAGACAACACTTTCAACAAGTTAACGACGGAAGTTGTCGTTGTTGAGCCCAACCAATTAGGTCAGAACAAGAGTTTTCACCCCGGACATGAAGTGGTGTTTTATACATCATCCTGAAGATGGATCTTTCGGTAGTCACGCTAGTCTGTACTCCACGCCAGGCCGAAAAGGCGCTAGTGATTAGGTGGGACATCTCCCCACCTTAGACACTGCTAGTACTACACTATCTGTCTATCTCCATAAACCTGTTCAAGGAAAGGTTCCCACGTGTGTAGCATTTTTGCAAGTAGAAATCTAAGAACATAGTATTACCATCCTCCACACCCAAGTCTCATCTTTCTCAAGGTTGTAGACCATATTGTTCTGTATTTGAAGTTACAACATCAAAGGATGAAGTATAATGGATATTAGGTGATTTTATGTCCGCTTGTGTATCCAAATGGTCTATCTTCTCACAAATTTTCTGCATAAAACACAAATAACAGACATACACCTATGCCCAATCCTCTCTTGTGCCACATAGGCCTATAGGTTTGTTCAGTGTTCTCTACTTTGTGCCACATTTAGTTGTACAACTCGCAAGGATGTACCTAGAAATTCGGTGCTCAGTGCAAACCGCAATTTAGGCACCATGTATAAAAAATGCAAAAAAAAATCAGTAATCATAGCGGTAGTGTAATTTTCTCATGTTTTGAAGGGAACACTTGAATGGAAGAATCAGTAGAGAAACATCTAATATGTAAAGCCCTCGAAGGAGAATCAAGAGAGGAGATGAGGACTAAATTTGCAGCGATTTAATTGCTGTGATTTGCCGCTAAGCACTGGAAAAAGAGCGTGGGCTGTTTATCCGCCTGTCATTCGCGAGTTTCCTTGTGAGGATGTGAGAAAAAATTTAGAGGGAAGAGGAAGACGAAGACAGATGGGAGAGATGTGAGTTGGGCCATGAGTTTGGAGTTGTTATCAAAGAGTATGCAGTAATGATGGAATTGGTAAATCAAATCCATGGTTTAACAACAAACTGTGTTAACCGATCATTAGTTTCCAATCGTTAGTGAAATTCCTATAGATAGAAATACTTCTATCGCTGGCTTGGACTCCTTTTCTCTTAGTTTTTAACCGATCATTAGTCTCCAGTCCTTAGATTAGTTCTGGGCTTAGAGTTGTGCTGCCCACCACATGGGATGTGCACTAGCATCTATTTGATGTCTGAAACCACCTCCTAGGAGGATTGTAATTACAAACTCTCTCTTTTCAATGGAATGAAACGCATGGGTCCCCTGCGTTTTCTTGAAAAATAAGTCCTTAGATTAGTAATAATTAGTACAGTTAAAAAATCTGGGGCACTCAAGGGTTTTGGTACCCTGTGTAACTGCTCCAGTTGCACGTGTCTATATACGGCCCTGACGACTTGCATATTGGATCTGTTACAACATCACCCTTTCAACCTTTCTTCCGCATTCTCTCTTTCCCCACATTTTCCCCATGATATTTCCGTTACGTCAACCAAAATATTCTGCAAAATTGGACGACATTAATACTGCATGAAGAATTTAGATACTCATTCCCGTCATGGTACCTACTGTAGGAAATATTGTGCCTAGATATCAGGTGGGATGTACTAAAGCTGATACAAGTAAGAGATACTTGGAGGGATGGCATAAGAAGCAATCTAGTACAGATGATGTACGCAAGAGCAAGTCAGGATACTTCACGGCATTCGGGGTGGACCTATCTCCTGATAATATGGCAGTTGCCATTGTATATTTTGTGCAAGGGGTCTTAGGCCTTGCCCGACTTGCTGTGAGCTTTTACTTAAAAGACGATCTTCACCTTGATCCAGCTGAGGTACCTGGTCTTTTTCCCTTCGTTGTCTTTGTGGTCCTGATATTATTTAGAGATTTGGTCTTGCTACATGCATGTGATAATTTACCTTGCAAGCAATACTTCCTCCGTTCCAAAATATTTGTCTTTTTAGTGATTTCAAATGGCTACCACATACGGATGTATATAGACATATTTTAGAGTGTAGATTCACTCATTTTGCTCCGTATGTAGTCACTTGTTAAAATCTCTAGAAAGACAAATATTTAGGAATGGAGGGAGTAGATGTTAATAAGTGACTAATATGGTTTATGTTATATAGACTGCAGTTATATCTGGCTTCTCATCCTTGCCCTGGTTGATCAAGCCAATCTATGGCTTTATCAGGTCTTGTGAAAGTTCCCCATACATTCCTTTCTGCTGTATGTATATGTGCATTTGATGGCACTGACTCCACTGCTCTTGCCTTCCAGTGATTCTATTCCACTATATGGGTATCGAAGAAGATCCTATCTTATTCTGTCAGGATTTCTTGGAACACTTTCATGGAGTCTGATGGCTACAGTAGTGAACAGTAAATATGGTGCAGGATTCTCTATTCTTCTTGGATCACTTTCTGTTGCCTTCTCAGATGTTGTAAGTATGAGCTAAGTATTCTGCAAGAAAGTAATCTTTTCCAACTTTTCAGATCGAGTGTTAATTTCGAGTGACATATTTTTTTTGTACAGTCTTTAGCATTTATTTAAGTGCTGATGCTCTTGTGTCATTGGGATCACCTTCCATCATACAGAAAGGCAGACACTAATAACATCAACTTGCTAGAAATAATGATTAGTTCACATCAAGCACTTTCCTCTAGAGTTCCAAATTTATATACGGAGTACATGCCTATGTGCAGACCTTATCTTACAACATGTTGGGACTGCCTTCTTGAAGCTATTAAATATAATTAAAGTTATTGATAGGCATCAACAATCCTTAATGTAGGAACAAAATTATCTACCAGAGAGGGGGGTGGGTGGCGGGGGGGATGGGAGATTATTACAAATTCTTCGAAAACACGAAATATTTTGGTAAATAGAAGAATAATTGGATAGCAGTAAAGCAGTTCAGAGGCAATCTAGTAGAAGAACTAAATAAACTAGAGGACATGCAACAGTGTTACAAGGTAAACAAAACAATGGAAAACATGCTATCACAGAAACAATATACAAACAGGCTAAGATGTGAGTAAATCTAACAGTCTAAGCATAGACAAAGTTTTCACAGCGTGCACCACTTAGTGAAAATCTAAGCAGTGGAAGAGAATCAAAGTACTGAAAAGTCTTCGCAACAATCACAGAGAAATGAAAGGGGAAATTGTTCGGAACTCAGAGGAATACAATAAGTAAAGAGTTGCAAGGAAATAGAACCCGTTGCTTGACGAAGACACAGAGATTTGTTTACCCCAGTTCAAACTGCTGCCACAGTTCTACATCTGGGTTGGAGAGGCTGAGCCATAACTCTGAAGACATATAAGTCTTCGCCTTATTCTCCTCAGCCGACCATCCGCAGCCATCCGATGCAGAGTGGCCGCAATCCAGGCTTCATAACTCCGTGAAGCGGTACGAGCGTCCGTGGAGCATCAGATCTTAGATGGACGGCTCTGGGCACTTCGCTCCAATCTATTTGAATTCAAACTTAACTGAATCTCGTTTCAGGTGTTTTGCTCGTCAGAAGATCGTTGCTTCAGTCCGGACAAAAGGCTACGTACAATAGACCCAGAGTGCTCGGACCCTTCTCTAGTTGTTATTAATCATCCAAAATCCACAAGGGGGCACTAGATGCACTTACTCTTAACCAAAATGTTGCTTAGTTTACAGTTATATCATGCATGCTACAACACAACCAATGAACAAGTGGTCACTACCTCAAAACCAATGCAAAAGACAAGCTCTTTATTCCCTACTTCCTCATCAGTCAGTTCAAAATTTTCCTAGATTGTTTTTTCAAGAAAACGCAA
>NC_041382.1:316412007-316413364 GCF_002162155.2 Triticum dicoccoides | reverse complement strand
AGTCGATGGACGTCCCAGGTTTGCGGGATGATGGCTCTAAGCCCTAACGCGCCAGCGGCAGCCCAAAGGGCGATTCCTCCTTGATCTTTGCGAGCAAGTCAGCAATGGGGGGGTGGCCATGATTGAAGACGCAGTTGTTTCGGTGCTTCCAAAGCATCCAGGGGACTAGCAGGACCGCAGAAGCGAGGCCTTTGCGCATGAGCTTGGGCGCGAGCTGTCTTGCGGATTGCCACCATTCGTTGAGGGATGGCTCATGAGCAGGCGGGGGGCATGGGGCCCGGAGCCAACTGAACACCTCATGCCAGGTCTGCCGGGCGAAGGGACAGGCAAGGAGGAGGTGGTTCATGGTTTCGGGTGCCTGGTCGCAAAGGGGGCAACGCGCGGGGTGCGGCAAGCCGCGGCGGGTGAGGCAGTCGGCGGTCCAGCAGCGATCCAGGTGAGCTAGCCAGTGGAAGAACCTGACACGCGGGGGCACCCAGCACTTCCAGGTGAGCTTCCACGCGTCGCAGGCGATGGAGCCGTGGAAAGTGGCGAGGTAGGCAGATTTGGCTGAGTAGGTGACGTTAGCGCTCCACTTCCAGGTTAGGCGGTCTGGCTCCGCGGAGAGAGTAGTGTGCTCGATCTTATGCCATAGCTGCTAGTACTGCCCAATCTCCTGGAGCCCCACGACGCCTTGGATATCTTGCGCCCATCGGTTGGCGAGGAGGCCGTCCGCCACGGTACGGAGCTTGCGTAGAGGTGGTTCATCGTTTGGGGACTGTGACGCCCGGGTAATTAAGCTAAGGTAATCCCCGCTAATGATGCCACGTCACCTCGGTTACTGTGGATAAACTCGCGTTAGTTCGGAACCTAGTTCGAATTTCAAATTCAAAATCGAGCAAACAATAAAAGTTTTCAAATATTAAAATTTAAATGTTCGGAGTGAACCAAATAATACATAGGTAATTATGGTGATGAAACCACATTTTTATAAAATGTTTAAATGCTCAAAGGAAAATAAAACAGCAGCAAAAGAAATAAACTAAACGCCTTTTGTATTTTGTAAAATATTAAACTATTTTATTTAGCTGTCCAAATTAATGTGGCAGTGGTATCTTTAACACACCATATTTAGGTGTTGTTCTCACATTCTTCAAAATTGAACTAAATTAATAATTTAATAAAACCGAAAGGAATAAATAAAAGAAAAGGAAAAAAGAAAACAAAAAGAGGAAAAAAAAGGAGAACCCCCCCTCTGGGCCGTGGCCCAACTGGGCCAACCCCCAGGCCCAGCCGGCCCACCCCTCCCCTCCACAACCCCCCGCCAGGGGAGAAACCCTAGCCGGTCCACCCATTCCCCCCACCCCCCGCGCGCACG
>NC_041382.1:316403305-316410903 GCF_002162155.2 Triticum dicoccoides | reverse complement strand
CGCCTTTGCTCGCGGCCACCACGGCCACGGCCGTTCCCGCTCGCGACCTTGTCCTTCCTCTCGTTGTCCCGTGCCCGCTGCTGCCCTTCTGCCGGCGTCCCATTCCGGCGATCGCCCGTACTACGCCGTCGACCACGCGCTCGGCGCCGGCGCCCCCCTCTGCGCCCGCTCGGCCCTCTCCTGGGTAGGGCGCCCCGCAGCGCCTAGCGCCCGCACCTGCGGCGCACGTAGCACCCAAACCCAATATGGCCCTTGGGGCCTATGACAGATGGGCCCCATGCCCATAACGTTTTTTTTTAAAAAAGAGGAATTAAAAATAAAAATAATAGATAAAAAAATGATTTAATAAAATTAATCATTAATTAATTAATTATCTAATGAATTAATTAAGTTAATTAATCCGGTTTAATTAATTTAATTAACTAGTTAGGTTAATTAAATAGTAATTAAATTAACTAATCTGTAATTAACCTAAACAGAGAATGACAGGTGGGACCCACAGGACCCACATGTTAGGTTGACCAGGTCAACGGTCAACGCTGACTGCTGACGTCAGCATGACATCATGTTGATGTCATAAATCCATTTTCCGAATTAATTAAATAATTAATTAAATTCTAGAAATTAATAAAATCTTTAAAAAATCATATCTTTTAATCCGTAATTCGGATTAAAATATTTTCAACATGAAAGTTGCTCAGAACGACGAGACGAATCCGGATACGCAGTCCGTTCGTCCGCCGCACACCCCTAACCTATCGAACCCGCAACTTTCCCCCTCCGGCTCCTCTGCCCGAAAACATGAAACATCGGGGATATTTTCCCGGATGTTTCCCCCCTTAACCGGCATCACCTCATACCACGTTAGGGCCCGCCTAGCATCGTTACTTGTCTTGTCATGCATCGATATGCATCTGTTTACATGGTATTCATTGTTTCTTCCCCCCTTTTTCTCTCCGGTAGACTACGAGACCGACGCTGCTGCTGCCCAGTTTGACTACGGAGTTGACGACCCCTCCTTCTTGCCAGAGCAACCAGGCAAGCCCCCCCCCTTGATCACCAGATATCGCCTATTCTCTTCTATACTGCTTGCATTAGAGTAGTGTAGCCTGTTACTGCTTTCCGTTGATCCTATTCTGATGCATAGCCTGACATTGTTGCTACATCTGTTGATACCTTACCTGCAATCCTAAATGCTTAGTATAGGATGCTAGTTTATCATCATTGGCCCTACATTCTTGTCAGTCTGCCTTGCTATACTATTGGGCCGTGATCACTCGGGAGGTGATCACGGGTATATACTATACATACATACATACATACTTTACAGATGGTGACTAAAGTCGGGTCAGCTCGAAGAGTACCCGCGAGTGATTCACGGATTGGGGGCTGAAAGGACCTTTGTCCCGACGGCCCTCTGTGTGGATCTTTGTGGCGGAGCGACAGGGCAGGTTAAGACCGCCTAGGAGAGAGGTGGGCCTGGCCCTGTTCGGCGTTCGCGGATACTTAACACGCTTAACGAGATCTTGGTATTTGATCTTAGTTGGCTACGAGCCTATACGCACTAACCAACTACGTGGGAAAGATATGGGCACTCGGCGTCGTGGTATCAGCCGAAGCACTTCGTGACGCCAGCGACTGAGTGGCGCGCGCCGGATTGGAACGTAAGCCTGCTCTTGTATTAAGGGGGCTAGTTCTGCTTTCGGCCGCGTACGCAACGTGCAGGTGTGCTATGGGCGATGGGCCCAGACCCCTGCGCGCTTAGGTTTAGACCGGCGTGCTGGCCTCTCTGTTGTGCCTAGGTGGGGCTGCGACGTGTTGATCTTCCGCGGCCGGGCATGACCCAGGAAAGTGTGTGCGGCCAAATGGGATCAAGCGTGTTGGGTAAGTTGGTGCACCCCTGCAGGGAAGTTAATCTATTCGAATAGCCGTGATCTTCGGTAACAGGACGACTTGGAGTTGTACCTTGACCTTATGACAACTAGAACCGGATACTTAATAAAACACACCCTTCCAAGTTCCACAGACAACCCGGTGATCGCTTTTCTACAGGGCGACGAGAGGAGGATCGCCGGGTAGGGTTATGCTATGCGATGCTACTTGGAGATGCTGCTTGGAGATGCTACTTGAAGATGCTACTTGGAGGACTTCAATCTACTCTCTCCTACATGCTGCAAGACGGAGGCTGCCAGAAGCGTAGTCTTCGACAGGATTAGCTATCCCCCTTTTATTCTGGCATTCTGCAGTTCAGTCCACCGATATGGCCCTTTACACATATACCCATGCATATGTAGTGTAACTCCTTGCTTGCGAGTACTTTGGATGAGTACTCACGGTTGCTTTCTCCCCCTTTTTTCCCCTTTCCTTTCTTTCTGGTCGACGCAACCAGATGCTGGAGTCCAGGAGTCAGACGCCACCGTCGACGACGACCCCTACTACACCGGAGGTGCCTACTACTACGTGCTGTCCGCTGACGACGACCAGGAGTAGTTTGGAGGATCCCAGGCAGGAGGCCTGCGCCTCTTTCGATCTGTATCCCAATTTGTGCTAGCCTTCTTAAGGCAAACTTGTTTAACTTATGTCTGTACTCAGATATTGTTGCTTCCGCTGACTCGTCTATGATCGAGCACTTGTATTCGAGCCCTCGAGGCCCCTGGCTTGTATTATGATGCTTGTATGACTTATTTATGTTTTAGAGTTGTGTTGTGATATCTTCCCGTGAGTCCCTGATCTTGATCGTACACATTTGCGTGCATGATTAGTGTACGATTGAATCGTGGGCGTCACAAGTTGGTATCAGAGCCGACTGCCTGTAGGAATCCCCCTTCCACACTCCTTGGCCGAAGTTGAGTCTAGACTTTATAAAACTTTTACTAACATGGCTGTGTGTCTTACGGGCACACGTCGCCATTGGGTGGTATTAGGATCTTTTATTCCTTGACCTATACTCTGGGACTCTGACATCTCTTCTATTCGGGTTAAATGAATTTTACTAAATCTAACATTAGGATCTCGTTAACATTTTCACCCGGAGAGCCCCTTATTACTGATGATCGTCTGCTGCACCAGAAGACCCTGAAGATACTCTCTGTTGTTAACCCGAGAACTTGTGTTCATCGCGTTTGCAATTCACCTTCCACCGCAAACCCTTATGGATAACTACTTGCATTTGTTATTCTTACATCCATCCCCAGTAGTCTTGTTATTACAAGATACCCTGAAAAACTCGTCGTGGTTTCGATAATCCCTTGAGCTTACTGCCTTGCTGTTCTTGTCACTTGAATACCCCTACGGTTAATTCTCGCATTTATCGAGTATCCGCCCATCCCCCAGTTGTTCATGTGTTACACAAAAGTCTTCGAAATACCACCCGATATTCCGAAAATCCTCAGCAACCTATTGCTCTGGAATTTCTTGTTTGCTTTCATTATGATTAATCTCATAAGTATAGAAATCTTATTGACATTCCTTGTCATTATCATTTTGAGTCAGTTGACTCAATATGTTTGCGAATACACACAATCATCATTGATCCTTATAAATTACTTTTCCGACTGAGCTGCCATTCTTTTTACTGGAATTGGTTCTCGACCAATCCAATTGTCTTTGATTGTACCCTACGGCTATTCAACTTATCCACCCCTAATCAGAGCATTGCTTCTGATCCCTTGATTTGAAAATCATAATTCCTTTGCATTTGACAATTGAGTTAGTCAGTTGTTTCTATAATCTGCTTCCTCTAGTTGAGTACCGATGCTCACGTCAGATCCCTTGTGGACCACCAGATCCTTTGTTGGATTTTATCTGACAACGCCCTTCATATTCAATAAACTTGTGAGTCTTTTCTCGGATACATAATGCCTTTGGTAAATTGTATCGTCTGCTTTCTCAACCATGCTCTGCCTTCGAGCTTGAGTTAATTACTTCTAAAAGATTCTGGTATAGGATTCTAAGATGCCCCGATGGGTTGAACCTATGCCTTCCTTAATATGTGTGAACTCGAAAGTTTTCACGAGTCGTACTCTTCTGGTATTTTGCCAGATAAAATTTCAACGCTATAACTTCATCGAAAGCGAGAAGTGAATGAAAGGGTATGCATTGGAGAAGTGGGAGTCGACCTTGAACTTGTGTTCATGCCCATGGACGCGATATATACCCTATAATGAAAGCTTCTTGTAACAATAACTATTTCCTTGATAACTAACCTATGGTATCTGTGAATTGATCCCTTGCAACCGTGGTTCCGACCATGATTGTTCTTCTTTGATCTCATTTCTCGGACAAGTTAAAACAATTGTCTTCTATGGATCAATACACCAGTCCAACCTTACTTTGATCTTGTGTCGAGTATTACCCCCCTGGTATCTCGAGATTATCATGGAACTGCATAACTTTTTATGAGTTCTTCATCAAGTGCCAGCTTCCCACTGATTCCAATTTTCCGCGGGCTCTGTGTTACTGAACACTCAAAGACACCGATAACTGAACCGAGACCGCTCTACGGTTCAACAACTCTTCAGTAAGCTTCTATAAGTACGAGTTTGTACCCGATCACGCCATTCCTAGCCTGTTTGGCTATATCATTGTCGTGACGATTCTAACGGTGCTACCTGGTCCTTATTCTCGGAGCACCAATTTTCGACGATGAACTAACCTTACGTCGATTTTCCTTGTCATACCCTTTCACCTACAACAACAAGCTTGAGTTTGAGTTTGTGTCGTAACTGTGGTTCCAATAACCTCTTGCTTCATCATTCCTTTGACTTGATGTCGTCGCTGATTGACTACATCTGCATGAAATCTCTCGACAATTGTGTCGTGATCATCATCAACCTTATGAGCTCTTCCAGGAATTCAATTGAATTCATGATGGGTAATACCATCCTTGCCCCTCGATGATTCCTGTTCTCATCGACCACTTTATTGCCTTTCGTTCAACACAACTTGTTCGTGTTTTGTGTAAACCTTGAGATCACTGCTACCCAGCAGTTGATCTTCCTTACCTCGGAAGTATTACCATCTCTTTTTGTCAAGAATGTGGTGAGAATTTCACCACCTCTTAATAATTCTTGATATCATAATACTTCTTGCCATCTTCGTTCATTCCTTGGTCCCCGTATTGTTTTCAACCGGAATACCGACAATGGAGCTATGACGTGTGAATTCAAAACTTCTAGCAACCCTATTGCTTTGAAGTGAATGGGCGATAGTTCATTCTAAGTCCTTCGCTAATTGAATCACCATTCTGACATTGGTCGTGCAACCCAACCCATATTTCGGGCGCACCTTTCAACCAATGTTTAAATTGTGTATGTTTTCCTCGAGCATACTTCCTTATATCATTTGATCTGACAAATGTTATCTCCTTGTTCACTTAATGGTAGAAATCCATCTTTTGGGAATCTCGGTGAATTGCCGTTGAGTTCACCAGACACCTCCTTGTCCTCTCCTTGGGTTAATGATGAACTCTTGTTAACGGAAGTCACTTCATAGTTCATTTCCCGAGAATCTTACAGTGTCATCCCGTTAATTGGTGTTGCACCTTTCTTCTCAGGTATCCTAAGTCTGAGGTATCCTGACACCAATCGGATCTGAATCTCGGTCAGATATGATGGATGGGACAACTTTCCAGGAGTTATGTTGTTTGTCCTTTGATGACCCGGTAACATGATGTCATGCCTAGCACCCCCCCCCCCTGGCTGGAGGACCTATCATTATAGATTCCTTTTCAGCAAGGTTATCCATTCATCCATGAGGAAATTGTAAGACTTATTCTACAAGTTATTCCTGATGGATCCTTCGTGTTTTCAAAGTCTGGTCTTCACCTGAAGACCATGTCAATGCTATCTCGAAGCATGTCAATGGTACTCCGATTTTCAACAGGAACATTTGAAGCACGATGCTAAATTTTATTTATCACTTATCCTAAAATCGTTGTATGGGTAATATCATGAGATTCCTTCCCCCTTACCTAAATGGTTTTCTACTTTATATCCTGTCATGGATATCTTGCTCTGCTTGTCCTTGGGAAGGATTTACCCCTGAAAGATGTGTTTAAACACATTTTCCTTTCCATTGTTCTGTTTAAACATAATAATCACTTTTCCTTTCCATTGGTTTGTTTAAACCTTCTTGTGATCTATATAATATAAGCAGTAATATCCCTGCTTATGTAAACACCTCGGTGTACCATCTTGCCTGGTGTAACCCTGTTACTATTGTTGATGACATTCCGGTAGTCATCGATGGACGAGAACTTTGCCTATTGGTCCGCCTCATTCAACGAGCAGGAATTGGTTCTCTTCGTCCCTCGCCCTTGGTACCGATGTTGTTGCCGACATAACTGACGGGCTATCCTCTGACATGCCTTACTTACATGATCGTGCAAGACGTCATCACCCTTCTTGCTTTTAAACCACATGGTGGGCCCATAACCCACAGTTCCACAGGATCAAAACCTGACTCTCCTGTACACCCCCGGTTTCCAAAGTTATTCCCCACGCTTGACTTCGTATGTAATTCACGGGTCACCTTCCTAATGCTCTATTCTGGTATCAGACGCAATACTTACTCTTGTTGCTCTGAACCCCTTTCTCACTCCGGTTCAGACTTCGAGCAACTATCTATACGCTTGGAACCTCTTATTGAGCCTTCGTACCTTACTCTCGACATATTTTATTGGTTCAATTCGAGAGGTACTCTTATGCTCATTCATGGGTTAACCCCAGATTGTTTCCCTCATAAGCATTCTGTCGTAGCCGAGCTGCCCCTTACCTATTCGTAAGTACGTTGAAGATCCCGAAGAAAGGATGACGACTTCATCATTTTGACCTGAAGCAGAAGTATGAAGGCATCAATATATTGGGTTGACCTCTTCGAGAAGAGCAAGCCAGGATGAGAAGACCCGATATATTCGTTACCAGACCTTCCCCCCCTTACTCCCCTCTTAAATCTCGGGACGAGATTTCTTGTAGTGGAGGAGAATTGTGACGCCCGGGTAATTAAGCTACAGTAATCCCCGCTAATGATGCCACGTCACCTCGGTTACTGTGGATAAACTCGCGTTAGTTCGGAACCTAGTTCGAATTTCAAATTCAAAATCGAGCAAACAATAAAAGTTTTCAAATATTAAAATTTAAATGTTCGGAGTGAACCAAATAATACATAGGTAATTATGGTGATGAAACCACATTTTTATAAAATGTTTAAATGCTCAAAGGAAAATAAAACAGCAGCAAAAGAATAAATTAAACGCCTTTTGTATTTTGTAAAATATTAAACTATTTTATTTAGCTGTCCAAATTAATGTGGCAGTGGTATCTTTAACACACCATATTTAGGTGTTGTTCTCACATTCTTCAAAATTGAACTAAATTAATAATTTAATAAAACCGAAAGGAATAAATAAAAGAAAAGGAAAAAAGAAAACAAAAAGAGGAAAAAAAAGGAGAACCCCCCCTCTGGGCCGTGGCCCAACTGGGCCAACCCCCAGGCCCAGCCGGCCCACCACTCCCCTCCACAACCCCCCAGCAAGGGGAGAAACCCTAGCTGGTCCACCCATTCCCCCCACCCCCCGCGCGCACGATCCCCACTCTCCT
>NC_041382.1:316399803-316403160 GCF_002162155.2 Triticum dicoccoides | reverse complement strand
GCCCGTGCCCGCTGCTGCCCTTCTGCCGGCGTCCCATTCCGGCGACCGCCCGTACTACGCCGTCGACCACGCGCTCGGCGCCGGCGCCCCCCTCTGCGCCCGGCCCTCTCCTGGGTCGGGCGCCCCGCAGCGCCTAGCGCCCGCACCTGCGGCGCCCGTAGCACCCAAACCCAATATGGCCCTTGGGGCCTATGACAGATGGGCCCCATGCCCATAACGTTTAAAAAAAAGAGGAATTAAAAATAAAAATAATAGATAAAAAAATGATTTAATAAAATTAATCATTAATTAATTAATTATCTAATGAATTAATTAAGTTAATTAATCCGGTTTAATTAATTTAATTAACTAGTTAGGTTAATTAAATAGTAATTAAATTAACTAATCTGTAATTAACCTAAACAGAGAATGACAGGTGGGACCCACAGGACCCACCTGTTAGGTTGACCAGGTCAACGGTCAACGCGGACTGCTGACGTCAGCATGACATCATGTTGATGTCATAAATCCATTTTTCGAATTAATTAAATAATTAATTAAATTCTAGAAATTAATAAAATCTTTAGAAAATCATATCTTTTAATCCGTAATTCAGATTAAAATATTTTCAACATGAAAGTTGCTCAGAACGACGAGACGAATCCGGATACGCAGTCCGTTCGTCCGCCGCACACCCCTAACCTATCGAACCCGCAACTTTCCCCCTCCGGCTCCTCTGCCCGAAAACATGAAACACCGGGGATATTTTCCCGGATGTTTCCCCCCTTAACCGGCATCACCTCATACCACGTTAGGGCCCGCCTAGCATCGTTACTTGTCTTGTCATGCATCGATATGCATCTGTTTACATGGTATTCATTGTTTCTTCCCCCCTTTTTCTCTCCGGTAGACTACGAGACCGACGCTGCTGCTGCCCAGTTTGACTACGGAGTTGACGACCCCTCCTTCTTGCCAGAGCAACCAGGCAAGCCCCCCCCCCTTGATCACCAGATATCGCCTATTCTCTTCTATACTGCTTGCATTAGAGTAGTGTAGCCTGTTACTGCTTTCCGTTGATCCTATTCTGATGCATAGCCTGACATTGTTGCTACATCTGTTGATACCTTACCTGCAATCCTAAATGCTTAGTATATGATGCTAGTTTATCATCATTGGCCCTACATTCTTGTCAGTCTGCCTTGCTATACTATTGGGCCGTGTTCACTCGGGAGGTGATCACGGGTATATACTATACATACATACATACATACTTTACAGATGGTGACTAAAGTCGGGTCAGCTCGAAGAGTACCCGCGAGTGATTCACGGATTGGGGGCTGAAAGGACCTTTGTCCCGACGGCCCTCTGTGTGGATCTTTGTGGCGGAGCGACAGGGCAGGTTAAGACCGCCTAGGAGAGAGGTGGGCCTGGCCCTGTTCGGCGTTCGCGGATACTTAACACGCTTAACGAGATCTTGGTATTTGATCTGAGTTGGCTACGAGCCTATACGCACTAACCAACTACGTGGGAAAGATATGGGCACTCGGCGTCGTGGTATCAGCCGAAGCACTTCGTGACGCCAGCGACTGAGTGGCGCGCGCCGGATTGGAACGTAAGCCTGCTCTTGTATTAAGGGGGCTAGTTCTGCTTTCGGCCGCGTACGCAACGTGCAGGTGTGCTATGGGCGATGGGCCCAGACCCCTGCGCGCTTAGGTTTAGACCGGCGTGCTGGCCTCTCTGTTGTGCCTAGGTGGGGCTGCGACGTGTTGATCTTTCGCGGCCGGGCATGACCCAGGAAAGTGTGTGCGGCCAAATGGGATCAAGCGTGTTGGGTAAGTTGGTGCACCCCTGCAGGGAAGTTAATCTATTCGAATAGTCGTGATCTTCGGTAACAGGACGACTTGGAGTTGTACCTTGACCTTATGACAACTAGAACCGGATACTTAATAAAACACACCCTTCCAAGTTCCACAGACAACCCGGTGATCGCTTTTCTACAGGGCGACGAGAGGAGGATCGCCGGGTAGGGTTATGCTATGCGATGCTACTTGGAGATGCTGCTTGGAGATGCTACTTGAAGATGCTACTTGGAGGACTTCAATCTACTCTCTCCTACATGCTGCAAGACGGAGGCTGCCAGAAGCGTAGTCTTCGACAGGATTAGCTATCCCCCTTTTATTCTGGCATTCTGCAGTTCAGTCCACCGATATGGCCCTTTACACATATACCCATGCATATGTAGTGTAGCTCCTTGCTTGCGAGTACTTTGGATGAGTACTCACGGTTGCTTTCTCCCCCTTTTTTCCCCTTTCCTTTCTTTCTGGTCGACGCAACCAGATGCTGGAGTCCAGGAGTCAGACGCCACCGTCGACGACGACCCCTACTACACCGGAGGTGCCTACTACTACGTGCTGTCCGCTGACGACGACCAGGAGTAGTTTGGAGGATCCCAGGCAGGAGGCCTGCGCCTCTTTCGATCTGTATCCCAATTTGTGCTAGCCTTCTTAAGGCAAACTTGTTTAACTTATGTCTGTACTCAGATATTGTTGCTTCCGCTGACTCGTCTATGATCGAGCACTTGTATTCGAGCCCTCGAGGCCCCTGGCTTGTATTATGATGCTTGTATGACTTATTTATGTTTTAGAGTTGTGTTGTGATATCTTTGTAACGCCCCAGATGTAACTTTCCCCATTTGTACTCCAACTCTTGCCGTTTCCGGTGTCAAGATATATTTATTTCTCGGGTTCGGGTCTTTGTCTCCGTGTGTTGTTTTTCTTTTTCGTGCATCTCTTATCATGCCATCTCGTGCATTGCATTTGCATACATGTCCATCTCATGCATTCGAGCTTTTTCCCCGTTGTCCGTTTTGCATTCCGGCGCTTCGTTCTCCTCCGGTGGTCATTTCTAGTCTTCTTTCGTGTGTGGGGTCTAAACGTTTCCGGATTGGACCGAGACTTGCCAAGCGGCCTTGGTTTACTACCGGTAGACCGCTTGTCAAGTTTCGTATCATTTAGACTTCGTTTGATACTCCAACGGTTAACCGAGGGACCGAAAAGGCCTCGTGTGTGTTGCAGCCAACACCCCCCAAATTTGGCCCAAAACCCACCAAACTCTGCTCCATGTCCTAGAGCGTTCGATCACGATCGTGTGGGCGAAAACCGCACCTCATTTGGACTCTCCTAGCTCCACTTATGCCTATATATACACCCCTCCGTTTTCGGATCTCTCCCTCTCCCCGAAACCCTAAAAAAAAAAACTCCTCCCGCCGCCGTCGGACACAACCGCCGCCGACGGACATGTCCGGCCTCCCCGTCCGCCGCCACGTGTCGGCCTCCTAGTGGCGCCGCCCGGTCCCCAGTTCGCCGCCGCCCGCGGGCC
>NC_041382.1:316386125-316395242 GCF_002162155.2 Triticum dicoccoides | reverse complement strand
GAGGTAGATGGTTTCCGAAGTTTTCCTGGTTATGTGTTGAAGGATGGATACAGCTGGATGTAGGATTTGCTAGTTTGGGTGAGATATTGTGCTTCCCCTGTATCCCCAACACCTGATTGCATAACCGGAAAGGTTCGGGAGTTTCATAGGTGGGAATTCTAGTAGCTCTAGTTCTTCTTCCACGGATATTGGTTTGAGATTGGGATTTCTTACCGATTATTCGTTCTTGATCCGTACCTTGTTGAATTATTTCTCTTCCTTAATTCTTCGTGGCTTCTCAATTTATGGATATGTGACCATTTGAAGAGGAATGCATTCGTTCATTTTGTTCGGATGTGAAGACTATATGTTGCAATTTTCATTCCGTTGGATTCAGCTTCTATATTGTTGTCTATCTATGTGCTAATGGTGGTCAACCTCTTCAGGATGGCTCCTCCAACGCGCACAACTCCGAATCCTGATCCGCCTCCGCCTCCCCCTCCTCGGAAGCATGGCAAGCTGTGATGGCCGCTACTAATGCAAACACACAGTTGATCATGCAAATCCTTCAAGAGCGCAATCAAGGCAGTCAAGGGAATCAAGGCCATAATCAGCACCACTTTGCTACTCTGAACCAGTTCCTTGCTAATGGCCCAAAGACGTTCAGCAGTTGTGTTGAGGCTACCGATGCTGACGATTGGCTAGTGGATCTGGGCAAGCATTTTGAATGCAGCAACGTCAGGCCTGAAGATTTCGTCAAGTTCGCTTCTTTCCAGCTCAAAGATCAGGCTGCAGAGTGGTTCCAGCAGTACAAGGATTTCAGAGGTGGACGTCTGATCACTTGGGACGATTTCCGTCAAGATTTCCGCGCTCATCACATCCCTCAAAGTGTGGTTGAGAGTAAGCGTCAGGAATTCCGCAATCTGAAGCAAGGCTCTTTGTCTGTTTATGACTAGAACAAGTTGTTCCAGAAGCTCGCCCGTTTTGCCAAGCAGGATGTTCCTGACGAGAAGAGCATGATCTATCAGTTCAGGGGTGGTCTTCGTGAGGAAATTCAGCTCGCTCTTGTCCTCTTTGAGCCGTTGAGATACGATGAGTTCTACAACATGGCACTGAAGCAAGAGGCTGCTCAGATGAGGTGTGATGCTTCCAGGAAGCGTGCCAGAGATATTACTCCGTCTTCCTCTACTCAAGTGGTCAAGCAGCAGAAGTATTGGCTTCCTCCTCCTCCGTTCCGTCAGCCGTATCAGCAGAAGAGTAAAGGTGGCAGTGGTTTCTCCCACCCACCCAACCCAGGCTTTCAGAACAAGGCTTCGTCTCAAGCTCCAAGATCGAGTGCTTCGTATCACCGTCCGCTTTCAGAGGTCACGTGCAACAAGTGCCAACAGAAGGGTCACTATGCCAACAA
Source organism: Triticum dicoccoides (assembly GCF_002162155.2). Taxonomy (NCBI): domain Eukaryota; kingdom Viridiplantae; phylum Streptophyta; class Magnoliopsida; order Poales; family Poaceae; genus Triticum; species Triticum dicoccoides. The sequence continues at coordinate 316,393,855 of NC_041382.1, read as the reverse complement.
GTGTACCAACCAGAGGCGTCTTCCTCCTCCTCCTCCTGTCAGATCGGCAAGTACAGCGGTGGTCAAGCATAACCCCAAGTCCGCCAAGGTCAACTTGATGAATGCAGCTCAGGCAGAGGACTCGTCAGATGTGATCATGGGTAACCTTTCTGTTAATGATATTCCTGCAAATGTTCTTTTTGACACGGGTGCATCGCATTGTTTCATCTCGAGACCATTTTCATCTAAGCATGGGTTGCCTTCACAAATTTTGCCTAGTCCTTTAGCAGTTGTCTCTCCCGGTAAGCGCATGCAGGCTAACTCCATCGTTCCGGATGTTTCTATCACTCTGGGTGACTACAAGTTCTTGGCTTCTCCTACGGTTCTTGGCAACTCGGATATCGATCTTATTCTCGGGATGGACTGGCTCTCTAAGCATAGAGCTCAGCTTGATTGTGCAGCCAGGCAGATTCAACTGACTCATTCGTCTGAGGATGTTATTGTCTTTGCCGCTCGGGATAATACCATCCGGTTGTTTTCTCTCAATGAGAAGGGTGAATTGGATGCTATTTCGCAGATTCCGGTTGTTTGTGAGTATCAAGACGTCTTTCCAGAAGAGCTTCCAGGGATGCCTCCGCACCGGCCAGTGGAATTTGTTATTGAACTTGAGCCCGGTACGGAACCTGTGTGCAAACGTCCTTACAAGCTCGGCCCCGAAGAGTTGAAGGAGTTGAAGAAACAACTCGATGAGCAAGAAAGATTGGGTCTCATCCGGCCTAGTACTTCTCCGTGGGGTTGTGGTGTTCTTTTTGTGAAGAAGAAGGATGGATCGAGTCGACTTTGTGTTGATTACCGTCCAGTAAACAAGAAGACCATAAAGAACAAATACCCACTTCCCAACATCAATGAGCTGTTCGAACAACTCAGAGGTGCTCAAATATTCTCCAAGCTTGATCTCCGTATGGGTTATCATCAGATTCGTATTCGTGAGCAAGATATTCCCAAGACGGCGTTCAGAACAAGCTTTGGTTCTTATGAATACACCGTCATGTCTTTTGGCCTCGCCAACGCTCCTCCGACGTTCTCTCGTATGATGAACTTCATCTTCAATCCCTACACCAATGAATTCATTTTGGTCTATCTCGACGACATTCTGGTTTTCTCGAAGAACAAGGAAGATCATGCCAAGCACTTGCGTTTGGTTCTTGACAAGCTCAGAGAACATCAGTTCTACGCCAAGTTCTCCAAGTGTGAATTTTGGCTCGATGAGGTTCTTTATCTTGGTCATATCATCTCTGCCAAGGGCATTTCCGTGAATCCTGAGAAGGTGTCCGCAATTGTGAATTGGGAACCTCCTCAGAACGTGAAGCAACTCCGCAGTTTTCTCGGTCTCGCAAGCTATTGCAGAAGATTCGTTGAAAACTTTTCTAAGATCGCCAAGCCTCTCTCAAATCTTCTTCAGAAGCACGTCAAGTACGTTTGGTCTCCGGAGTGTGATATTGCTTTCAACACTTTGAAAGAGAAATTGATCACTGCTCCAGTTCTGACTCCGCCTGATGAAACCAAGCCGTACGAGGTTTTTTGTGATGCCTCTCTCCAAGGTCTCGGTGCTGTACTCATGCAAGAGAAGAAAGTTGTTGCTTATACCTCTCGCCAGTTGAAACCTAATGAGAAGAACTACCCCACTCATGATCTCGAGTTGGCGGCAGTTGTGCATGCTTTGTTGACTTGGAGACATCTTCTATTGGGAAGAAAAGTGGATATTTTCACTGATCACAAGAGTCTCAAGTACATCTTCACTCAGCCTAATCTCAACCTCAGGCAGACTCGATGGGTCGAAATGATTCAAGAGTACAATCCGAGTATCGAGTATACTCCAGGCAAGGCTAATGTGATTGCTGACGCTTTGAGCAGAAAAGCATATTGCAACAGTCTGATTCTCAAGCCTTATCAACCCGAGCTTTGTGAAGCTTTCCGCAAACTTAATCTGCAAGTTGTTCCTCAAGGTTTCCTCGCCAACCTTCATGTCTCTCCTACCTTAGAAGACCAGATTCGCCAAGCCCAACTTCTTGATGCTATGGTGAAGAAGGTGAAGATTGGTATTGCAAAGAGTCAGTCCAAGTACAAGTGCTACCGACTTGATGACAAGGACGCTCTCTTCTTCGAGGATCGAATTGTTGTGCCCAAAGGTGAACTTCGTAAGGTGATCATGAACGAGGCTCACAACTCTCTCCTCTCCATCCACCCTGGTAGTACGAAGATGTATCAGGACCTCAAGCAAACTTATTGGTGGACTCGAATGAAGCGTGAGATCGCTCAATTTGTGAACGAGTGTGATGTCTGCAGAAGAGTGAAGGCAGAACACCAAAGGCCAGCTGGTCTCCTCCAACCTCTTGCCATTCCAGAATGGAAGTTTGACCACATTGAAATGGACTTCGTGACTGGGTTTCCAAAGTCCAAGCGTGGCAATGATGCTATATTTATTGTCATCGACAAGCTCACCAAAGTGGCTCATTTTCTGCCTATCAAAGAGTCGATCACTGCAGCTCAATTGGCGGAACTCTATTCCTCTCGCATTGTCTCTCTGCACGGTATTCCTCAAGTGATATCTTCAGACCGTGGCAGCATCTTTACCTCCAAGTTTTGGGATTCTTTTCAGAAAGCCATGGGCACCAACATCCGCTTCAGCACAGCTTTCCATCCTCAAACAAGCGGTCAAGTCGAGCGTGTCAACCAAATTCTTGAAGATATGCTCAGGGCTTGTGTGATCTCCTTCGGCATGAAGTGGGAGGATTGTCTTCCTTATGCTGAATTCTCGTACAACAACAGCTTTCAAGCAAGTTCGGGCAAGGCCCCTTTTGAAATTCTATATGGCAGGAAGTGTCGTACCCCTCTCAACTGGTCTGAAACTGGTGAACGTCAGCTGCTGGGTAATGACTTAATCACAGAAGCAGAAGAAATGTGCAAAGTCATTCGTGATAACCTCAAAGCAGCCCAGTCCCGCCAGAAGAGCTACTATGATAGTAAGCACCGTGATCTGGCTTTCGAGATCGGAGATCATGTTTACCTCCGCGTCTCTCCCATGAAAGGTACTCGTCGCTTCGGTATCAAAGGGAAGCTTGCCCCTAGATACGTGGGACCTTTCAAGATTGTCAGCAAGAGAGGCGACCTCGCCTATCAACTCGAGCTTCCTTCAAACTTTGCAAATGTTCATGATGTGTTCCATGTCTCTCAGCTTCGAAAGTGCTTCAAGACTCCTGACCGCACCGTCAACTTCGAGGACATTGAGCTCCAAGAAGATCTCTCCTATCGTGAGCACCCAGTTGCTATTCTTGAAGAGACTGAACGCAAGACTCGCAACAAGTCAATCAAATTTCTCAAAGTTAAGTGGTCTCACCATTCCGACCGTGAAGCTACCTGGGAATGCGAGGATCACCTCCGTTCTGAGTACCCGGAGTTCTTTCAGTCCTAGATCTCGGGACGAGATCTTTTCGTAGTGGTGGAGTGTTGTAACGCCCCAGATGTAACTTTCCCCATTTGTACTCCAACTCTTGCCGTTTCCGGTGTCAAGATATATTTATTTCTCGGGTTCGGGTCTTTGTCTCCGTGTGTTGTTTTTCTTTTTCGTGCATCTCTTATCATGCCATCTCGTGCATTGCATTTGCATACATGTTCATCTCATGCATTCGAGCATTTTCCCCGTTGTCCGTTTTGCATTCCGGCGCTTCGTTCTCCTCCGGTGGTCATTTCTAGTCTTCTTTCGTGTGTGGGGTCTAAACATTTCCGGATTGGACCGAGACTTGCCAAGCGGCCTTGGTTTACTACCGGTAGACCGCCTGTCAAGTTTCGTATCATTTGGACTTCGTTTGATACTCCAACGGTTAACCGAGGGACCGAAAAGGCCTCGTGTGTGTTGCAGCCCAACACCCCCCAAATTTGGCCCAAAACTCACCAAACTCTGCTCCATGTCCTAGAGCGTTCGATCACGATCGTGTGGGCGAAAACCGCACCTCATTTGGACTCTCCTAGCTCCACTTATGCCTATATATACACCCCTCCGTTTTCGGATCTCTCCCTCTCCCCGAAACCCTAAAAAAAACTCCTCCCGCCGCCGTCGGACACAACCGCCGCCGACGGACATGTCCGGCCTCCCCGTCCGCCGCCACGTGTCGGCCTCCTAGTGGCGCCGCCCGGTCCCCAGTTCGCCGCCGCCCGCGGGCCCGCGAGGCCCGTGCGGGGCCCCCGCGGCCCGATCCGCCGCCGCGCCCTGTCCCGCGCCCCGCCGCCGTCTTCTCAAAATGCTGTTAGAAGGAGGCTTCGTGAGTTAAATTGCAGATCCGTTAGTTCATCATGCACTTTTATCATTTTTGCTATCTTTAATTCGTGCATGATATGCTTGTGCCCCTTTGGGATGATTTGTTAAGCATTTTGTCTTCTTTCCAGAGGTGCCACCCATGCATTTTTAGGATGTGTGTGTTGTCTTGTGCAAGCTTGCGAAGAGAGGTACCTGAGATTGCAGATTTCAGGGACTTAGTGATTTTCACTAAGTCTGGGATATTTTAGTTCATGATGCTATATGTCCAGCTTGTTTCCTAATGATCCGTGCCTCTTTTGAGGATGATCAGTAAGGGAGTTTTGATATTTAGGTTATGCTCTATCCATCCATGTCTTTGTTGGCATTTGTGGAGTGCTCTAGGTTGACTCAATCGAGCTCAACTTTTGCTTCGTTGTTAATCTGGGCAGATCGTCAACTTGTTTGCGATTTTGCCGATGCTACCGTTAGTGTTCCATGCATGCTATGCCTTCGTTCTTGCCATGTGTAGCTAGCACTTTGTGCCTTCTTGCTGGTTATATGCTTTCCTTGCCATGACTTGCACCGTAGTGGGTGCATCGAGCTCGTTTACATGCCTTCGTGAGTTAAATTTCAGCATGTCTCAGTTTTCACTAAGTCTGAAAACTGATTGTGTTCGAGCGATGTTCGTGAGCTCGGTAGAGTATTTTGTGAACCCTTTTGGCCCCAGGTCACTTTGGGTGTTTTGTTAAGCTTGTTGAGTAGCTCCATGCCATGTTCTTACTTGTCATGTTCAGGTTTTCTATCATGTTGTTTTGCTGCTCCGAAGAGAGCATCGTGATCTGAAATTTCAGACTAGTGTTAATTTCACTAAGTCTGAAATCTGTTTTGCATTTGCGTTTTAGCCATGCTTGTTTGAACCTCTTAATGGATGAATTTGCCTATGGCTCAGTGCTAGTGTTTTGTCAACCATCTTGTGTACTTCACTGCCATGTATTTTGTTTTCATGTTTGGTGGCTGTAGCATGTTCATTTCGTTGCATTTAGATGCCTACTTGCTGTAAATCGCAGACCGGTGTCACATCTTAAAACGCTTGCCATTTCTAAACCGTAACTCCGATTCCAATGATCTTTACATCGTTTTCAAGCGATTTCATCCCCTCTATTCAGTGGCACACTTGGTTTTCCAAGTTGATGCCAGGTTCATGCATTTCCTGTCATATCTTGCATTTTGCATCCCGCATCGCATCCCGCATAGCATATCGTCATTTCATCTTATTGCTTGGTCTTGCCCGTGGTTGATTGTATCCTTGTTGCTTGTTTGTCTTGTTGGGTAGAGCCGGGAGACGAGTTCGCTACCGAGGAGCCCGTTGAGTTTGCTTGTGAGGATCCAGTCAACTCTGACAACCGTGCAGGCAAGATGATCATACCCTCGAAATCACTACTATCTTTGCTATGCTAGCTTTGCTCGCTCTTTTGCTTTGCCACTGCTACGATGCCTACCTTTTGCTTGTCAGCCTCCCAATTGCCATGTTGAACCCCTAACCCACCATTGTCCTAGCAAACCGTTGATTGGCTATGTTACCGCTTTGCTCAGCCCTTCTTATAGCGTTGTTAGTTGCAGGTGAAGATTGGAGCCGTTCCTTGTTGGAACATTTATATTCTTGTTGGGATATCATTATATTGCTATGTTATCTTAATGCACCTATATACTTGGTAAAGGGTGGAAGGCTCGGCCTCTCGCCTAGTGTTTTGTTCCACTCTTGCCGCCCTAGTTTCCGTCATATCGGTGTTATGTTCCCGGATTGTGCGTCCCTTACGCGGTTGGGTTATAATGGGAACCCCTTGATAGTTCGCCTTGATTAAAGCTTTTCCAGCAATACCCAACATTGGTTTTACCATTTGCCACCTAGCCTCTTTTTCCCTTGGGTTTCCGGAGCCCGAGGGTCATCTTATTTTCCCCCCCCGGGCCAGTGCTCCTCTGAGTGTTGGTCCACCTGTCAGCTACCGGTGGCTACCAGGGGCAACTCTGGGCTGGCCTACCCGTACCTAAGACAATCTGAGTGTGCCCTGAGAAAGAGATATGTGCAGCTCCTATCGGGATTTGTCGGCACATTCGGGCGGTGTTGCTGGACTTGTTTTAACCTGTCGAAGTGTCTTGAGTTACCGAGATACCGAGTCTGATCGGAACGTCTTGGGAGGAGGTCTATTCCTTCGTTGACCGTGAGAGCTTGTCATGGGCTAAGTTGGGACTCCCCTGCAGGGATTGAACTTTCGAAAGCCGTGCCCGCGGTTATGGGCAGATGGGAATTTGTTAACGTCCGGTTGTAGACTACTTGAACTAAACTTAATTAAAATAAATCAACCGTGTGTGTTACCGTGATGGCCCCTTCTCGGCGGAGTCCGGGAAGTGGACACGGTGTTGGAGTTATGCTTGCGCAGGATGTTCCTTTTAGCTTCTCGCTCGTGCTTCGCCTTCTCTTCTTGCTCTCTTTTGCGTATAAGTTAGCCACCACATATGCTAGTCGCTGCTGCAGCTCCACTTATATTTGCCTTATCCATCCCTATGAGCTTAAATAGTCTTGATCGCGTGGGTGTGAGATTGTTGAGTCCCTGTGGCTCACAGATACTACAACTCCAGATGCAGGTCCAGGTGATTCCGCTCCAGTTGACGATTACGAGCTCAAGTGGGAGTTCGACGAGGACTCTCAGCGATACTACGTGTCCTTTCCAGATGATCAGTAGTGGTGCCTAGGTGGGGTTATCGATTCAGGACCTTGTCGCATGTTGGGTTCTTTTCCATTTTGGCGCCGTAGTCGGGCCATGAGTGTTTGTTTGATGGATGTTATTTATGTACTCTGATGTGACATGGCGAGTGTAAGCCAACTATGTTTCTCCCCCTTTTATTATATCTTACATGGGATGTTGTAATGATTGCCCGACTTGCGACATTGCTTTCAATGCGGTTATGCCTCTAAGTCGTGCCTCGACACGTGGGAGCTATAGCCGCATCGAGGGCGTTACAATCTTCCCGTGAGTCCCTGATCTTGATCGTACACATTTGCGTGCATGATTAGTGTACGATTGAATCGTGGGCGTCACAGGGACGCACGCGTAGAGGTGAGGCGTGATCTCGCGGACGGAGCGCCCATCAATCCATCGGTCTTCCCAAAACAGGGCGTGCATGCCGTTCCCAAGAGACATGGTGGTAGAGGCGAAGAAGAACGCGCGATCGTCGTCGCTGAACTGCAGGTCCAGCCCGGCCCAAGCCCTGCCTTGGTCAGTGCGGCTGAACCACAACCACCGCGTGCGGAGCGCGAGGCCCGTGCGCGCCAGGTCGCGGATGCCCAGCCTGCCGAGAGCGATCGGCCTGGCGACGCGCTGCCAGTTGACGTGGCAGCAGTTGCCGCCGTTAGCCTCCGCTCGCCCGGCCCAGAGAAGCCTCACCGGTTCTTCTCAAG
>NC_041382.1:316381344-316385927 GCF_002162155.2 Triticum dicoccoides | reverse complement strand
GCCGCTAGGATCGCCTTGACAAACGCGAGGCGGCCCGCCTTGTTCATGAGGTGCGCCTTCCAGCAAGGTAGCATGCCAGCGACTTTGTCTACGACGGGCTGAAGCTGGGTAGCAGTGGGTCGTCGCAGCGTGAGCGGGATGCCTAGATAGGTGATCGGCATCTCCACCATGGGGTAGCCCAGCTGGTGCCAAACCTATAGTGTCGCAGGACGTCGAAGAGGAACGGCCAGCTGATCGAGTCGAAAGCGTGAGTCAGGTCCAGCTTGAGCAGAACGCGTGGCGCGCCTAGTTGATGTAGCAGGCGCGCAGACTGCCGCACGAGGACGAAGTTGTCATGCAGGCTTCTTCCCAGGATGAATGCATTTTGGCTGGTGCTGACGAGATCGTTAAGCTTGGGCGCAAGGCGGAGCGAGAGGACCTTGGCAAAGATCTTGGCGACGAGGTGGATGAGGCTTATGGGCTTGTAGTCGCCGAGGCCCCTGGCATCCGCGCACTTCGGGAGCAACGTGAGGAGCGCCTGGTTGAGGTAGCTGAATCCGCGCCCTCGCAGCTCGTAGAGTTGCTGGAAGACAACAATGAAATCCTGCCGAACTATGGGCCAACATGCGCGGAGAAACTCGGCGGTGAAGCCGTCGGGGCCGAGGGCCTTGCGTGCGGGCAGGAGCTTAATGATGTTCCAAATCTCCTCACCTCGAAGGGAGCCTCGAGGTCGTCCAAGTTGACAGGCGTGATCAGCGCCTCAATCTCCAGAGCGCACTCACGGGGTGGCGCAAAGCCCAGGAGACCATCGAAGTGCGCATACGCCGCCGCGGCCATGTCGCAGGGGTCCGTGACCACACGTCCGCCGACCACAAGGCTGTGGATCCTGTTCTTCCGCCGCCTATATGTGCACTGCCGGTGGAAGAAGGACGTGTTGGCATCCCCGTCCTTGAGCGAGGCGAGGCGGGAGCGCTGCCGGGCAATGGTTCGCTCGAGTGAGGCGAGGCTGAGGTAGGATGCCTTGAGTTGCCGGCGCAGCCAGTCCTCGTGAGGAGACAAGGCTCAGTAGTCTTGCGCGGTGTCAAACTTTGAGGAGCTCTCGAGAGATTGCGAGCTTTAGGCGCACATTACCCATTGTTTTGGCGCTCCAACTTGTGAGCCCACGCGCCGTTGCTTGCATGCGCAGCATGAGGTGGCGGAAGGGGTCGGCGTCGCTCACGGACTGCCAAGTGGCCTCCACGGTGTCATGAAACCCGTCCATGCGCGTCCAGAAGTCCGCGAAGCGGAAGCGGCAATGTGCCGGCGCCATCGGCAAGCAGTCGAGCAGCAAGGGGCTGTGGTTGGAGACGACCGAGGCGAGGCACCGGAGGTGGCACTCACCATGCAACTCCTCCCAGTCGGCGGTGCAAAGGACACAGTCAAGGTGGACCAATGTCGGGGGCGACTACTCGTTGGACCACGTGTAGCAGCGACCGTTGAGGTAAACCTCCTTGAGTGCCAAGTCGTTGATGGTGCGCCGGAAGCGGCCCATCATGCGTCGGTTGACGTTCCGGTTGTTCTTATCTTCGTTGCGATATATGAGGTTGAAATCCCCACAAATCATCCAAGGCCCGGAGCAGTCCATGCGTATGTCGCGGAGCTCCTGCAGGAAGGCGATCTTGGCCTCGTCCGGTTGCGCTCCGTAGACCACGGTGATCCACCACGGAGTGCGAGCGCCGGAGGGGGTGGAAAAACGGGCGGTCAAGGCGTTGGCGGTGAATAGGGGATCCAGAGATGACTATCTCCCTACTCTTCCAGGCCAACAGGATGCCGCCACGGGTTCCTTGCGCGGGCAGGTACACATAGTCATCGAACTCCGAGCCGAGGGCTTCGAGGACAGTCGACGAGCAGATCAAAGCCATCTTAGTTTCTTGCAAACAGACGAGGGATGCATTGGCGGTTACAACAAGCGACCTGACAGCAGTGCGACGTGCACGCTCGTTGAGGCCGCGCACGTTCCATATCAAGACTCTAGGGTTTTGCTCCATGGGGATGAGGTCGACGAGGGGGGCGAGGGCGAAGCTAGGCCTCGATCGGGCTGCCCGCAACCACCGTGGTGATAGGCGCGACGGCAGGATCCGCGGGGAGCTCGCGATCCACCAGAGCGGCGATGGCCGATAGGACCGACAAGGGGATGGGCGCGGCAAAGAGGTCGTCGTACGCCTTCATCTCCGCGGCTGTGATCTTCTGGTTGACACCAACGACCCCAAGGGTGCGCAAGATGTGGACTTGGGCACGTCGCTCGGCCGTGGGAGGGGCGACGGACTTGCGGGCTGCGGTCGCGGCTGATCGCCCGCGGCGTGGGGAGAAGTTGGGCGGGCAGCGCCTTGGTCGTTTGCCAGGGACCGGGAGAGCTGCATCGATCTGTTTGGTGGCCGCCGCGAGGAAGTCGCCAAGGGTCCAGGTCGTAGTTGCAGCCGCGCGGGGGCGGGACCGTCGCATCGTGATGGGAGGCGAGGCGAAGCGCATGGCCGGGCTGGGAGTGGCGGGGCACGTCGTGTGGGCGGCGCCATCCACGGGCGCGCCATGTTGGGCCTCCAGCCCCACCTCGTCATGCGGGTCCTCATGCTGGGCTTCATGCTGGGCCGTGGGGGGTTGGGCCGCGAGGGGGGCCGAGGGAGCATCCTTGCGCAGCACGTCACCGCAGGCGGGATCCCCAGGGCAGGCTCGGTCGTGGGCGGCATGCTAGGTGGGCTCCAGCGAGGGGATCTCTCCGTGGACCGGTCAGCTGGTGACGCGGGGCGGCCAGGAGGGGGCGAGGGCGGGGCTCCGCTTTGGCCCGACAGCGGATCAGGCACGGGAACCGAGGCCAGGGAATCTGGGACCTCGCTCTCCAGCGACAGGCGATCTGTGGAGCCATCCCAATCCACATGCGCGCTGGGATTGGCCACTTCTGGCGCAGCCGCGGCATGGGCGAGGTCATCCATGCAGCGCGATGGGGGCGGCCTGGATGGTGCTGCAGTGTCGGGGCGCGCAGCCAATGAGCCTGAGCCAGCAGGCGTCGTGATGTGCGTGTCGGGGCACGCGGGGGGGGGGGGCACTCGGCGGGGAAGTCGTAGGAGGCGCAGTTCTAGTAGTACTGGACGCTCCTGTCGCCTTCCGATGCCTTCCGCCCCGCTTTCCCCTTTTGGAAAAGCGACGAGGCCGGCTTTGCCCGTTGGCAGAGGGCCAGGGGTCCATGGAACGGCTCCCAGGGCGCCTCGACGCCGGCGCCGCGGTGACCGTACGGGGACGGGAGGCGGCCCAGCCTTTGTCGACGGCGACACCATCAGCCCGGTGGCGGGGGACGGGGGCGCGCCAGCCAGTGGAGTCCATGGCCATGCCATCGGCACGGCCATCGTGGTCGCCGGGTCCGTCGTCGCTTGCGGCCGCGGCCGCGGCCGCGGCTGCGGCTCGCATCATGCCCGCGTCCAGCATCCCCATCGCGCTCACCAGGTGCGTCGTCGCTCGGGCCGCGGTCGCGGCGGGCAGGGGGCGCGGCAACTTGGCTGGCCGGAGCGTTGACGGTCGTGATAGACACCGGGTAGACGAGGGTGCGGATGGTGGGCGGGCCGTGGTCGCGGACGGGGACAGACTCCACGATCTCGAGGATGGCCGCCCGGCGGATGGAAGCCGGGTCGCGGGTGCGCGCCGTCAACCGGAAGGTGGCGAGGTCGGCGCGGGAGCGCGTGCTCGGGTGGAGCCGCTCAATCCAGCAGCTACTGCCGAGGAGGTGCTCCGCCATGGACAGGTGCCAAGCCTACGCAGGGATGCCGCGGAGCTCCAGCTGGACACTGAGGTCGAGGGAGTCGAAGACGGCATGTGCGAGCTTGTTCCAAGGGCGGATTGACAGGGTGAAGCCGCGCCCGTTGATGAAGTGGTCGCCGGCGATGCGGTCCATGAGCTCGCGGGTGGAGAGGTTGACGAGGAAATCCTCGGGGTGGTGCGTGTGGATGGTGAAGTCGCCGGGCTGGAGGCGGAGGGAGGAGTACAAAACCTCCTCGACATCACCAGGGGCGACCACCGGCCCGGCGCCGGTGATGGAAACGACCATCCCATGGCGCAGAACCACCTCGGCCTCCTCCATCTCCACAAAACGCGACAGGATGACGCGTACCGGGTCGACAGGCGAGGCGGTGGGCGCGGGCGGGGTCGGCAAGTCGCGGCGCGGCGCCACCGGCACGGAGGGGGCTGCCACGACAGCGAGGGCAGCGCGCAGAACGCCCTTGTGGTACTTCTTGCAGCCGCGTGAGCCATGGCTGGGGTAGAGGCAGCGATGGCAGCGGATGTCGTTGGTGCAGTCGCGCACGGGGTGGCTCGGGTCGAGGCAGCGAAAGCAGAGGCCGGCAGACGCCACCGGGGACGGGCTGCGGCTGGGCGCACGGGGCGGCGGCGCGCTGCGCGCCACGGTGTCGATTCCTGCGGCGCGGGAGTTGGAAGCCATCCGCATCCACCACCGGAGCGCCATTGACGTGGTGGACCTCGGAACGGGGTCCCAGGTGAGATGCGGTGGGGGCGCGCCGGGAGGGCGTGGCCGGTCCGCGCGTCGCCGACGCCGTGGCCGCAGCAGGGGCGGGCACGGCGGG
>NC_041382.1:316358544-316380897 GCF_002162155.2 Triticum dicoccoides | reverse complement strand
GGGGGGGGGGGGCTACCTGGGTGCTCGCCGGCGGCAGGGTTGGCGGGAGGTGCTGCGCTAGGCTAGAGGGAGCACGGGAGCGGAACGGAGCGGATACCGAGGGATATTGGCTAGTTTTAATAAGTTAACTTAAAATGTTCTAATTGATGGTTGTCCGACATGTATTGGATCACGGTATCCGTGCGCTTTTGTTGTAGCTAATTTGCTGATCGATGATGTGAGACTGTAATGCCATTTTTTCTTGAGGAGAGGATATTGCGATTACTGAACATTTATCTATCTCCAGTTGAATTTGGCAATGCGATTGATAGATTGTATACATATTTCCTGTGTTATTTGAAGTTGCCAAACTATTTTAGGCCACGCCAGTCTCTAAATTGAGGACATCAAGCCAATGCTGCCGTTGTGCATTGAAAAAATCAAATATATCTAAATGAAGATTATCTTTTAAATAAAAAATCAAAACCTCATCTTACCACATCGTAGAGTTATTCCCGACATAAATTAGGACAAGATTACTATTATTTAAATAAAATGTTGCTTCCTAGATTTGTTTCTACAAACACCTGTGAAAATAATGCAGGTCGTAGATTCTATGGTAGTTGAGAGAGCTCGTGGCGAATCACAAAGTACATCTGGATCTCTCCAGTCTCTATGTTGGGGGTCCTCGGCATTTGGTGGAATTGTGAGCGCATATTTCAGTGGTTCGCTTGTGGATGCATATGGAGTAAGGTTCGTCACATAGCTGCCTGTAACCTACTGAAGCTCCACATGTTCTCTGGTGCAGTACACTGATGAAAATATTTCTGTAAACACAGATTTGTCTTTGGTATTACGGCATTTTTACCATTGATGACATCTGCCGTTGCAGTTCTTGTAAATGAACATCGCCTGACTCCTGGAGAACATGCTATGTCAGTCTCTGGTTCAGGATTCATTGAGAGCTCAATACAGCACATCAAGCAGCTATGGACTTCTGTAAAGCAACCTAACATTTTCTTGCCGACCTTGTTTATATTCCTCTGGCAAGCAACACCACACTCAGAGTCAGCCATGTTTTTCTTCATGTATGTATCAGGTTGCCACAATTTAACACAAGTCTGTGATTACAGTATCTCTGATGGCGTACATGATTATTGTTTACTGTTGTGTGGGAGCTAGTTTTAAATGCCGTACAGTAGTTCTATGAAATATAAATTACAGCAGGTTACTAGATCCTTCCTCTAGCTCATCCTTAATTGGATCAATTTGATTACATAGGTTTGACGTTTGAGGTACAACAAAACATCAACTAGAGAAATTGCCACAAGAAATTGATGATCGTAGTTAAGCTCTACATTGTTATATCTAGGTTGCGTTTTAGCAGGCTGGTTAGCGTATGCATAACTTTCCATTATGTATTTCAAAATGTATGATTACTGTTTATCTTTGTAATGTTTCTTAGTTGATTGAACTTTCATGCTCCCTTATTGTTGATCTCAGCACAAATAAGCTTGGATTCACTCCAGAGTTTCTAGGGCGTGTAAAACTCGTTACTTCCATTGCATCCTTGCTCGGTGTCGGAATTTATAACTATTTTCTGAAGGCAGTTCATCTGAGGAAAATATTTCTTGTGACAACCATCATAGGTTCAGCCCTTGGAATGACACAGGTGTTCATTTTGCTTTTATTTCAGTGCAGCGGCAGTTATTTTGCATCCTTCCAAGTTAAAACCTTAGTGTGTTGTATGTCCTCCAGGTTCTTCTTGTCACTGGGCTTAATAGGCAGTTTGGGATCAGTGATGAGTGGTTCTCCATTGGAGATTCGTTAATCATCACGGTCCTTGGCCAGGTATGTAACACGACTACTTTTGCTGAATGGCAAACTCTTATTTATTTGGTATTACTACATTTACTGCAGGACGTGAAAATTTTAGTTCATTGCATAATAATAGTGACATGAAGTCTAGTTGCTCTTCATATGCCTGAAAATAAGCCTGGCCAATTTGAACTTTCACAAGTTGTAATTCTCAGCATTACAACCACTCCGAGGAAAGCATTCTCCTGTCCCAATGTAGTTACATCATATCATTACTTAAGTTTTGGCGTCAACTTATCTGGCTTTGAACTGTTCTTACAAGGCTTCCTTGTGCCTTGAGTTCTCCTTGCATGTAACTGTATATAACCTGGATTATGTTGCAGGCTGCATTTATGCCAGTTTTGGTGTTAGCTGCAAAATTGTGCCCTCCAGGAATGGAGGCGACTTTGTTTGCCACTTTGATGTCCATTTCTAATGCTGGAAGTGTTACGGGTGGTCTTGTCGGTGCTGGTCTAACAAAGATTTTTGGAGTCACTAGGGAAAGCTTCGGAAATCTACCTCTGTTGATTATTGTATGCAATCTCAGTTCCTTGCTGCCCTTGCCTCTTCTAGGTCTCCTTCCAGACGAAACAGGAGATTCAGATAATGAAGAAACAAAACACAGCTGACTGAGGTTGTCTTTTATAATGTGTTCAAATTCTCAAGTATAGTATGGCTTAGCCCCATTTCAACTGAGGTAATAGACATGGCTGTTCCCCAGTACTAGTTCAGCAAATCAGTAGGGAAATATGATATACTACAGTTTTCACTGCTGTCATGAAAACACCAAGATCAATCATCTTGATTTGGTTATCAGAAAATGGAACCCGATGCTATGGAGCACAGGTACTTCTCTTTCTTTTATGTAGCCAACATGTAACAAGACAATGTGATCTCTATGTAACTAATGTAACCCCATGAAAAGGTTGAATAGTAACCTAACTCCCTTACCGATTTTGGATATTTTACCCTGTGGGAGCTGTACTATGGGAAGTATAGATTATGAAGAAACAAATTATTTCAAAAAATAAAATAAAATTATGAAGAAACAAACACATCTCTATACCGTGGATTGTGATACAATACCAGGTCTTCTTTTAACATTATATTTCCATCTGGATGCATCCCATTAAGGTGAGGAACAAATAGGAACTGCAAGCACATATGGAGTAGTAAAGAAAAATAACACAAATTTGCATTATAGTTGTAGTTTCTGTGGAGTTTGCGACAGGAACATGCGACGCGTTTGGTTGGGACACAGGTAACGTATTCAGTGTTGTAATGAGAATACGATGTATTAGATCGTGGTTTCAGCGATTACACGATGTGTTTGGTTCAGGAAGGGAAAGGAAATGGGTAGCCTACTGATGCCGGCCCTGTAGAAGATGCTGGATGACGGATGTGAAGGGAAATCCTCTCACGAGGGCGCTGCTGCTCAAAGTGGCGAAGGGAAATCGGCGGTGCTGCTACGTGACGGCAGCAACGGGAGATCGACGGCGTTACTGCTGACGGCGGAGGGAGATCCCCGCGCCGCTGCTCACGGTGGAGGGAGGTCGCCTGCTTCGTTGTCCATGGCGGAGAAGGAAGAGGGCCGGCCGGCTTCGTTGTCCACGGCGGAGAAGGGAGAGGGCCGGCCGCTGGCGTTGTTGCTGACGGAGGCGAAGGAAGATCTCCGGCGCTGCTGAATGCTGCTCGTGCTCGTGGTGAAGAAAATATCGACTAGCGGTGAACAGAGAGACGCGATCGATACCGGGCGAGAGGTGTTATTCCATACCACTGCATCCGGGCTGTTTTCGATTTTGCGAAGAGCCGTTTCCGATTACATGGGATCTGAAACCGGCCCGACTCAAACAAACGCACGTAACATAATCAGAAGCCGATGTAATGAGAAGACGGGGAAAAAGTCGCAAACCAAACGCGTCGATGTACTCTTTGTAAGCGCAGACCCCTGGTGTGCCCTGAGGTCATCTTTGAAGCATGATTCTAGTTTCTCCACACATGAAATCACAAATAATGAAGCTGTGGTTCCAATATCCTGCGGAAAGGTATGTTTCCCATTAGTGGACTTTGGAAAACAACTTAGCCTTGACTTCATGGACGGCAAGAGGCCGGACAGGCAAAGTCCTTTGCGACCCCATCAGGTCCCACTGCCTAAAGAATGAAACACGCAAGCACTCGTCCCTCGACTGAAAGCACTCTAGCCGACCAGGGGCCGTGACGGCAAGAGCCTCCGACTAAAAGTAGAACAAAGAAGTCAAATGGGCGACCAAGAAGCCAAGCAACTTATGTACATCATGCTTTGATATTGCGCCTTTGTTTGCCCTCTATTTATTAGTGATAGATAATTGTGAAAATTATAGCGAGCCCAAACCGGACTACTACCACCTACAGCCAAAGGGCGTAAAAACAAATTTAATCAATAACTTAGGGAACTAATTGAAGGATATTTTTTATGAATTATCCACAAGTGATTATGTTTGCAATTGTGGTTGTATTTACCAACGACGCACACAAAGATGATCGTTGCCTATGTCTTTTTTTTTAAGGTTTGCCTATGTCTGTTTTTGGCGATACATAAACTGTTTGCCCGAAATCACGAATTAAGGAGTACTCGTTGCAAACAACACTCCATTTTCCCAGGTCGCGACAAGTGGCGCACATGCAGCGTGCCACTTGTCGCAACCTGGGAGTTTTCTCTTTTTCGTAGATTCGTTTATTCGAAACGTTTTATCTCTTAAACCGTGCGTCCAAATCTCGAACTGTTTTCACCATTGGATTCCTCACGTCGAGATCTTCACCATTGGATTCCTTTCCGAAAGAGACACCCCCGTGCCTCTTGCGAAAGTACAACCGTGCCTCTCGTGGAAGCAAAATCGTGACTCTCGTGGAAGGAAAAAAAACAGAAAACACATTTTTTTCCGTTTTCGAGAGGCACGGCCGTGACTCTCGCGAAAGCACAACCGTGCCTCTCGCGAAAGCAAAACCGCGACTCTCGCGAAAGAAAAGAAAACAGAAAACGCGTATTTTTTCCCTTTCCAAGAGGCACGGCCGTGACTTTCGCGTAAGCACAACCGTGCCTCTCGCGGAAGCAAAACCGTGACTCTCACGAAAGAAAAAAAAACAAAAAACGCGTTTTATTTTTCCCTTTCCGAGAGGCACGGCCGTGACTCTCGCGAAATCACAACCGTGCCTCTCGCGGAAGCAAAACCGTGACTCTCGCGAAAGAAAAAAAAACAGAAAACACATTTTTTTTGTTTCTGAAAGGCACAACCGTGACTCTCGATAAAGCACAACCGTGCCTCTCGCGGAAGAATAACCATGACTTTTGCTAAAGGGAAAAAAAGAAAACACGTTTTTTCGTGCAAATTTTTTTTTTCCGATTTTTTTGATCGAAAAGCTAAAAAAGACCGTGAGAAAACCAAAACGTCGAAAAACCTGGAAAAAAGCCGAAAACACGTGCCGAAAAATAAAAAAATAAAATCCGAAGAAAGTGTTCAGAGCACGACACATGGCGAATGGCTGAGAGCGCGTCAAGTGACGCTGATCGTTGTGAGACTCCTGAAGGAGCGCTCGTTAAGGGCATCTCCAACCGTTGGCCCCCCCAGAACGCATAAAAATCGCCCCCTGGGGGCGAGCCGGCGATACACTCGTCGCTGGGGGCGGTTTTGCGCCCAGTCGTCGCCCCCAGGTGCCGAAATTGGCCCACTTTGCAGCCCAATTTCGGCGAATAAAGGGCCCATATGGGCGAGAATAGGCCCATATTCGGCGTGGTTTCGCCGTGTCTCGGCGTTTAATTATCAACACAATTATTTCTTATCACATATTTCATCACAGAAAAATCAAATACTTCAACAAAATAGTACAACAACAAATAGTTCAATACAAATTATATAGTTCAACAAATAAAAACTCGTATTTCATCACACGGCGTCCCTCTTGAGCCTCCATAGGTGCTCAATCAGATCTTTCTGCAGTTGATGATGCACCTGTGGGTCTCGGATCTCCTGACGCATACTGAGATAGGCAGTCCAAGTTGCCGGTAGCTGGTGATCAACTTCGGCTAGAGGACCCTGCCTGTAGTATGGTTCAGTGTCAAACACTGGGTCTTCTTGCTTGCTCTCGATGATCATGTTGTGCAAGATGACATAGCAAGTCATAATCTCCCACATTTGATCTTTGGATCAGGTCTGAGTGGGGTACCGAACAACAGCAAATCGAGATTGGAGCACACCAAATGCCCGCTCGACATCCTTCCTGCAAGCCTCCTGAAGCTTCGCAAACCAGGCGTTCTTGCCTCCTGCCACAGGGTTTGAGATTGTCTTCACAAATGTCGACCATCTCGGATAGATGCCGTCAGCTAGATAGTACCCCTTGTTGTATTGGTGTCCATTGATCTTGAAGTTCACCGGAGGAGAATGGCCGTCAACGAGCTTGGCAAAAACAGAAGAGCACTGCAGCACATTGATGTCATTGTGAGTTCCTGGCATACCAAAGAAGGAGTGCCAAATCCAGAGGTCCTGTGTGGCTACCGCCTCAAGCACCACACTGCAACCGCCTTTGGCGCCTTTGTACATCCCCTGCCAACCAAATGGACAGTTCTTCCATTTTCAATGCATGCAGTCGATGCTTCCAAGCATCCCAGGAAATCCTCTTACTGCATTCTGGGCTAGGATCCGACCAGTGTCTTCCGCATTGGGTGTTCTCAAGTATTGTGGCCCAAACACTGCCACCACTGCCCGACAGAACTTGTAGAAACACTCTATGCTGGTGGACTCGGCCATGCGCCCATAGTCGTCGAGTGAATCACTGGGAGCTCCATATGCAAGCATCCTCATCGCTGTCGTGCACTTCTGGATGGAGGTGAATCCAAGAGCGCCAGTGCAATCCATCTTGCACTTGAAGTAGTTGTCGAACTCCCGGATGGAATTCACAATCCTGAGGAAGAGCTTTCGGCTCATCCGATAACGGCGCCGAAATGTTCTCTCGCCATGAAGTGGAGCATCGGCGAAGTAGTCGGAGTAGAGCATGCAGTAGCCTTGGAGACGATGCCGGTTCTTTGCTTTCACCCGCCCCGGCGCCGAGCCACCTCGCCGCGGCTTTTCATTGCTCGCCAGCAGCTGGGCGAGGGCGGCGAGCACCATGAGATGCTCTTCTTCCTGGACGTCGGCCGCGGCTTCCTCCTCCAGCAGCGCGGCGAGCTCTTCCTCCTCATCTGAGTCCATCGCCGAGACAGGCAAAACGCTGAACACCTTGCGCTCGGTGGGCGTGTACCCGCCGTTAAACCGCGCCTCCGCGGCCGGAAACGGCGGCCGGAAACGCCCAACTGCTGTGGGAGGGGCTGCCGCGGCGAAGCGCTGCTATTTTTCGGCGGGGAATGGCTATTTACCGGAGTAGGGCGGCGGCCGTCGCCGGGATATAGCTAGTGGTGGCCGAGGGCGCGGGGGGTGTGAGGCGAGTCGGGGGAAGAAAACCTTGACTTTTCCCCTATCGGTGTGGGCCAGGCGTGCTTTTCCCTAGCGCCGGAGCCCCCAACTGCTCCCCAGCGCGCCGGGTTCGGCCTGTGACCGCCGGGCGGAAAAAAGGTCCGAACCGGCGATTTTCGGCGTTTTGGGGGCGCGACTGGGCCGTTGTTTCGGCGCCGGCGCCGAAAAAGTGGCCTGAGGGGGCCTGTTGGGGACGCGGCTGGAGATGCCCTAACTAGTTGCTCCTCTGTTTGCCTGCGGGTGAATTGAGTCCAAGAGTTTTCTGTCAGCGACCTGGGCCTCGTTGGGCTCTCAGGCATACCCAGCCCACGAAGGAGAGGCATTACATATATACAGAGGAGGGTCCTATACGGCGCTTTAAGCGCCGGTTATGGGACCTGGCGCTCGCAGCCGCGCCTGATGGGCCGGCCCACAACTATGCAGTGCAGCTACATGGACGGCAAGAGGCCGAACATGCAAGAGCCCTTTGCGACCCCCATCGGGTCCCACTGCCTAAAGAATGAAACACGCAAGCACTCGTCCCTTGACTGAAAGCACTCTAGCCGACCAGGGGCCGTGACGGCAAGAGCCTCGGACTAAAAGTAGAACAAAGAAGTCAAGTGGGCGACCAAGAAGCCAAGCAACTTATGTACATCATGCTTTGATATTGTGCCTTTGTTTGCCCTCTATTTATTAGTGACAGATAATTGTGAAAAATATAGCGAGCCCAAACGGGACTATTACCACCTACCGCCAAAGGACATAAAAACAAATTTAATCAATAACTTAGGCGAACTAATTGAAGGATATTTTTTATGAATTATCCACAAGTGATTATCTTTGCAATTGTGGTTGTATTTACCAACTACACACACAAAGATGATCGTTGCCTATGTATTTTTTTTAAAGGTTTGCCTATGTCTTTTTTTGGCCATACATAAGCTGCCTGCAGGTGAATCGAGTCCAAGAGTTTTCTGTCAGCGACCTGGGCCTCGTTGAGCTCTCAGGCATACCCAGCTCACGAAGGAGAGGCACTATATATATAGAGGGTCCTATACGGCAAATCCTAAATGCGCCCGTTTCATCGCTGCGCGCATACCCCCGCGCCGCGCTGGGCCGGCCCATTCCTTCTTTTTTTTCCTGTTAAAACTGCATCAAATCAAAAAACGGTGCACCTGGGACGTCTTGCCTGAGAGAGCAACGAACTTACCACTTGGCAAAGAACCACGTTGGTGTCTGTAAGCCTCTTCCCCTTCTTTTACTGTTTCTCCAGCTCGCGACATTTTCTTCTCCTTCTTTTTCTTGTTCTTTTTTTTCACTTTTCTTTTCTTATTCCTTTTACTTTTTTTGTAAATGTGCGATTTTTCTTTTGCAATTTCGATGAACCTTTTCGAATTCAATGAACTTTTTATCAAAATCGATGAACTCTTTTTTCAAATTCGATGATTTTTTCTTAAAATCAACGAACACTTTTCAAAATCGATGAACTCTTTTTCAAAATCGATGAACTTTTTTTCCAAGTCGATGAACTATTTCAAGATCGATGAACTCTTTTCAAATCGATGAACTATTTCTCAAAACCGATGAACTATTTTTTCAAAATTGATGAATTTGTTTCAAACTCGACAAACCTTTTTCCAAAACCAGTGAACTTTTTTCAAAACCGTGAACTTTTTTTCAAAATCATGAGTTTTTTTTCAAAGTTGATGAACTTTTTTCAAAATCGTAAACTTTTTTCAAAGTTGATGAACTTTTTTGAAATCGATGAACATTTTTGAAAAATCGATGAACTGTTTCTCAAAACCAATGAACTATTTTTTCAAAATCGATGAACTTTTTACAAAACCGATGAACGTTTTTCAAAACCGTGAACTTTTTTTCAAAGTCGATGAACTTTTTTAAAAATCGTGAACCTTTTTCAAAGTCGATGAAGTTTTTTTGAAATTGATGAACTTTTTTCAAAAATCGATGATTTTTTTCAAAATCGTGAACTTTTTTTCAAAATCGATGAAATTTTACGTAACGCGACCTTTTTTAAAAACCAATGAACTTTTCTGTAATTCATGACATTTTTTCCCAACTGTTTTCAAATAATTCAAAAATCAAAGCGCTACAATAAATGTTTATATGTGTACTAATAAATTGCCCGGCGACAGATGTACTTTAAATATTCGCCCTGCCTTCTAGTCAGTAGTGCGGTGTAGTTTAGTTGGTTAGCCCTTGTCGTTCGCTACTGGATGGTGCGAGTTCGATCCTGTCGGGAAACCATTTTTTAGCTGTTCTTGCTCGCAAACGAGCTCTATCCACTGACTTTTGCTGGGCCGGCCCAGTATACAGCCGCGTGGCCGCCCGAACTGCCAACTGGCGCTAAAGGCGCCCGTTAGGAGCTCCCGTCCTATACGGCACTTTAAGCGCCGGTTATGGGACCTGGCGCTCGCAGCCGCGCCTGATGGGCCAGGCCCACAACCACGCAGTGTAGTGGAAAACTTTATTGCGCCAAAAACCACCAAAAAAGTGGCTTCCGCCAGGATTCGAGCAAGCACTGTTTAGCTCATATGAAGAGCGCATAACCACTGCAACTCCAAGAAACTGGTGCTACATTAGAGCGCGAGTTATTTATTGACAATTGTAGCG
This sequence comes from Triticum dicoccoides, assembly GCF_002162155.2. NCBI lineage: Eukaryota > Viridiplantae > Streptophyta > Magnoliopsida > Poales > Poaceae > Triticum > Triticum dicoccoides. Next base: position 316,370,965 of record NC_041382.1, on the reverse strand, counting down.
CGTTATTTACTGCAGATACATATTAGAAAAATGTGAACTTTGAAAAAAATGTGAACAAAAATTAAAAGTTCACAGATTAAAAAAACATGAATTCGAAATAGTTCATGTACTAAAAAAGTTCATCGATTTTGAAAAAGTCCATTGATTTTTTTAAAAAGGTCCATAGGTTCCAAAAAAGTTCACAAATTCGAAAAGATGTTCATCGATTTTGAAAAATTCCATCTATTTTCAAAAAAAGTTCACAAAACTGGATAAAAGTTCATATATTTTCAAAAAAAGTTCACAAATTCGGATAAAAGTTCATCACTTTTCAAAAAAGTTTATCAATTTTTAAAAAGTTCATAAATTTGAAAAACAAAACTCAACAACTTGAAAAAAGTTCATGGATTTTGATAAAGTTCACGGATTTAAGAAAAATAAATAAAAAGAAAGGACAAAGGAAGAAGAAAAAAACAAGACAGGAAAGAAGAAAGAAAAAGAAGCAAATGTAAGAAGTTAACACTGTATGACGTATAGGCGGGTTGTTACCGCAGGTGTCCTAGTACAGGATTATCGCGGGATCGAATCACCGCGAACGCGCCTCGCAACTCATTTTTGCTTTTTTAGCGGGAAAGAAAAAGTTAAATCATCTACTCCTTTCGTTTCTAAATATAAGTCTTTGTAAAGCTTTTACTATAGGCCACATACAAATGTATATAGATGCATTTTAAATATAAATTTAATCATTTTGCTTCGTATGTAGTTCATCTAGTGAAATATCTTTAAAGACTTATATTTAGAAACGAAGAAAATATTTCGAAACGAAGGGAAAGCGCCAAATAAGATTCGTCCTCTACGAGCAACTTGGCTGAGAATGGATGGCTTCGGCCTTGCTTGTACGACTTGACTGACTCCTGTTTTTCCTTCTCTTTTTTCTACGGAGAAACATCCAATCTATTCATTTTCAATCATGACAGTGTAAAAAACACTAAAAATAATAAAAATTACATCTAAATCCGTAGACTACCTAGCAACGAGTACAAACATTGAAGCGAGTCGAAGGCACGTCGCCGTCATTGCTCCTCCCTCACCGAAGTTAAGTAAAACTTGTTGTAGTACACAGTCAGGAAGTCGAGCTAAGGCCCCATAGGATCAGCACACCAGAACAACAACCACCGCCAATAAAGAGTAGTGCAGATTGAAAGGATCCAACCTGAGAACACACGAACGTAGACAAACGATGTACATATCCGAGCAAATCCACCAAGGACAGATCCGCCGGAGACACACATCCACACGGCCACCGACGATACTAAACGCATCACCGAAACGGGGGCTAGACGGGGAGAACCTTATTCCATTTTCAAAGTGCCGCCGCCGTCTCGCTTTCTTGAGTTGGACACAAACCCTAACAAATCTTGAAGACACGTCTAAAAACGGAGCTTCCTTCTTCTAGTTCCTGCTCTACATTCTAGTTCATGTAGTTCTTGACCAACCTCCATGGTTTGTAATTCATGCTAGTTTGAGCGGATTGAGCACTGGATTGCTAACATTTTCTTCATACTCCAGTTTACCGACAAGGGCATTGCACACCAACTGGCCGCCCATGTTGCACGTACCCAGCGAACCGAACCCGTCGAGTAAAACCGCACACCGTGGGCGGGAGGTACTGTAATGCCTAGGCTGGTTAACACATGTTTTTTTTTCCTATACCGGTTTTCCTGTTTTCATTTTGGTTTTCACGTTTTTTTTGTTTTTGTGTTTCTTGTTTATTTTTTTTTCGTTTTCTGGTTTTTTGTTTTTCGTTTTTTTGAAATGTTCATGTTTCGAAAATTGTTCAGAACTTTTCAAAAAATGTTTGTGATTTTAAAAAGCATTCAAATTCAAAAAATGGTCACAAATTCAAAAAATATTCGTAGTTTAAAAAATATTTGGGAATTTAAAAATGTTCATGTTTTTTAGCTTGCAATTTTCTATTCAAAATGTTCAAATCTTTTAAAAAATTGTTGGGATTTCAAAATATGTTTCAGTTTTCAAAAATAATTCATAAATTCCCAAAAAAGTTCACGTTTTCATTCTTTTAGATGTCTCAAAAAATCTTCTAGTTTAAAAATTATTCATAAATTCGAAAATGTTCATATTTTCACCTTTTGTTCAAGAATTTTTAAAAATGTTCCCGCTTCAGAAAAATTGGTCATGATTTTCAAAAAATATTTCTGTTTTTTGAAAATCTTTCTGCTTTTACAAATGTGTTTGCAAATTTGGACAGTCTTTACGTTTTAAAGAATGTTCAGGAATTTCAAATAATTTTCTTGTTTTCTATTTTTTTAAGTTTCAAAAAATGTGAAGATATTTCAAAATATGTTAGTTTGCTCACAATTTAAAAAATGTTCATGTTTCACAAAATGCTCATGGATTTTCGGAAAATGTTCTCATTTTCAAAATGTGTTCACAATTTCAAAAAACATTCCGAAATTTTTAAAAATGTTCTCCTTTGCGAAATTGGTTCGCAAATAAAAAAAAATCATATTTCCATAAATTGTTCTTAATTCAAAAAATGTTCGGGAATTTCATAACATGTTCCTGTTTTCAAAACGATGTTTGCATTTTTCAAATTTGCTGTTGTTTCAAAAAGTGTTCTCATTATTTTCAAAAAGTTGTTCGATGTTTCAAAAAAATAATCTTGTTTTCAATATTGCTCCTTTTTTATTTTTCAAATTTCCCAAAAAATGATTGTGTCTTTAAAATTTTGTCATTTTTTTTAAAATATTAGTTTCTCAAAAAAAAGATCTACTTTTGTGAGAAGAAAGTCTCATTTTTGAAATTAAAAAAAAATCGTGGAACTAGTGACGTCATTCTCTCATGGGAGGTAATGTGTCCGGTCCCACTAAAACACGTTTTTTGGGAAAATTTTGCGAGCTATTCTTTTATGTTTTGCCACAGTTGTTCGTTTCTTTAAATGTCACGCTGTAAAACGTCAACAGAAATCATCCGGACAGACTGGTTTGCAACGCGTGTGTGTATGCTCCAAATCGGGGGTTCCATTCCCACCAAGTGCAACTATTTTTGTTGATTTTTAAATGCTCGTCACGCAAATGGGCCGGCCCAGGTTAGTGACCTCCTGTGTGAATCCTCGTCTGTTCGCCGCAGTAAGTGGCACATAGGAGGTCACACTTATTAATTCTCCCATAAGCTCTTTGACAAGTGGACCGCCCTTATGAGATTTCGACCTTTATCGCGCGTGTAATCGGGCCAGGCCCCTCGTTTTGCTTTGACATTCGACATATGGTGATCCACTTTCCTCATGATGTTCGTCTCCGCCACCGACATGGTCAACACCTTGTTGCGGTGTGCCGATGAAGCCGGCACGATGCCTCAACCCACGCCACCTGACGTGCACGTGTGCCAACTTGGCATGTTCCATGCGTTAACTCAACGTGCGGGATTGTAGAGGGCTTGGCTGGCCGGATTTGTTTGTGCACGCCCATGTCGGTGTGCTACATGCCCGGACGTTGTGTGATAATTTTAACTGAGCTTTCTCCGCCCGGACCCTGCCGTCGCGGGCCTTGGCCATTTGGCACCTATGGAGAACTTTGCCGGGTCGTACATAGGAGTAGACAACAACCCACCCCCTTCACACGCTGCCCCGATCAAAGCAGTAAGCAGACAAAGAAGACAAATGTTTTCCCACACTCCCATGCTTCAAGATTAAAGCTGGGCTGTGTTGCATGCCCAGCCTTGCCATGCAGTATTGTAAGGGGACTGGCTCACGTGTGGGCCGACATACTGCACGGCAGGCGCTGCGTGGCGCCACACAATGAGCAGGAGTGCCATGCCCAACGTAACCAACACAACCGGACTTCCTTTGCCACCATGATGGCACCCCTACCTTCACTTAGCTAAGGGTGTGTTTGGTTGAAGAACCAAGTGGAATGGCATGTAATGGTTCCGTTCCATCGGAATAGAATGGTTTCATCTTCGTGTTTGGTATGAATAATAAGGCGAAATGGAATGGTTACATCTCAATGTTTGGTTGGTGAGATGAAATGAAATGAAAAATGTTAAAATTAGTGATTTCTTTTCTGGTAATATATGCAAACATTGATTGTATTTTACTAGTAACGAATTTAGACAGAATCATCAATATTTGACTAGGGGCATGCACAAAATTACATTGCAAAAGGCACAAGTGAAAGAGCACGATAGAGCACAACCTGATTCTCTTTCTTTTTTCTCTCGCATGGTGTAGCACGCCACTGTCTCAGTGCTGTGCGAGCTGCTCATGTTGTGCCGCTCAGCAAACTGATAGCTGCAACTCCATCTCATGCCACCGCTCCACTTCTCCATGGCCGCTTCCGCGGTACAGATGTGCCAACGGCAGGATGGCTGCTCCTCCCGAGAGAGAGAGACGAGATGGCAAAACCGTAGCCGCCAGATCGGGGAGGTGCTCCAGCCGAGCGCCCGCCGGCCTGCGCCTTCACGCTCCCGTCCCTGCACCTGCTCACCTGCTCTGCCACGACGCTCTTCACCAGGTGCGTCCTCCGGCTTGATCTTTGTGCTGGAGTCGCCGCCCGTCTTCCCGGCCACGAGCTGCGCGCCCGCCGGTCGCCATCGCTTGCCTCCCCAGATGCCGCAAGAGCACTGGACGCTGATTGAAGAGGAAGAGAGAGATGAGGGAGAAGGCGCAGGGGAAAGAGATGAAGAGACGAGGAGGAGCGGTTCCGCGTCGTTCCACCAATTTGGAGGAATGAGCGCGTTACGCATCTGGAGCGAATATTCCCATTCGAGGAACGAGTGGGTTCCTGTTCCAGTTGCCTACCAAACGTAAGAACGAGCCCAAAGGACCGGTAGAACCCATTTCATTCTCCTTGGTGACACATACCAAACACACCCTAAAAGATCACCACATATAAGCATGAAAAACAATTAGCTGTTGATCTGACAAATAATAAGCATCTGGGGCCGCTACTATAGATCTGAACAACACTGACCAACCAACGTGTATCATCAGAGACGATTTTTGGGCCGCCAGTGCCTTGGGGTCAGTGATGATTGCTTTATCATAGACGGGCCAACTGACCGGTCAGTGATATGAAACGGTCAACCGCCCGGTGTTCTTCATTGTGATAAGAAAGTAGGCAGTTTTTCGATTAAATTAATCCACGAATAAATCATGAGCATGACATGGACAACATTGATAACACACTGATTACGATCTAACAGAGCATGTACTACGCATATAGTAGAAACATCTACACATATCGCTAGTACTGCTACAACAGAAAGAAACACGAGAGGGATAAACGACGTATACCCTCCAATCGGCCACGCGGCGGTGGTGGCGGTGGCAGCAGCCGTGACATCCTCGGCGGCCTTCTTTTCGGCCTCGGCCTTCTCAGCGGCGGCACGGTCGGCGTCGGTCGACATGGTGATGATGAAGGTGATGCAGACGTAGATGAACAGAAGCGAGCAGTCGCGTAGTCGCTACCCAAAAACCTAATCGCCCCTCTCCCGTACAGGATCCGGAGAGGCGGGGTTTCGGAGGCCCGCTCTCCCGTCAACCGTGTACGCGGTGAACGGGACGGAGTCGCCGGCGGCAGCAGCAGTAGAGGAACGACGTGGGCGTGGAGGCGGAGATGTGTTCTGTTTCGTGGCGGCTAGGGTTGGCAGCGCCCCACATATATATGTGCGGCTGCGCGTGGAGAGACGTGGGCTGAACCCACGTCCAAGTCGGTAGCCCACGACCCGACGTCTCAGATCGTGGCCCTACCTGTCAAAGACTCTCCGTTCCTGACCGGCAAAAATAAGCGCATAGGAGTGAGCTCGGCTCGGCTCAATCCCGCAACCCGCGGCGCGTCGTGACGAGGCGTGGCGTGGCGAGCGGAGGAGGAGGAGTGCGCGAGGGCCTCATCTCTTCTCAAGCTCCAATAGCATGAGGGAGAGAATCCCTTATAAATCACTCCAACTCTCCTTCCACTTCCGGGGTGGGACTAAACTTCCCACCACCTTATCATGCCACCTACATGGGCCCTTAGAGATCAAATCTGAAATTGTCATATGGCTCTAGGCCCATCTCATATTTCAACAATCCCCCACCAGATCTCAGGGGCCCAGTTTGTCCTTTGTTCCAAACGCTGTTTTGATATACCAGCATCTCAGTGAAGACCGATTAAGGTTGAGCTCCACCTAGACCAAGTAGTTACACTCCTTCACAACTGAACAATGGACTATGCCTTGAATTGTCAGTTTGGCGTCAAGAAGTTTCACCACAAGTCTCAGTGATACGAGGCTGCCGAAGGCCGACCCCTCGGGTGGAGCATATTAGTCACACTCCTGGCCTGTTCATGAGCTTGCTAGAGATCACCCCAATCTCATAGACTGTGACTAGCAGTCGGGCTCATATAGGTGTGTTCCTCCAAAGATCGCTCTGTAGGATAGCATCTTGCTTATGCATATAAGCCTTGGAACATATTAAGACAGTAGTCATCCTTCCATACAGTTTCCGAGAGTATTGCATCTCCAACAGAGTGGGTTAGTAAAGTTACTCTCATCAGTTCACCACTGGCTTGTTTTCCCAGGTCCTACTTCACGGGATCTCCGATCACATAGGCTGGGTTACTACCATGGCAACTCATGTGGGTCTCATACCCATCTCCCTTGATGTTCTATCTATCACAACACGTGATAGCCCTTTAGTAAAGGGATCTGCCAGATTCTTAGCCGTTTGAATATAATCCAACGCTATCACTCCGGAGTTCCTCAATTTTCTGACAGCTTTCAATCTCATTCTTATGTGTTTGTTGGACTTCATGTTGTCCTTTGAACTCTTCACCTTGACAATAACTGTTTGATTGTCACAGTTCATAAGGATGGCCGGAACCGGCTTCTCAACTACTGGTAAGTCCATCAACAGATCTCGAAGCAATTCTGCTTCGCCACCCGATGTGTCTAATGCTGTTAATTCTGCTTCCATTGTCGATCTTGTTAAGATCGTTTGCTTGCAAGACTTCCAGAAAACAGCACCACCTCCAAGAGTAAACATATACCCAGTTGTGGCCTTCATCTCATCAGCATCAGAGATCCAATTCGCATCACTATACCCTTCAAGTACCGACGGGTATCCGGTATAGTGAAGTCCATAGTTCATAGTACCTTTCAGATAGCGCATAACTCTCTCAAGAGCACGCCAATGGACATCACCCGGTCTGGAAACAAATCGGCTCAGTTTGCTAATAGCAAATGCGATGTCAGGCCTCGTTGCGCTCGCTAGATACTGGAGTGAACCAACAATCTGAGAGTATCTCAATTGATCTATAGCTGTGTCTTTAGACTTTCGAATCAGCACACTAGGATCATATGATGTTTGAGATGGTTTGCAGTCCGAGTATCCAAAATGACTCAACACCTTCTCAACATAATGGGATTGCAGAAGTGTAATCCCACCTTCATCATCTCTTAATAGCTTGATGTTCAAGATAACATTAGCCACTCCAAGGTCCTTCATCTCAAAGTTCTGAGATAGGAAAGACTTAACCTCCTCGATCAACTTGAGATTAGTCCCAAATATCAGTATGTCATCAACATACAAACACAGTATAACTCCTTCGCCCCCACCATAGCGATAGTATACACATTTGTCGGCCTCATTAACAACAAAGCCAACAGATGTCAATGTTTCATTAAACTTGTCATGCCATTGCTTAGGTGCTTGTCTCAGGCCATACACAGATTTCACCAACTTACACACCTTTCCTTCCCGACCATCCATCACAAAGCCATCAGGCTGTTGCATATAGATTTCCTCCTTTAGCTCTCCGTTCAGGAAAGCCGTCTTGACATCCATCTGATGAATGAGAAGACCATGTGAGGCCGACAACGAGAGTAATACTCGAATGGTGGTCAGTCTGGCCACAGGTGAATACATGTCGAAGAAATCTTCTTCTTCTTTCTGGGCGTAGCCCTTGGCCACAAGCCTAGCCTTGTACTTTTCTATCGTACCGTCGGGCCTAAGCTTCTTCTTGAACACCCACTTGCATCCCAATGGTTTGCAACCATAAGGACGTTCAGTAAGCTCCCAAGTCCCGTTAGCCATGATGGGATCCATCTCGCTACGGACCGCATCCTTCCAGTAGTCAGCTTCTGGAGATGCATACACTTCTGAAATAGAAGTGGGACTATCCTCCACGAGGTATATGAAGAAATCATCACCAAAGGTCTTTACAGTCCTTTGTCTCTTGCCCCTACCAAGGGATTCCTCATTATCCTCCTCAGGATTTTCATCATGTGTTTGATTATAATATTCCATCGGAATGGCAGGTTCAGGAGTCTCCTTAGATTCCTGTCTAGAAGTGCTTTGTACATCTCTCATGGGGAAAATGTCCTCAAAGAATGTAGCATCTTTAGACTCCATAATTGTACCGACCTTCATGTCAGGTACCTCAGATTTCACTACTAGAAATCTATAGCCAACACTATTCATAGCGTAGCCCAAATTAACACAGTCCACAGTCTTTGGTCCAAGCTTACGCTTTTTGGGGATCGGCACATTAACTTTCACCAAGCAGCCCCAGGTACGTAAGTACGAGAGTGTTGTCCTCCTCTTGGTCCACTTCTCGTAAGGAGTGATCTCGTTATCCTTTGTCGGAACTTTATTCAGGACATGACGGGATGTCATTATAGCCTCCCCCCACCATGCCTTGGATAAACCCGACGTATCTAACATGGCGTTAACCAAATCAGTTAGAGTACGGTTTTTCCGCTCGGCAACCCCGTTTGACTGGGGTGAGTAGGGAGGCGTCCTCTCGTGAATAATGCCGTGTTCCGCACAAAAGGCATCAAACTCTTTCGAGAAGTACTCTCCACCACGATCTGACCAGACTCGTTTAATTTTCTTTTCAAGTTGATTCTCAACTTCTGCCTTATAGATTTTGAAGTAGTATAGAGCCTCATCTTTAGTATTTAACAGATACACATAGCAATATCTAATGGAATCATCTATCAAAGTCATGAAATATTTCTTTCCACCTTTAGTCAACACACCATTCATCTCACAAAGATCAGAATGTATGAGTTCCAGTGGCGCCAAGTGTCTCTCCTCTGCTGCCTTGTGAGGCTTGCGAGGTTGCTTAGATTGCACACACGAATGGCACTTAGAACCTTTGGCTAAAGTAAAACTCGGGATTAAATTCGATTTTGCTAGCCGCGTCATAACACCAAAACTAATGTGACAAAGACGTGAATGCCAGACTTCAGATTCATTAACACTCAAATGAATATTGTTCACGACTTTATTACATAGATCTGCAAGAGAAAGGCGGAACATGCCTCCGCATTCATAACCCTTTCCAACAAATAGTCCATATTTCATAACAACTAATTTATTAGACTCGAATACCAACTTAAACCCTTCTCTACATAGAAGGGAGCCACTAACGAGGTTCTTCTTGATGGCGGGGACATGCTGCACATTCTTCAGCTGCACAATCCTTCCCGAAGTAAACTTCAGATCCACCGTGCCAACACCAAGAACAGAAGCACTCACGCCATTCCCCATCAGTACGGACTCGTGACCTGTGGCCTGGTAAGAAGAAAACAATGAAATGTCAGCACACACATGAGCACCTGCACCTGTGTCGACCCACCAATCGGTGGACGGCCAAACTGAAAATACAGCAAATAAATTACCGTACCCAGATGCACCACTCTCATTGTTGCTCACAATCATATTGACAGACTTGGAGTCCTGCCCTTGCTTCTTGTACTTGTTTGGGCACTTGTTGGCCCAATGTTCAAGCGAACCACAAGTAAAGCAGCCCTCATCCTTCTTGTTCTTCTTGAAGGTCTTTTTACCCTTCTTCTTAAAGTCGGCACTCTGTTGGACACCGTTCTTTCCCTTGGGCTTGTGGGAATTGGAGTTCTTCTGATGCACCATATTGGCCACAGAAGTTCCTCCGACCCCTTTTCCGTGTGAGTCCTTTGCCCTTGAATTCTGCTCAACACTCAGATGGCCAATGACATCCTCCATAGAGAATTCACGCCTCTGATATTTCAGAGTGGTGGCAAAGTTCCTCCAGGAATTGGGAAGCTTAGCAATTATGCAGCCCGCGACAAACTTTCCCGGTAACTCGCACTTAAGAAGCTCAAGCTCCTTAACAATGCATATTATCTCATGAGCCTGCTCCAATACAGGACGGTTTTCAACCATCTTGTAGTCGTGGAACTGCTCTATAATATACATCTCGCTCCCTGCATCGGCAGCCCCGAACTTAGATTCGAGCGCCTCCCACAAGTCCTTGGCAGACCGCACATGCAAATATGCGTCAACTAGCTTATCTCCAATCATGCTCAGAACTGCCCCGAGGAACACGACAGTGGCCTCCTTGAACGCCTTCTCCTGTTCAGGAGCGATCATTCCTGTGGGAGTCACACCGGCGACCCAGAACACATTCAAGGCCGTGAGCCATAAGGTGGTTTTAGTCTGCCAACGCTTGAAGTACGTCCCTGTAAACGGGGACGGTTTCAGTGCAGCAGCAAAACCAGAATTCGAAAAACTCCTACACACATTAGGTTTTTGGATTGATAAGAAAATAGGCAGTTTTTCGATTAAATTAATCCACGAATAAATCATGAGCATGCCAAGGACATCATTGATAACACACTGATTACGATCTAACAGAGCATGTACTACGCATATATTAGAAACATCTACGCATATCGCTAGTACTGCTACAACAGAAAGAAACACGAGAGGGATAAACGACGTATACCCTCCAATCGGCCACGACGCGGTGGTGGCGGTGGCAGCAGCCGCGGCATCCTCAGCGGCCTTCTTGTCGGCCTCGGCCTTCTCAGCGGTGGCACGGTCGGCGTCGGTCGACATGGTGATGACGAAGGTGATGCAGACGTAGATGAACAGAAGCGAGCAGTCGCGTAGTCGCTACCCAAAAACCTAATCGCCCCTCTCCCGTACAGGATCCGGAGAGGCGGGGTTTCGGAGGCCTGCTCTCCCGTCAACCGTGTACGCGGTGAACGGGATGGAGTCACCGGTGGCAGCAGCAGGAGAGGAACGACGTGGGCGTGGAGGCGGAGATGCGTTCTGTTTCGTGGCGGCTAGGGTTGGCAGCGCCCCACATATATATGTGCGGCTGCGCGTGGAGAGACGTGGGCTGAACCCACGTCCAAGTCGGTAGCCCACGATCCGACGTCTCAGATCGTGGCCCTACCTGTCAAAGACTCTCCGCTCCTGACCGGCAAAAAGAAGCGCATAGGAGTGAGCTCGGCTCAATCCCGCAACCCGCGGCGCGTCGTGGCGAGGCGAGCAGAGGAGGAGTGCGCGAGGGCCTCATCTCTTCTCAAGCTCCAATAGCACGAGGGAGAGAATCCCTTATAAACCACTCCAACTCCCCTTCCACTTCCGAGGTGGGACTAAACTTCCCACCACCTTGTCATGCCACCTACATGGACCCTTAGAGATCAAATCTGAAATTGTCATATGGGCTCTAGGCCCATCTCATATTTCAACACATTGAGGCATCTTATAAGAAATACATCACTGGTTGTCCATCCGTAAGAGAATGATCCGTAAGAGAACGGTCAGGGATGTTTTATGCAGGGCGTTCTCTTACGGATGGACAATCGGTGATCTAATGGTCGATTCTGCATGATCTAATGGTCCATTCTGCATAGGGGAACAAAAGGGCGTTACTATATATGCACGGATGTGTGGCAAAAACTAAGTTTTGACTTGCTTAAAATACTTAAGTGGATTTGTAGGGCATGATGATGTATGATTTATCTTTCTAACCTACCCACGCTCGTGCAATGTACCCGGAGACATACTTTAGGTCTTTATGGTATGACGTCCGGGTAATTAAGCTACAGTAAACCCTTGCTAATCATGCCAGGTCATCATAATTAAACTTTTGATCAACCTCACTTGTTTTAAACTGAGATCAAATTCAAACTCAAATAACAAGTCAAATTATAATTTCATAAAACAATGAATTAAAATTGTTCAAAAGGTTGTAAGTATTCCCTAACCAATTAACAAACATCAAGCAACATTATTGGGAATGTTGATAGGCCTTTACGATATTTAAAACAGGAGCAAACAACCTTTAAATTAACCATTTAAAAATAAACAAATATTTATCCTTTTCAAAATGTTTTGAAACTTTGCGTGCAGCTCCCTTATATGACTCAGTATTTATGTGGCAAGTTTGGTATTCAACAAAATTTATTTGATAGCTGGGACTAAATAGAAAACAGAAAATTAAATAAATGAAAAAGAAAATACCAAGCAGAAAACAAAAAGAAAAAGAAAAAGGAAAACTCCCCCACTGGGCTCCGGCCCAGCAGGCCACAGCCCCACTGGGCCAACCGCCCCGGCCCAACCGGCCAACCCGCCCCCACTCCTTATTCCCTCACCCCCGTAACCCACTCC
>NC_041382.1:316329868-316357654 GCF_002162155.2 Triticum dicoccoides | reverse complement strand
TACCTTCGCCGCTGCCACATCATCCATGGCCTCGTCCGCCGCTCACGTACGCGCACGCGCGCGCTTGCCGCCCGCCCCGCACTGCTCCACGCCCGTGCAGTCGCTCGCTGGCTGCGTTCCGGCCGCCGCAGCCCCCTCTTGCTCGCCGGCCGGCTCCTGCCCGCCCCTGCAGTGGCCGTTGCCGCGGCCCTGGGCGTGCGCTCGTGCGGTCGGGGGCGCTCCCCTGTGCCCGCGCCCGTAAACCCGTCGCCCGCATGCCCGCTAGGCCTCCCCAGGCCAATGACAGCGAGGGCCCACCCCAGAACAGTTAAAAAAATAATAAAATAATAATAATAAAAATAATCAATTAATTAAAGAATTAATTAATTTTGATTAAGTAAACTAAAGAATTAATTAAGTTAATTAATTATAATTAGATTAGTCTAATCACTAATTAACCTAATTAACTGTTAGTTAACTAAACAGAGTATGACGAACGGGACCCACCTGTCAGGTTGACCAGGTTAAGTTCTGACGTCATGCTGATGTCAGCAGACACTATTCTGGATAATGTTGATTTAATTAAGTAAATAAATCCTAAAAATGATTTAATTCTTTTAAAATTAATATAAAATAAATCGTAGCTCGGATGAAAAAACTTTGTACATGAAAGTTACTCAGAACGACGAGACGAATCCGGATACGTAGTCCGTTCGCCCGCCACGCATCCCTAGCATAGCGAACATGCAACTTTCCCCCTCCGATTCATCTGTCCGAAAACGCGAAACACCGAGGATATTTTCCCGGATGTTTCCCCCATTCATCGGTATCACCTCGTACCACGTTAGGGCACCCCTAGCACCGCTACTTGTCTTGTCATGCATTGCTATGCATCTGTTTGCATTATATTCATTATTTCTTCCCCCTCTTCTCTCCGATAGACTACGAGGCTGACGACGCTGCTGGTGCCCCGATCGACTACGCTGTTTACGACCCCTCTCTTGCCAGTGCAACCAGGCAAGCCCTCCTCCTTGATCACCAGATATCGCCTATTCTTCTCTATACTGCTTGCATTAGAGTAGTGTAGCATGTTACTGCTTTCGTTAATCCTATCCTGATGCATAGCCTGTCATTGTTGCTACAGTTGTTGATACCTTTACCTGCTATCCTAATGTTTAGTATAGGATGCTAGTGTTCCATCAGTGGCCCTACACTCTTGTCCGTCTGCCATGCTATACTACTGGGCCGTGATCACTTCGGGAGGTGATCACGGGTATATACTATATACTTTACACTGTTACATTACCTGTGGTACTGTTCGGAGTTGGGGGCTGAAGGGGCAGGTGGCTCCATCCCGGTAGAGGTGGGCCTGGGTTCCCGACGGCCCCCGACGGTTACTTTGTGGCGGAACGACAGGGTAGGTTGAGACCACCTAGGAGAGAGATGGGCCTGGTCCTGGTCGGCGTTCGCGGATACTTAACACGTTTAACGAGATCTTGGTATTTCATCTGAGTCTGGCCACTGGCCTATACACACTAACCATCTACGCGGGGATAGTTATGGGCACTCGACGTCGTGGTATCAGCCGAAGCCTTCATGACGTCAGCGACTGAGCGGCACGCGCCAGATTGGAACGTAAGCCTTCTCTTGTATTAAGGGGGCTAGTTCTGCTTCCGGCCGCCCTCGCAACGTGCAGGTGTGCAATGGGCGATGGGCCCAGACCCCTGCGCCATAGGATTTAGACCGGCGTGCTGACCTCTCTGTTGTGCCTAGGTAGGGCTGCGACGTGTTGATCTTCCGAGGCCGGGCATGACCCAGGAAAGTGTGTCCGGCCAAATGGGATCGAGCGTGTTGAGTTATGTGGTGCACCCCCGCAGGGAAGTTAATCTATTCTAATAGCCGTGATCTTCGGTAACAGGACGACTTGGAGTCGTACCTTGACCTTATGACAACTAGAACTGGATACTTAATAAAACACACCCTTCCAAGTGCCAGATACAACCGGTGATCGCTCTCTCACAGGGCGACGAGGGGAGGATCATCGGTTAGGATTATGCTATGCGATGTTACTTGGTGAACTTACCATCTACTCTCTTCTACATGCTGCAAGATGGAGGTGGCCAGAAGCGTAGTCTTCGACATGACTAGCTATCCCCCTCTTATTCCGGCATTCTGTAGTTCAGTCCACATATGATACCCTTATTCCATTTGATACCAATGCATACATATGTAGTGTAGCTCCTTGCTTGCGAGTACTTTGGATGAGTACTCACGGTTGCTTTGCTCCCTCCTTTCCCCCTTTCTATACCCGATTGCTGCGACCAGACGATGGAGCCCAGGAGCCAGACGCCACTGTCGATGACGACTACTACTACTCGGGAGGTGCCTACTACTACGTGCAACCCGCTGACGACGACCAGGAGTAGTTTAGGAGGATCCCAGGCAGGAGGCCTGCGCCTCTTTCGATCTGTATCCCAGTTTGTGCTAGCCTTCTTAAGGCAAACTTGTTTAACTTATGTCTGTACTCAGATATTGTTGCTTCCGCTGACTCGTCTATGATCGAGCTCTGGTATTCAAGCCCTCGAGGCCCCTGGCTTGTAATATGATGCTTGTACGACTTACTTTATTTGTAGAGTTGTGTTGTGATATCTTCCCGTGAGTCCCTGATCTTGCTCGCACACGTTTGCGTGTATGATTAGTGTACGGTCAAATCGGGGGCGTGACAAGTTGGTATCAGAGCCGACTGACTGTAGGAACCCCCCTTCCACACTCCTTGGCCGAAGTCGAGTCTAGACATTACAAAACCTTTTACTAACATGGCTGTGTGCCTTACGGGCCCACGTCGCCATTTAGGTGGTATTAGGATCTTTTACTCCTCGATCCTTACTCTGGGACTCTGAACTCTCTTCTACTCGGGTTAAACGACTTTACTAACTCTAACATTAGGATCCCGTGAACTTGTGCGCATTGCGTTTGCAATGCCCTTCCACCGTCAACTCCTATAAATTACTACATGCACTTGCCATTCTTATCTTAGTCCCCAGTTGCTCTTGTTATTACAAGATACCCCAAAATACTCGTTGTTGTTCCGAGAATCCTTGTGCCTACTGCCTTGCAGTTCCTTGTCACCTGAATACCCCTACAAATTAATCCTCACACACATCGAGGATTTGTGTCTCCCTAGTTGTTCATGTGTTTCACCGAAGACTTTGAAATACTATTTGATCTTCCGAAAATCCTCAGCAGCTTATTGTTCTTGAAATTCTTGCTTGCTTGCATTATGATTAACCTCATAAGTCCGGTAATCTTATTGGCATCCTTAGCCATTATCAGTTTGAGTCTGTTGAATCAATATCTTGCGAATGCTCGTATTCCTTAATCAGATCCTTCGTTTTGTCCTTCTGGCTCAGACGTCATTTTAAACATGAGCTGGATCTCGACCAATTAAATTTTGCCATCGATTGTATCCCTAAGGCTATTCAACTTATCAATCCGTAATCAGAGCATTGCTTCTGATCTCTTGTCTTGGAATTGATAATTCCTTTGCATTTGAACTTAGAGTTAGTCAGTTGTTTCTATAAACTGATATCCTTGCATTCCTTCTTCCCCTGGTTGAGTACCGATGCTCACATCAGATCCCTTGTGGACCATCAGATCATTTGTTAGATTTTATCCGACAATGTCCTTCATATTCTATCACTTTGGAAGTTCTTAACTCTGATATATAATGCCATTGGTAAATCCTATTCTCTGATTGGCCAACCATGCTCTGCTTTTGAGCTGGAGATATTTACTCTTGAAACTTGTGGTATATGTTTCTAAGAAGCCCCTATGGGTTGAACCTATGCCTTCCTTAACCTTTGTGATCCCGAAAGATTTCACGTTTCATACTTATCTGGTATTTCACCAGGTAAAAAAAAATATTCAACACTACAACTTCTTCGAAAGTGAGAGGTGAATGGATGGTTATACATTGAAGAAGTGGGAGTCGACCTTGAACTTTGTGTTCATGCCCATGGACATGATGTATATCTATCATGGAAGCTTCTTGAAATAATAACTATTCCCTTGATATATTATCATTTGGTATCTGTGAATTGATCCTTTGCAATCGTGGTTCCGGCCATATTTTCTCCTTGATTCCATTTCTCATGCAAGTTTGAGCACTTGTCTTCTGCAGAGCATTACTCTAGTCCAACCTCTACTTTGATCTGTCGTCGAGTACTACCCCCTGGTATCTCGAGATTATCATGGAACTGCATAACTTCTCATGAGTTCTTCATCAAGTGCTACATCCTCACCGATTCTAATTTTTCACGGGCTCTGAGTTATTAAACACTCAAAGACACCGATAACTGACTCAAGTCCGCACCGCGATTAAACAACTCTTGGTAACCTTCATGACTTACGAGTTTGAACTCGATCACGTCATCCCTAGCCTGCTCGGCTATTCCTTATCATGCTGCTCTTAACTATGCTACCTGGTCCTTCTTCCCGGAGCACAATTTTCGATGATGAGCTAAGCTTACGTCAATTTTCCTCATCATATCATTTCTCTTTAAACCACAAGCTTGGTTTCGAGTTTGTGTCGTACCCGTGGTTCCAATAACCTTTCGCTTCATCATTCTTTTGACTTGATGTCATCGCCGATGGATTACATCTTGATGAAATCTCTCAACAATTGTGTCGTGATCAACATCAATCTTATGAGCTCTTCTAGAATATCAATCAAAGTCATGATGAGAAATATCATCCTTGCCCCTCGATGAATCGTGTTATCATCGACAACTTTATTACCTTCCCTCCAACACAAACTTGTTCGTGTTCTGTGTTATACCTTGAGTTCCTTGCTATCCAACATTTGTTCTTCTTTACCTTGGAGTATTTCCATCTTTTATATCAAGGATGTCGTGCTTAGCACACCCGGCTGGAGGCCCTATGGTTATAGATTCCTTCTCAGCAAGGTTATCCATTCTTCCATGAGGAAATTGTAAGACTTATTCTACAAGTTATTCCTGATGGATCGTTTGTGTTTCGAAAGTGTGACCTTTGCCCGAAGACCATGTCAATGCTATCTCGAAGCATATATATGGTACTCCAATTTTCAACAAGAACATTTAAAGCCTAATGTTAAAATGTTCCCTGCTCAATTATCCAAACACCGCTGTATGGGTAATGTCCTGAAAATTCTCTCCCCTTACCTAAAGAGTTTTCTACATTATATCCTGTCATGGATATCGTGCTCTGCTTGCCCTTGGGAAGTATATACCCTTGAAATATGTGTTTAAATACATTTTCCTTTCCATCGTTCTGTTTAATCCGATGATCACCTTTTCTTTCCATTGTTATGTCTAACCTTTCTGGTGATCTATATGATCTAAGCAACAATATCCTCCTACTTATGTAAACACCTCGGTGTACAACTCTATCAGTAAGACCCTGTTACTATTGTTGATGACATTCCGGTAACCACCGATGGACGAGAACTTTGCCTATTGGTCTGCCTCGTCCTAATGAGCAGGAAACTGTTTCTCTTTGTCCCTTGCCCTTGGTACCGAGGTTGTTGCCGACATAACTAACAGGCTATCCTCTGACATGCCTTGCTTATGATTGTGCAAGACGTCACCGCCCTTCCTATTTTTAACCCACATGGTGGGCCCACAAACCACAGTTCCACAGGATCGAAACCCGACTCTCCTGTACATCCCTACTTCAAAGTTATCCCTTATGCTTGGCTTCGTAGGTAATTCGCAAGCCACCTTCCTACAGCTCTATTATGGTATCAGACGCAATGCTTACTCTCGCCGCTCTGAACCCCTTTCTCACTCTGGTTCAGCCTTTGAGCAGCTATCTATCTGCTTGGACCCTCTCATTGTACCTTCGTATCGTACTCTCGAGCTATTTTATATGTTCAACTCGAGAGATAATCTTATGCTCATTCATGATTAACCCCAGATTGATTCCCTCGTAAGCATGCTGTCGTAGCCGAACTGCCCCTTACCTATTCGTAAGTACGTTGGAGTTCCTGAAGAAAAGGATGATGACTTCCTCATGATGACCTAAAGCAGAGGAATGAAGGCATCAATGTAATGGATCGACCTCTCCGAGAAGAGCAACCAAGACCGAGAAGACTCGATAGAATTTCGTAGCCACATCTTTTCGCTTACTCCCCTCTTAAATCTCGGGACGAGATTTCTTGTAGTGGAGGAGAATTGTGACGCCCGGGTAATTAAGCTACAGTAAACCCTTGCTAATCATGCCAGGTCATCATAATTAAACTTTTGATCAACCTCACTTGTTTCAAACTGAGATCAAATTCAAATTCAAATAACAAGTCAAATTATAATTTCATAAAACAATGAATAAAAATTGTTCAAAAGGTTGTAAGTATTCCCTAACCAATTAACAAACATCAAGCAACATTATTGGGAATGTTGATAGGCCTCTACGATATTTAAACAGGAGCAAACAACCTTTAAATTAACCATTTAAAAATAAACAAATATTTATCCTTTTCAAAATGTTTTGAAACTTTGTGTGCAGCTCCCTTATATGACCCAGTATTTATGTGGCAAGTTTGGTATTCAACAAAATTTATTTGATAGCTGGGACTAAATAGAAAACATAAAATTAAATAAATGAAAAAGAAAATACCAAGCAGAAAACAAAAAAAAAGAAAAAGGAAAACTCCCCCCATTGGGCTCCGGCCCAGCAGGCCACAGCCCCACTGGGACAACCCCCCCGGCCCAACCGGCCAACCCACCCCCACTCCTTATCCCCTCACCCCCGTAACCCACTCCACCGACACCCACTCCCCCACGGAAATATCTTCCCTCCCTCCCGGTTGGATCGGGAGGAGGTCGCCGCAACGCCCTGACCCCGCCGCCCGGAACCCCCTCGTCAGCCTGCATCTGCTCCGCCCGGTCGTCCCCGTCACCCCTCGACCCCAGCTGCCATCGCCCTACCGCCTTCTCCCTCCCCCCTTCCTCTGCAGCACGACGTCCCTGTCGCCGCGCGCCGGCTGCTCCTATAGCCATGCCCGCGCACCGCGCCCGCCCGCACACACTACTCGCCGTCCTCACCCACAGCCTCGCCCCCGCGCTCACCACACCGACGACCGCGCCCCGGCGCCCCTGAACGCACCCATGGTCACGCCCCCGCGCCCCTCCTCTCTCTCCCTCGTCCGCGAGGGTGCTGGCCTCGTCGTGCGCCGCGTGTGCCCCGCCTCGCCCCTCTCTGCCGCGGCCACAGCCGCGGCCCCGCTCGCCCACGTCCAACGTGCTCGCCCGTGCGCTCCAGCCACCGTGGCTCTCCCTCCGCCCCTGCTGCCGCTGTTGTGCTGCTGCCGCGCCCATCGCCGTGAGCCCCGCCTCACTCGCTCGCCGCTGCGCGAACCCCCCTGACCTCGGCCCCTTCTACCTTCGCCATCGCCGCATCATCCATGGCCTCGTCTGTTGCTCACGTACGCGCACGTACGCGCACGCGCGCGCTCGCCGCCTACCCCGCACTGCTCCACGCCCGTGCAGTCGCTCACCGGCTGCGTTCCGGCCGCCGTAGCCCCCTCTTGCTCGCCGGCCGGCGCCCGCCCGCCCCTGCAATGGCCGTTGCCGCGGCCCTGGGCGTGCGCCCGTGCGGTCGGGGGCGCTCCCCTATGCCGGCGCCCGTAAACCCATCGCTCGCTAGGCCTCCCTAGGCCAATGACAGCGAGGGCCCACCCCAAAACAGTTAAAAAATAAAACAAAATAAATAAATAGTAAAATTAATTAATTTTGATTAAGTAAACTAAAGAATTAATTAAGTTAATTAATTATAATTAGATTAACCTAATCACTAATTAACCTAATTAACTCTTAGTTAACTAAACAGAGTATGACGAACGGGACCCACGTGTCAGGTTGAACAGGTCAACTGCTGACGTCATGCTGACGTCATGATGATGTCAGCAGACACTATTCTGGATAATGTTGATTTAATTAAGTAAATAAATCCTAAAAATGATTTAAATCTTTTAAAATTAATATAAAATAAACCATAGCTCGGATGGAAAAACTTTGTACATGAAAGTTACTCAGAACGACGAGACGGATCCGGATCCGCAGTCCGTTCGCCTGCCACGCATCCCTAGCATAGTGAACACACAACTTTCCCCCTCCGATTCATTTGTCCAAAAACGCGAAACACCGGGGATATTTTCCCGGATGTTTCCCCCATTCACCGGTATCACATCGTACCACGTTAGGGCACCCCTAGCACCGCTACTTGTCTTGTCATGCATTGCTATGCATCTGTTTGCATTATATTCATTATTTCTTCCCCCTCTTCTCTCCGGTAGACTACGAGGCTGATGCCGCTGCTGGTGCCCCGATCGACTACGCTGTTTACGACCCCTCTCTTGCCAGTGCAACCAGGCAAGCCCCTCCTCCTTGATCACCAGATATTGCCTATTCTTCTCTATACTGCTTGCATTAGAGTAGTGTAGCATGTTACTGCTTTCGTTAATCCTATCCTGATGCATAGCCTGTCATTGTTGCTACAGTTGTTGATACCTTTACCTACTATCCTAATGTTTAGTATAGGATGCTAGTGTTCCATCAGTGGCCCTACACTCTTGTCCGTCTGCCATGCTATACTACTGGGCCGTGATCACTTCGGGAGGTGATCACGGGTATATACTATATACTTTACACTGTTACATTACCTATGGTACTGTTCGGAGTTGGGGGCTGAAGGGGCAGGTGGCTCCATCCCGGTAGAGGTGGGCCTGGGTTCCCGACGGCCCCCGACGGTTACTTTGTGGTGGAACGACAGGGCAGGTTGAGACCACCTAGGAGAGAGGTGGGCCTGGCCTTGGTCGGCATTCGCGGATACTTAACACGTTTAACGAGATCTTGGTATTTGATCTGAGTCTGGCCACTGGCCTATACGTGTTGGGTAACGTTGCAGAAAACAAAAATTTTCCTACTCGTTTCACCAAGATCATCTAGGAGTTCATCTAGCAACGAGTGATCAGATGCATCTACATACCTTTGTAGATCGCGCACGGAAGCGTTCAAAAGAACGATGATGATGTAGTCGTACTCGACGTGATCCAAATCACCGATGACCAGCGCCGAACGGACGGCACCTCCGCGTTCAACACACGTACGGAACAGCCACGTCTCCTCTTCTTGATCCAGCAAGGGAGGGAGGAGAGGTTGAGGGAGATGGCACCAGCAGCAGCACGACGACGTGGTGTTGATGGAGCTGCAGTACTCCGGCAGAGCTTCGCTAAGCACTATGGAGGTGGAGGAGGTGTTGAGGAGGGAGAAGGAGGCAACCAAAGGCCAGGGCGTTCAGGTATGAAGTCCCTCCTCTCCCCCACTATATATAGGGGTGCCAAAGGGGGGGTGGCCGGCCCTAGGAGATCCAATCTCCTAGGGGGTGCGGCGGCCAAGGGGGGTTTTCCCTCCCCCCAAGGCACCTAGGAGGTGCCTTACCCTCCTAGGACTCTTGCCCCCTTAAACCCTAGGCGCATGGGCCTATGTGGGGCTGGTGCCCTTGGCCCATTAGGCCAAGGCGCACCCCCTTACAGCCCATGTGGCCCCCCGGGGCAGGTGGACCCACCCGGTGGACCCCCGGGACCCTTCCGGTGGTCCCGGTACAATACCGATAACCCCGAAACTTGTCCCGATGTCCGAAACAGGACTTCCCATATATAAATCTTTACCTCCGGACCATTCCGGAACTCCTCGTGACGTCCGGGATCTCATCCGGGACTCCGAACAACATTCGGGTTACTGCATATACATATCCCTACAACCCTAGCGTAACCGAACCTTAAGTGTGTAGACCCTACGGGTTCGGGAGACAAGCAGACATGACCGAGACGATTCTTCGGTCAATAACCAACAGCGGGATCTGGATACCCATGTTGGCTCCCACATGCTCCACGATGATCTCATCGGATGAACCACGATGTCGAGGATTCAATCAACCCCGTACGCTATTCCCTTTGTCTATCGATATGTTACTTGCCCGAGATTCAATCGTCGGTATCCCAATACCTCGTTCAATCTCGTTACCGGCAAGTCACTTTACTCGTACCGTAATGCATGATCCCGTGACCAGACACTTGGTCACTCTGAGCTCATTATGATGATGCATTACCGAGTGGGCCCAGTGATACCTCTCCGTCATACGGAGTGACAAATCCCAGTCTTGATCCATGTCACCCAACAGACACTTTCGGAGATACCCACAGTCTACCTTTATAGTCACCCAGTTACGTTGTGACGTTTGGCATACCCAAAGCACTCCTACAGTATCCGGGAGTTACACGATCTCATGGTCTAAGGAAAAGATACTTGACATTAGAAAACTCTAGCAAACGAACTATACGATCTTGTGCTATGTTTAGGATTGGGTCTTGTCCATCACATCATTCTCCTAATGATGTGATCTCGTTATCAATGACATCCAGTGTCCATAGTCAGGAAATCATGACTATCTGTTGATCAACGAGCTAGTCAACTAGAGGCTCACTAGGGACATGTTGATGTCTGTTATTCACACATGTATTACGATTTCCAGATAACACAATTATAGCATGAATAAAGACAATTATCATGAACAAGGAAATATAATAATAATGCTTTTATTATTGCCTCTAGGGCATATTTCCAACAGTCTCCCACTTGCACTAGAGTCAATAATCTAGTTACATTGTGATGAATCGAACACCCATGGAATTCTGGTGTTGATCATGTTTTGCTCGAGGGAGAGGTTTAGTCAACGGATCTGCTACATTCAGGTCCGTATGTACTTTACAAATCTCTATGTCTCCATCTTGAACATTTTCACGAATGGAGTTGAAGCGACGCTTGATGTGCCTTGTCTTCTTGTGAAACCTGGGCTCCTTGGCAAGTGCAATAGCTCCAGTGTTGTCACAGAAGAGCTTGATCGGCCCCGACGCATTGGGTATGACTCCTAGGTCGGTGATGAACTCCTTCACCCATATTGCTTCATGTGCTGCCTCCGAGGCTGCCATGTACTCCGCTTCACATGTAGATCCCGCCACGATGCTTTGCTTGCAACTGCACCAGCTTACTGCCCCACCATTCAAAATATACACGTATCCGGTTTGTGACTTAGAGTCATCCAGATCTGTGTCGAAGCTAGCGTCGACGTAACCCTTTACGACGAGCTCTTCGTCACCTCCATAAACGAGAAACATTTCCTTAGTCCTTTTCAGGTACTTCAGGATATTCTTGACCGCTGTCCAGTGTTCCTTGCCGGGATTACTTTGGTACCTTCCTACCAAACTGACGGCAAGGTTAACATCAGGTCTGGTACACAGCATGGCATACATAATAGAACCTATGGCTGAGGCATAGGGGATGACGCTCATCTCTTCTATATCTTCTGCCGTGGTCGGACACTGAGCTGAGCTCAATTTCACACCTTGTAACACAGGCAAGAACCCTTTCTTGGATTGATCCATATTGAACTTATTCAATATCTTATCAAGGTATGTGCTTTGTGAAAGACCTATGAGGCGTCTTGATCTATCTCTATAGATTTTGATGCCTAATATATAAGCAGCTTCTCCAAGGTCCTTCATTGAAAAACTTTTATTCAAGTAGGCCTTGATGCTGTCCAAGAGTTCTATATCATTTCCCATCAAGAGTATGTCATCTACATATAATATGAGAAATGCTACAGAGCTCCCACTCACTTTCTTGTAAACGCAGGCTTCTCCATAAGTCTGTGTAAACCCAAACGCTTTGATCATCTCATCAAAGCGAATGTTCCAACTCCGAGATGCTTGCACCAGCCCATAAATCGAGCGTTGGAGCTTGCACACTTTGTCAGCATTCTTAGGATCGACAAAACCTTCCGGCTGCATCATATACAATTCTTCCTTAAGGAAACCATTAAGGAATGCCGTTTTGACGTCCATTTGCCATATTTCGTAATCATAGAATGCGGAAATTGCTAACATGATTCGGACGGACTTCAGCTTCGCTACCGGTGAGAAAGTCTCATCGTAGTCAACCCCTTGAACTTGTCGATAACCCTTAGCGACAAGCCGAGCTTTATAGATGGTCACATTACCATCCGCGTCTGTCTTCTTCTTAAAGATCCATTTATTTTCTATGGCTCGCCGCTCAACGGGCAAGTCAGTCAAAGTCCATACTTTGTTTTCATACATGGATCCTATCTCGGATTTCATGGCTTCCAGCCATTTGTCGGAATCCGGGCCCGCCATCGCTTCTTCATAGTTCGAAGGTTCACCGTTGTCTAACAGCATGATTTCCAAGACAGGGTTGCCGTACCACTCTGGTGCGGAACGTGTCCTTGTGGACCTTCGAATTTCAGTAGGAGCTTGATCAGAAGTATCTTGATCATTATCATTAACTTCCTCTCTAGTCGGTGCTGGCACCTCAGGAACATTTTCTTGAGTTGCGCCATTTTCCGGTTCAAGAGGCAATACTTCATCAAGCTCTACTTTCCTCCCACTTACTTCTTTCGAGAGAAACTCTTTCTCTAGAAAGGACCCATTCTTGGCAACAAAGATCTTGCCTTCGGATCTGAGGTAGAAGGTGTACCCAATAGTTTCTTTTGGGTACCCTATGAAGACGCATTTTTCCGATTTGGGTTCGAGCTTTTCAGGTTGAAGTTTCTTGACATAAGCATCGCATCCCCAAACTTTTAGAAACGACAGCTTAGGTTTCTTCCCAAACCATAATTCATACGGTGTCGTCTCAACGGATTTCGACGGAGCCCTATTTAAAGTGAATGCGGCAGTCTCTAAAGCATAGCCCCAAAAAGAAAGCGGTAAATCGGTAAGAGACATCATAGATCGCACCATATCTAACAGAGTGCGATTACGACGTTCGGACACACCATTACGCTGAGGTGTTCCAGGCGGCGTGAGTTGTGAAACTATTCCACATTTTCTTAAGTGTGTGCCAAACTCGTGACTCAAGTATTCTCCTCCATGATCTGATCGCAGAAACTTGATTTTCCTGTCACGTTGATTTTCAACCTCACTCTGAAATTCCTTGAACTTTTCAAAGGTTTCAGACTTGTGTTTCATTAAGTAGATATACCCATACCTACTTAAATCATCAGTGAGGGTGAGAACATAACAATAGCCACCGCGAGCCTCAACACTCATTGGACCGCACACATCGGTATGTATGATTTCCAATAAGTCGGTTGCTCGCTCCATTGTTCCCGGAGTCTTGGTCATTTTACCCATAAGGCATGGTTCGCACGTGTCAAATGATTCATAATCAAGAGACTCTAAAAGTCCATCAGCATGGAGCTTCTTCATGCGTTTGACACCTATGTGACCAAGGCGGCAGTGCCACAAGTATGTGGGACTATCATTATCAACTTTACTTCTTTTGGTACTCACATTATGAACATGTGTAGCATCACGTTCGAGATTCATAAAGAATAAACCATTCACCATAGGAGCATGACCATAAAACATATCTCTCATAAAAATGGAACAACCATTATTCTCAGATTTAAAAGAGTAGCCATCTCGAATTAAACGAGATCCCGATACAATGTTCATGCTTAAAGCTGGCACTAAATAACAATTATTAAGGTTTAAAACTAATCCCGAAGGGAGATGCAGAGGTAGCGTGCCGACGGCGATCACATTGACCTTGGATCCATTCCCGACGCGCATCATCACCTCGTCCTTTGCCAGTTTCCGCTTATTCCGCAGCCCCTGCTTTGAGTTACAAATGTGAGCAACTGCACCGGTATCAAATACCCAGGAGCCACTACGGGCACTAGTAAGGTACACATCAATTACATGTATATCACATATACCTTTGGTTTTGCCGGCCTTCTTATCCGCTAAGTACTTAGGGCAGTTCCGCTTCCAGTGACCGCTTCCCTTGCAATAAAAGCACTCAGTCTCGGGCTTGGGTCCATTCTTTGGCTTCTTCCCGACAGCTTGCTTGCCGGGCGCGGCAACCTCCTTGCCGTCCTTCTTGAAGCTCTTTTTACCCTTGCCTTTCTTGAACTTAGTGGTTTTATTGATCATCAACACTTGATGTTCCTTCCTGACTTCTACCTCCGCTGATTTCAGCATAGCAAATACTTCACGAATGGTCTTTTCCATCCCCTGCATATTGAAGTTCATCACAAAGCTCTTGTAGCTTGGTGGAAGCGACTGGAGGATTCTGTCAATGACCGCATCATCCGGGAGATTAACTCCCAGCTGAGTCAAGCGGTTATGCAACCCAGACATAGTGAGTATGTGCTCACTGACAGAACTGTTTTCCTCCATCTTACAGCTGAAGAATTTGTCGGAGACTTCATATCTCTCGACCCGGGCATGAGCTTGGAAAACCATTTTCAGCTCTTCGAACATCTCATATGCTCCATGTCTCTCAAAACGCTTTTGGAGCCCCGGCTCTAGGCTGTAAAGCATGCCGCACTGAACGAGGGAGTAGTCATCGAAACGTGCCTGCCAAGCGTTCATAACGTCTTGTTCTGCAGGGAGAACGGGTGCGTCACCAAGCGGTGCTTATAGGACATAATCTTTCTTGGCAGCTATGAGGATGATCCTCAGGTTCCGGACCCAGTCCGTATAGTTGCTGCCATCGTCTTTCAGCTTAGTTTTCTCTAGGAACGCGTTGAAGTTGAGGACTACGTTGGCCATTTGATCTACAAGACATATTGCAAAGATTTTAGACTAAGTTCATGATAATTAAGTTCAACTAATCAAATTATTAGTGAACTCCCACTTAGATTAGACATCCCTCTAGTCATCTAAGTATTACATGATCCGAGTTAAACTAGACCGTGTCCGATCATCACGTGAGACGGACTAGTCAACATCGGTGAACATCTTCATGTTGATCGTATCTTCTATACGACTCATGCTCGACCTTTCGGTCTTCTGTGTTCCGAGGCCATGTCTGTACATGCTAGGCTCGTCAAGTCAACCTAAGTGTTTGCATGTGTAAATCTGTCTTACACCCGTTGTATGTGAACGTCTGAATAAAACACCCGATCATCACGTGGTGTTTTGAAACAGCGAACTGTCGCAACGGTGCACAGTTAGGGGAAACACTTCTGGAATTTTATTGTGAGGGATCATCTTATTTACTACCGTCGTTCTAAGTAAACAAGATGCAAAACATGATAAACATCACATGCAATCAAATAATAAACGTGACATGATATGGCCATTTTCACATAGCTCCTTTGATCTCCATCTTGGGGCTCCGTGATCATCTTGTCACCGGCTTGACACCATGATCTCCATCATCATGATCTCCATCATCGTGTCTCCATGAAGTTGCTCGCCAACTATTACTTCTACTACTATGGCTAACGCGTTTAGCAATAAAGTAAAGTAATTTACATGGCGTTTCTCGATGACACGCAGGTCATTAAAAGAATAAAGACAACTCCTATGGCTCCTGCCGGTTGTCATACTCATCGACATGCAAGTCGTGAATCCTATTACAATAGCATGAACATCTCATACATCACATATAGATCATTCATCATTCATCACAACTTTGGCCATATCATATCACGAACCACTTGCTGCAAAAACAAGTTAGACGTCCTCTAATTGTTGTTGCAAGTTTTACGTGGCTGAATTAGGGTTCTAGCAAGAACGTTTTCTTACCTATGTTAAAGCCACAACGTGATTTGTCAACTTCTATTTACCCTTCATAAGGACCCTGTTCATCGATTCCGCTCCAACTAAAGTGGGAGAGACAGACACCCGCCAGCCACCTTATGCAACTAGTGCATGTTAGTCGGTGGAACCGGTCTCACGTAAGCGTACGTGTAAGGTTGGTCCGGGCCGCTTCATCCCACAATACCGCTGAAGCAAGAAAGGACTAGTAACGGCAATAAAGTTGACAAATCTACGCCCACAACAAATTGTGTTCTACTCGCGCAAGAAGAACTACGCATAGACCTAGCTCATGATGCCACTGTTGGGTAACGTTGCAGAAAACAAAAATTTTCCTACTCGTTTCACCAAGATCATCTAGGAGTTCATCTAGCAACGAGTGATCAGATGCATCTACATACCTTTGTAGATCGCGCACGGAAGCGTTCAAAAGAACGGTGATGATGTAGTCGTACTCGACGTGATCCAAATCACCGATGACCAGCGCCGAACGGACGGCACCTCCGCGTTCAACACACGTACGGAACAGCCACGTCTCCTCTTCTTGATCCAGCAAGGGAGGGAGGAGAGGTTGAGGGAGATGGCACCAGCAGCAGCACGACGGCGTGGTGTTGATGGAGCTGCAGTACTCCGGCAGAGCTTCGCTAAGCACTATGGAGGTGGAGGAGGTGTTGAGGAGGGAGAAGGAGGCAACCAAAGGCCAGGGCGTTCAGGTATGAAGTCCCTCCTCTCCCCCACTATATATAGGGGTGCCAAAGGGGGGGTGGCCGGCCCTAGGAGATCCAATCTCCTAGGGGGTGCGGCGGCCAAGGGGGGTTTTCCCTCCCCCCAAGGCACCTAGGAGGTGCCTTACCCTCCTAGGACTCTTGCCCCCTTAAACCCTAGGCGCATGGGCCTATGTGGGGCTGGTGCCCTTGGCCCATTAGGCCAAGGCGCACCCCCTTACAGCCCATGTGGCCCCCCGGGGCAGGTGGACCCACCCGGTGGACCCCCGGGACCCTTCCGGTGGTCCCGGTACAATACCGATAACCCCGAAACTTGTCCCGATGTCCGAAACAGGACTTCCCATATATAAATCTTTACCTCCGGACCATTCCGGAACTCCTCGTGACGTCCGGGATCTCATCCGGGACTCCGAACAACATTCGGGTTACTGCATATACATATCCCTACAACCCTAGCGTAACCGAACCTTAAGTGTGTAGACCCTACGGGTTCGGGAGACAAGCAGACATGACCGAGACGACTCTTCGGTCAATAACCAACAGCGGGATCTGGATACCCATGTTGGCTCCCACATGCTCCACGATGATCTCATCGGATGAACCACGATATCGAGGATTCAATCAACCCCGTACGCTATTCCCTTTGTCTATCGATATGTTACTTGCCCGAGATTCGATCGTCGGTATCCCAATACCTCGTTCAATCTCGTTACCGGCAAGTCACTTTACTCGTACCGTAATGCATGATCCCGTGACCAGACACTTGGTCACTCTGAGCTCATTATGATGATGCATTACCGAGTGGGCCCAGTGATACCTCTCCGTCATACGGAGTGACAAATCCCAGTCTTGATCCATGTCACCCAACAGACACTTTCGGAGATACCCGCAGTCTACCTTTATAGTCACCCAGTTACGTTGTGACGTTTGGCATACCCAAAGAACTCCTACAGTATCCGGGAGTTACACGATCTCATGGTCTAAGGAAAAGATACTTGACATTAGAAAACTCTAGCAAACGAACTATACGATCTTGTGCTATGTTTAGGATTGGGTCTTGTCCATCACATCATTCTCCTAATGATGTGATCTCGTTATCAATGACATCCAGTGTCCATAGTCAGGAAATCATGACTATCTGTTGATCAACGAGCTAGTCAACTAGAGGCTCACTAGGGACATGTTGATGTCTGTTATTCACACATGTATTACGATTTCCAGATAACACAATTATAGCATGAATAAAGACAATTATCATGAACAAGGAAATATAATAATAATGCTTTTATTATTGCCTCTAGGGCATATTTCCAACAATACGCACTAACCATTTACGCGGGGACATTTATGGGCACTCGACGTCGTGGTATCAGCCGAAGCCTTCGTGACGTCAGCGACTGAGCAGCGCGCGTCGGATTGGAACGTAAGCCTGCTCTTGTATTAAGGGGGCTAGTTCTGCTTCCGGCCGCCCTAGCAACGTGCAGGTGTGCAATGGGTGATGGGCCCAGACCCCTGCGCCATAGGATTTAGACCAGCATGCTGACCTCTCTGTTGTGCCTAGGCAGGGCTGCGACGTGTTGATCTTCCGAGGCCGGGCATGACCCAGGAAAGTGTGTCCGGCCAAATGGGATCGAGCGTGTTGGGTTATGTGGTGCACCCCCGCAGGGAAGTTAATCTATTCGAATAGCCGTGATCTTCGGTAATAGGACGACTTGGAGTCGTACCTTGACCTTATGACAACTAGAACTAGATACTTAATAAAACACACCCTTCCAAGTGCCAGATACAACCGGTGATCGCTCTCTCACAGGGCGACGAGGGGAGGATCATCGGTTAGGATTATGCTATGCGATGTTACTTGGTGAACTTACCATCTACTCTCTTCTACATGCTGCAAGATGGAGGTGGCCAGAAGCGTAGTCTTCGACAGGACTAGCTATCCCCCTCTTATTCCGGCATTCTGCAGTTCAGTCCACATATGATACCCTTATTCCATTTGATACCAATGCATACATATGTAGTGTAGCTCCTTGCTTGCGAGTACTTTGGATGAGTACTCACGGTTGCTTTGCTCCCTCCTTTCCCCCTTTCTATACCCGATTGCTGTGACCAGACGATGGAGTCCAGGAGCCAGACGCCACTGTCGATGACGACTACTACTACTCGGGAGGTGCCTACTACTACGTGTAGCCCGCTAACGATGACCAAGAGTAGTTTAGGAGGATCCCAGGCAGGAGGCCTGCGCCTCTTTCAATCTGTATCCCAGTTTGTCCTAGCCTTCTTAAGGCAAACTTGTTTAACTTATGTCTGTACTAAGATATTGTTGCTTCCGCTGACTCGTCTATGATCGAGCTCTGGTATTCGAGCCCTCGAGGCCCCTGGCTTGTAATATGATGCTTGTATGACTTATTTTATTTGTAGAGTTGTGTTGTGATATCTTCCCGTGAGTCCCTGATCTTGATTGTACACGTTTGCGTGTATGGTTAGTGTACGGTCAAATCGGGGGCGTCACATATGGGTTGGTGCCAGGTGCAAAGGTGGAGATCGATGAAACCAATTGAAGTCGATTTTAGCAGATCTCGGGTAGGGGTCCCTAGCTAGTACCCTAGATGTGATGGTAGTAGAGACCGGTGATTTTACCCAGGTTCGGGCTCTCCTAAGAGATAAAACCCTACACCCTTCTTGTGTTGTATTGATTTGATGTGGAGTACAAAGTACATGTTGATCTACAACGAGATCATTGCGTTCTTTACGAGCCCTAACCCCTCATTTATATAGATACCAGGGGTCTAGGGTTCCAATTAGGTCGCCTATGTAGAAGGTAAACATATTGTAGATGACATCTAAACCTTGGAGTATGCGCCAAGTCTTCGAGAACATTTCTTCTACATGCCATTGGCCGCCTTGACATAGCCAGCTGGTGAACCAGCATGGGGGTGTATGGTCCAACCCACATGGATTGGAGACAACATGTGAGTGACCCCTAATCCAGGACACCATCAGTAGCCCCTGAACCGGTCTTCAAGTCGAAGATGCTCCACGGGTCTTCTGAGCGGTTCTTCGTCTTCAGTTATCGGTGTTGAAAATTGGTTCAACGAATTCCTGTGTTTGACTTCTTGTTTGTCCAAGCATATCCTAAGAGTTGTCACATCCATCTTTTCTTTACCGACATGATCCTCATAGTCCCTGTGCCGATCTAGATGCCAGAAATCTTCTCGCACAATTTTTCCTTAAGTGTGAAGTATTCCTACGCTTGGCCCGTGATGATAGCCTAGTCTAGCTTTGACAACACATACTGGTCTCATCCATCGACTCACGTGGCCGTGTGATACCTCCTTTTATTGATCCGGAACTGAAATAGAAAAGAGTATCCCTCACCTATTTCTGAGAGGTGACCCTGGGTTATCGAAACCACCACAGGAAGATTCCCTTGAAACAATGGTATCTAGGAAGCTTTTGTCAAAGTGTCAAATCCAGCTTTTGACCGGATCAATAAGCAAATAGTGATTCAAACACTTATAATAAAAAAGAGGTATGAGTATGAGGTGTTAATGCTTACAACCTTGTATTTGCGCTGGGATCAAATATGATATTAATTTGTGCGCTAGAAGTCACCCGTCGAGACGTGCTTGTTACGGATCGAAGTGGAGGATGTGTCCAAATAACATCTTGACCATCATGAGTCCTGCATAAAGAATTAGTTGTCCTACCATAGACCCTATCCATTGTGCGTGGTTGCCTTAATAATTAAGATAATGAAATCAGACAAGAGCTTTGGGCGTTTAATGACTACACCTCATTTGTCCCCAAGGTTATGATCCATGTTACCCCACTAAACCTTACTATTACCGATGTTTGGTATAACACTTCACGGTCTCCTTGCTCCTAGCCTCACCGGTGCTCGGTCTCTATGATCCTGGGTACATGCAGGGATGAGTATCGCGGACAAGATAAGAGACATCTTCAAGGAACAACTTTATTTCACACATACAGAACATTATGTCAGAGTCTTCCATTGATCCGCATAGTTATGAGAATATCTAGGTATGATCATGTATATAGGCATCACGTCCGAGACAAGTAGACCGACTTGATGGAGTCATGTACCTAGGGTAGGGTCACAGACCTGATCTAAGTACCCTGCCCGAGGACATCCTTAGAAGAGATCACCTTCCAGTCGACCTACGAGGGACTCACTCGACTGACTTGAAGGACTCGACCACGAAGACTCACTCGACCACCAGAAGGTCAAGAGGCACTCTGCACTGCAACGGTCTGTAATTAAGTAGACTTTATGATAGTAAAGACACTTTATGTGGGGCGTTACCAGTAACGCCCCGGACTTAACGCACCTTAAACCCTCTCCTACGTGGGCTGGCTGGGGTCCTGGCGCACTCTATATAAGCCACCCCCCTCCACAGGTAGAAGGGTTCGGCACCCTGTAATTCATATACGCATAATCCACTCGACCGCCTCTGGGCTCCGAGACGTAGGGCTTTTACTTCCTTCGAGAAGGGCCTGAACTCATACATCTCTTGTGTTTACAACCTCTCCATAGCTAGGACCTTGCCTCTCCATACCTACCCCCCACTCTACTGTCAGACTTAGAACCACGACAGTTGGCGCCCACCGTGGGGCAGGTGTTTTAGCGATTTTGTGGAGAAGTTGCGATTCTTCCGAGTACTTTCATCATGGTGGCTGCTGGAGTTTTGGTCGAGGGTCGAGAGATCTGTCTCGGTGCTCTCACCTTCGTCGCCGATGACTCCGCCTGGCTCCAGGAGGCTCCACTCGACGTCGATGCGCTCCCCGTCCGCGGTGCGACGCATTTTCGCGCATGTGTCCGCGGCGTTCCGCTGCGGCAACCGTCGACCCCGTATCGGTCGACTCCCCCATCGGCCACCCTCCCGGTCTCCCGCCAGTGCAAGCGCTCGGGTCGGTCGAGGCTTCAACGATGGGTGAGACACGCGGTGGCTCGCCAGACGGCCACCACCCAAGTTGCGGCAATCGAGCCCAACGAATCTCTCTACGGTCTGTTCGATCTGTCGACTGACTCCGTAGAGACTGCATCCGAATGCGATAGCAGTGATCCAGCGGCGGAAATCCTGATGGTCGACGGGCCTCGCAGCCCCCCTGGCTTCGCCCGTGATGGTGGGGCAGGCGATGGAGGCGACCCCGCACGAGACCACGAAGAGTACCAGCCCGAGCCACTCGACTCTCTGCAAAGAGAGGAACTTCGCCACAGGAACATGGATGCCCTGCATACTCCCATCGCAGGAGAAACCCCCGAGGCTCGCGCCTTGGAGGAGGCACGTTTGGCCAATTTGGCCGAACGCGCTCGCCTGGAGAACCTTCAGCGAGCACTCGACGAGCGCGCGCGGCAACGAGTTCCCAACGCCAGTCGACGTCAACTCTTCCCGCCGACTCAGGTATATCGAACCCCAATCCAGAACTTAGCAGCTGCGACCCGTATTGCAGAGTCCATCCAGCCCTCTCAGTCGGAAGCTGGCAGAGGCTTGATGCAGATCAGGGATCTGCTCCGGGCAGCAGGAGATCAGAATTCAGCCGTGTCGCAGTCGCGCAACAGTATTCACAGTTGATCCGTCGCTGCGAATACGGTTCAGTCGGCTCACAGTCCCAGATCGCCTCCGCGGCATGAGGGGCGCGAGAATCGGCGAGACCAATATGGAGACCGACACGACCGAGATGATAGACGTCGAGTGCCCACTTCCCCTCCGAGGGGTGGGTCTTACGCTCCTCGGCAGCAAGATGACAGACGTCAGTTCAGTGTGGGGCGAAGAGTTCCAGTCGACCCCAGAGAACCAGGCTTCGACGCGCGATCCATTATCGTGCAAGGCTTGGTCGACCGGAACAGAGCCCATCGAGGTGGACCCGACAGAGATGTGCCCACGAGCAGTCGAGTGCATGTTTCTGGTCCGGAATGTTTCAGCAGAGCTATCAGAGCCGCAGTGATCCCTCCCAATTTCAGGTTGGCAACAGGTGTCAGCAAGTTCACTGGTGAGTCTAAGCCTGAAACTTGGCTTGAGGACTACCGAGTGGCGGTTCAGATTGGTGGTGGGAATGACGAGGTGGCCATGAAGCATTTGCCCCTCATGCTGGAAGGTTCTGCCAGAGCGTGGTTAACTCAGTTACCTCCTAGCAGCATTTACACTTGGGAAGATCTATCCCGAGTGTTCGTCAGAACGTTTGAAGGAACTTGCAAGCGACCGGCTGGATTGACGGAGCTGCAAGTCTGCGTGCAGAAGACCAATGAGACTCTCAGGGAGTATATTCAGAGATGGATCACCTTGCACCATACAGTGGAGAATGTGTCTGATCATCAGGCAGTCTGCGCCTTCAAGGATGGTGTCAAGAACAGAGAATTGAGTTTGAAATTTGGTCGAACCGGAGACATGACCCTGAGTCGGATGATGGAAATTGCTACCAAGTACGCCAACGGCGAAGAAGAAGACCGACTCCGAAGCGGCAAGCACAAGCCGAGCCAGTCGGAGAAGGGAAACACCAGTCGGAAACAGAAGCGGAAGGCTGAACCGGCAGCTCCTGGAGAGGCTCTGGCCGTGACTCACGGAAAGTTTAAAGGGAAACCAAAAGGATCCTGGAACCCTAAGAAGGTAAAGGATAAAGAAGGGAACGACGTGATGGATATGCCGTGTCACATCCACACGAAGAAAGACGAAGAGGGGAATATCATTTACCCAAAGCATACCACTCGCCAATGTCGACTCCTGATCCAGCAGTTTCAAGGAAAACAGTCCAAAGACAAGGAAAAGGAGTCGGACAAGGTCGAAGACAAAGAAAAGGAGGAGGACAGTGAGGAAGGATATCCGCATGTCAACTCCACTCTGATGATCTTTGCAGATGTGGAAAGAAAGAGTCGATTGAAAGTCATTAACCGTGAGGTGAACATGGTTACCCCAGCAAAAGCAAATTATCTGAGATGGTCCCAAACACCCATCACATTCGACCAATCTGATCACCCGACTCATATTGCCACCCCTGGGAGGCAAGCTTTGGTGGTCGATCCAGTTGTCGAAGGCACTCGACTGACAAAAGTGCTGATGGAAGGTGGTAGTGGGCTGAATTTGTTGTATGCAGACACACTGAAAGGAATGGGCATTCCGATGTCCCGACTGAGCACCAGTAACATGAGCTTTCATGGAGTTATACCAGGGAAGAAAGCCGAGTCACTCAGCCAAATAGCTCTAGACGTGGTGTTTGGTGATTCGAAACATTTTCGCAAAGAGAAGTTGACGTTTGAGGTCGTGGATTTTCAGAGTGCATACCATGCCATTTTGGGGAGACCAGCTTATGCACGGTTCATGGCTCGACCATGTTACGTGTACCTCAAATTGAAGATGCCCGGCCCCAAAGGAGTGATCACTGTCACCGGCGATCGGAAAAAGGCAGAAGAGTGCTTTCAGAAGGGCTCAAAGATTGCTGATTCCCAGGTGACAGCGGTCGAGTTTGAAGAATACAAGCAAAACACAGATCCGAGTGATTTGCTGCGATCCAAGAAACCCGCCACAGAATCTGCATTTCAGTCGTCCGGTGAGACGAAACCTGTTCACATTCACCCGACCGACCCCGATGCAGCCCCGACCCACATCTCCACAACACTCGACCCGAAATAGGAAGAAGAGCTCATCCAGTTCCTCCGTGAGAACTGGGACATTTTTGCATGGAAGCCCGCTCACATGCCAGGTGTTCCCAGGGGACTGGCTGAGCATCGCCTAAGAGTTGACTCATCAGCAAAACCAGTCAAAGAGCATCTTCGGCGGTCCACCGTCCAGAAGAGAAAAGCCATTGGTGAGGAAGTGGCTCGACTGTTGGCGGCAGGATTTATCCGAGAGATATACCACTCCGAGTGGCTCGCTAATGTCGTCATGGTTCCTAAGAAGGACAAATCGCTCCGAATGTGCATTGATTTCAAGCACATCAACCGGGCCTGCCCGAAAGATCATTTTCCTCTCCCTCGCATAGATCAAATTGTTGACTCGACCGCGGGATGCGAGAGATTGTCTTTTCTAGACGCCTACTCCGGGTACCACCAGATCCGTCTGTACGGACCCGACGAGGTAAAAACAGCTTTCATCACTCCATTCGGGTGCTTCTGCTATATCACCATGCCATTCGGCCTCAAGAATGCCGGAGCCACATTTATGCGAATGATTCAGAAGTGTCTACTCACTCAAATCAGTCGGAATGTGGAAGCGTATATGGATGATATCGTCGTCAAGTCACGAAAAGGTTCCGACTTGCTCGCTGACCTCGCCGAAACATTTGCCAACCTCAGAAGGTATGATATCAAGCTCAATCCATCAAAGTGCACATTCGGAGTTCCTGGTGGCAAGTTACTCGGTTTTCTCGTTTCCGAGCGAGGGATCGACGCTAATCCTGAAAAGATCGGCACTATTCTCCGAATGAAACGCCCTGTGCGAGTGCACGATGTCCAGAAGCTTACTGGATGCTTGGCCGCATTAAGTCGATTCATCTCACGACTCGGTGAAAAGGCATTGCCTCTTTACCGACTGATGAAGAAGGCAGACAAGTTCGAGTGGACTCCAGAAGCTGATGCAGCGTTTGCTGAGCTAAAAGCTCTGCTCTCCACCCAGCCGGTGCTTGCTGCTCCAATCAGCAAAGAGCCTCTGTTGCTTTATATCGCAGCCACAGGACAAGTCGTCAGTACAGTGCTTACGGTCGAGCGGGAAGAAGAAGGAAAAGCTTTCAAAGTTCAACGCCCAGTGTATTATTTGTCTGAAGTCTTGACTCCATCCAAGCAGAGATATCCTCATTATCAGAAGCTTGTGTATGGAATATACATGACCACAAAGAAGGTTGCTCATTATTTCTCTGATCATTCCATCACAGTCGTCAGCGACGCTCCACTATCACAGATTTTGCACAACAGAGATGCAACTGGTCGAGTGGCGAAATGGGCAATTGAACTTCTTCCCCTTGATATCAAGTTTGAGGCAAAGAAAGCCATTAAGTCCCAGGCAATAGCAGATTTCCTCGCCGAGTGGATTGAACAGCAACAGCCGACTGAAGTTCACTCGGAGCATTGGACCATGTTTTTTAATGGCTCTAAGATGTTGAATGGTTCCGGTGCTGGGGTTGTCCTGGTTTCCCCCAGAGGAGATAAGCTCAGATATGTGCTCCAGATTCACTTTGATTCCTCCAACAATGAGGCAGAGTATGAGGCCCTCTTATACGGATTGCGCATGGCCATTTCACTCGGCGTCCGTCGCCTGATGGTCTATGGCGACTCAGATATAGTGGTCAACCAAGTGATGAAGGAGTGGGACGTGAGAAGCCCAGCCATGACTGGATACTGCAGTGTAGTGAGGAAGCTG
The DNA here is from genome assembly GCF_002162155.2 of Triticum dicoccoides. NCBI lineage: Eukaryota > Viridiplantae > Streptophyta > Magnoliopsida > Poales > Poaceae > Triticum > Triticum dicoccoides. The sequence continues at coordinate 316,331,918 of NC_041382.1, read as the reverse complement.
GAAAAGAAGTTCGAGGGGTTGGAGCTCCATCATATACCCCGACTGAAAAATCAAGCAGCTGATGATCTAGCAAAGATAGGTTCCAAGAGAGGGGCCATTCCGAGTGGTGTGTTCTTGGAGCATATACACACTCCGTCAGTCAAAGAAGACCCTTTCACCGAAGAAGCTCCACAGCCCAAGAGTGCCACAGATCCGACTGAGGTTGAGGTCCCAGCAGTAGTCGACTTGGTCATGGAGGTCTTGGTGGTCATTCCCGACTGGACAGTTCCGTATATCGCGTATATCCTGAGAAAAGAGCTCCCGGAGGATGAGGAAGAGGCTCGACAGATTGTCCGTCGATCTAAAGCCTTTACCGTAATCAAAGGACAGCTGTATAGAGAAAGCGCGACTGGAGTTGGTCAGAAGTGCATAACACCAGAAGAAGGTCGAATCATCCTTAATGATATCCACTCGGGAACCTGTGGTCATCACGCGTCCTCTCGGACCATCGTGGCCAAAGCATACCAAGCCGGATTTTACTGGCCAAAGGCGAATGAGATGGCAAAGGAAATAGTGGATAAGTGCGAGGGATGTCAGTTCTACTCTAATATGTCACACAAGCCTGCATCAGCTCTGAAGACCATTCCACTCGTCTGGCCTTTCGCAGTATGGGGGTTGGACATGGTCGGTCCTTTGAGAACAGGGCGAAGTGGCTTCACGCATGTACTGGTGGCAGTCGACAAGTTCACCAAGTGGATTGAGGCTAAACCAACAAGAACCTTGACGCCGGTACTGTTGTTAGCTTCATCAGGGAACTGATATTCAGATATGGAGTCCCGCACAGCATCATTACGGATAATGGGTCGAACTTTGACTCGGAGGAATTCAGGGAGTTCTGCAACTCTCAAGGCACACGAGTCGACTATGCTTCGGTCGCCCATCCGCAGTCGAATGGACAAGCAGAGCGAGCCAATGGTCTGATTCTCAAGGGATTGAAACCCCGACTGATGCGTGATCTCAAGCATGCGGCTGGAGCGTGGGTCGACGAACTTCCCTCGGTGCTTTGGGGACTGCGGACCACACCTAATCGATCGACCGGAAGAACTCCATTCTTCTTGGTCTACGGAGCTGAAGCAGTCTTGCCGAGTGATCTTCTCCACAATGCTCCTCGAGTTGAAATGTACAACGAAGCAGAAGCTGAACAAGTGCGGCAGGACGCGGTCGACCTTTTAGAGGAAGAAAGGGAGATGGCTTTGATCCGGTCGACCATCTACCAAGAAGATTTGCGTCGTTTCCACGCCAGAAATGTGAGGAGTCGAGCCTTCCAGGAAGGAGATTTAGTTCTCCGAGTGGATCAGAAGAAACAACACAAGCTTGCTCCTTCTTGGGAAGGACCCTTCATCATCACCAAAGTTCTCCACAACGGGGCGTACCGTCTTTACAACGTCGAACATAATATCGACGAGCCCCGAGCTTGGAACGCGGAACTACTCCGCCCATTTTACACTTAAGTTTATCACTCGGATGAGTTGCAATAAAGTACTTCTGTAGTTCATGGATCTCAAAATAATAATGTCATAGTTCCTCCATAATTTTTGTCACTTTTTATTTTTTCCAATAAAATTTTCCCCTCAGTGGGTGACTTAGCCGCGAATCCGTTTCGCCTAAGTTTGTAAAAATCCTACCGAGTGGTGAGCCAGACTCCCACTCGGAGGCTTAGCTGCGAATCCGTTTCGCCTAAGACTAAATGAAAATCCTACCGAGTGGTAAGCCAGACTTCCACTCGGAGGCTTAGCTGCAGCCCAGTGCTCGCCTAAGATATAAAAATCCTACCGAGTGAAGAGCAAACCTCTCACTCGGGGGCTTAGCTGCAGCCCAGTGCTCGCCTAAGTTATCAAAATCCTACCGAGTGAAGAGCAAACCTCTCACTCGGGGGCTTAGCTGCAGCCCAGTGCTCGCGTAAGATATAGAAATCCTACTGAGTGAAGAGCAAACCTCTCACTCGGGGGCTTAGCTGCAGCTCAGTGCTCGCCTAAGATATAGAAATCCTACCGAGTGAAGAGCAAACCTC
>NC_041382.1:316315192-316329387 GCF_002162155.2 Triticum dicoccoides | reverse complement strand
GAGCAAACCTCCCACTCGGGGGCTTAGCTGCAGCTCAGCGCTCGCCTAAGTTATCAAAATCCTACCGAGTGAAGAGCAAACCTCTCACTCGGGGGCTTAGCTGCAGCCCAGCGCTCGCCTAAGTTATCAAAATCCTACCGAGTGAAGAGCAAACCTCTCACTCGGGGGCTTAGCTGCAGCCCAGTGCTCGCCTAAGCTATCAAAATCCTACCGAGTGAAGAGCAAACCTCTCACTCGGGAGGCTTAGCTGCAGCCCAGCGCTCGCCTAAGTGGATTAAGGAATAAGTCGACTGCAGTGAGCGTCTTGCTTTGAACCTGCAAAAGACATTTCGAGCCGAAAGCAATCATATTCAAACACCAAATTCAAGTTCAGATCGATACCTAAAGGAACCGAAAGTGCTCAGGCGCTAAGCCTGTTAAGGTTTATCGGTTACAACTCCACTCGGCATACCGAGGCAAATTTAAAGCGTCGAGCTTAGAAGAAGTTTTTTACCCCTCCTGTGGAGGGCTGGAAGGTGCAACAAACTCATCAAGATCAATTCCATCTGCGATCCGAGTGGCAGCAGCAAGGAAAGTTTCCATAAAGGACCTGAAGTCGTGTTTCTTGGTGTTGGCCACCCGGAGGGCAGCCAGCTTGTCTTCTCGCGCATCTTTGCAGTGGACTCGGGCCAGACACAGAGCAACATCTGCACCACACCGAGCCGAGGACTTTTTCCACTCCTGCACTCGACCAGGGACAGCGTTCAAACGAGCCATCAGCGACTCGAGGTCGTTCTGGAGTGTCTCCCCGGGCCAGAGCGTTGAGTCGATGCGAGATGTGGTGACCTTCAGCCTTGCAAGATAGTCCACGGCAGCTGCAACACGGGACTCCAGTCGGAAAACATTCATGGCAACTTCATCGTTCACCGGAGAATTGACGGGGTCAAGGTTTGGTTCCAGTCGGCTAGTCTCTTCTTCAAAGTTTTGACAAAGTTCTGCAAGGACGATCACAGAGTCAAGGCAATGGTCGAATGAAAAAACCACAGTTGAAAATGATTGTTGAGCGTAAAGGTTTACCTTCAAGCATAAGAAACAGCTTCTTGGCAAGGCCACTCAGGAAGACCTCCAGGTCATTTTTCTTCCCAAGAACAGCTTTCAGAGTAGCATTTTCTTGCTCAAGTTTTGTGACTGAAGCTAACTTCTCGTCAACAAGCTTGATCTTCTCAGCCAGTTCAAGGTCTTTTTTCCTTTGGGCCTCCCTCACCTTACCTGCAAGTTACAGCAAGATCAGATTTTGAAACAAATGAAGGGAAAAAGCCGTCGTCGAGGTCTCACCAAACATACCTCCGGTCTCCTCCTTCGCCTTCGTCAGATTCTCCTGAACCAGCTTCAAATTCAGCTCGAGCTGAATGTGCTTGTTTTCCAGTTCAGTGTAGCGAGCCGCAAGGTCACAGGAGTTCTGCGAAGAACCAATCGACTAAATGTCAAAGATAATTCACTCCTGAGTGGAAAAGGAAAAATCACGCGTTTCTAAGACTACAGCCGAATTCAAGCATTCGACCGTAGTCTCGGGGACTACACCCAGTGGGTGCACTCAGCGTGCCCCCACTAATCCTATTGAAGACAGAGTCGACCAGTCGACCGGTTTGCGAAATCCAGTCGCCATAGTCGAATGACGAAAAGACTGAAATTATGAAGCCTAAGGCCGACTGCTAGCAGTCGACCTTAGCCTTGGGGACTACACCCAGTGGGTGCACTCAGCGTGCCCCCACCGGTTTGCGAAATCCATTCGCCATAGTCGAATGATGGAAAGACTGAACTTATGAAGCCTAAGGCCGACTGCCAGCAGTCGACCTTAGCCTTGGGGACTACACCCAGCGGGTGCACTCAGCGTGCCCCCGCTAACACGGAGTTTAAATCAACACACCCAGTGGGTGACTACTATAAATTCTGGAAAGAAAAGTTTTTGATAGCATATCCTAACAGAACAAACGGTGGTCGACTGACCTGAACATTGCTTTGGAGGGCGGAACTGGCGTCGTAAGCTGCCTGGCTCGCATCCCGGATGGTCCTCAACTGCTCCATCATGATCCCTGCCTGGCGTATCGCCTCCTTCGCTGCGCCAGCTTGGTCCTCTGGGACGTGGTGCGTCGTGAAGAGGGAGGGCTGCGGAGCACTCGTCAGCGGATCTGTGAAGGACACAGTGTGTCGAGTGGTGTTCTCCTCCTCCGCGACCAGAGTCTCAGGCACCGTCACATCCTGGGGCACCCTGCTGGCAGACGCTTTCCTTCTCATTCTGTGCTTCAGTGGTTCCTCATCTTCATCATCATCAGGGAGAGTGATAATAACATTGGATGGAGCTACAGAAAAGAATCAGAATTAGAGATCATGAGTCAGTCGACTAGAAACGGTGTTAAGAGTATAGTACCATGTTTTGAGGTTGCTGCGTCCTCCATCTCATGGTCATCAGCCCGAGCTGAGGTCTCAGAAGTAGCAGCACTGCAACTCCAAAGAATCAGTCGACTAACTCCAGCGCCAACCAGAGATAAAGTTCACACAAAACAAGAAGACTTAAGCAACATGATTACCCTGATATGGTGGGGATGGACACCTTCATCTTCGGCAGGTGCTTGGTCGGCTTTGACGGGGCTGCCCTGGGCTGCTTCGACGCCTTTTCAGTCGGCGCCGGAGAGGTGGTCCGAGGACGCTTGGTCGACTGTGTAACAGTCGCAACCCCCTTGCCACATTCAGTCGCAGGGTCATGGACAAGTTTCGACCGCCTTTCCGAGCGCGGTGGTGCGACCTCCTCCTCCTCCTCCTCTTCCTCGTCCTCACCATCATCATCATCATCGTCATCATCGTCATCATCATCATCATCATCCTCAGCGGCGTCCGAGTCCCACTCCTCCTCCTGGCTCTCGCCCCCGCTCGCTTCTCCCTCCTCAGTCGGAGCCTGTGCTCCGTTGGGCATCGAGTACAGCTCAGTGAGGGCCTGATAGACATCAATACAAAGATCAGTCGACCGATCGGCAGAGAAAACGGAAATAAATGTGACGAGAATACAATGGGAAGTGGAGCAGACATACCTTGTTCGGATCACTGTGGCAGTCCAGTGGAGGAATCCTTCTGGCTCCGTGAGGGTTATCCTTGTTCCCAGTAACGGCGGCCATCCACCTTTCCAGAGTGGCATCGTCGACTGTTTCTGGATTGACCCGAGTCACATCCTCAGTCCCGCAGTACAACCACATGCAATGGCTCCGGAACTGAAGAGGCTAGATACGACGCCTAAGGAAAACCTCCAGGAGATCCATACCCGTCACTCCCTCCCGAACCAACTGAACTACACGCTCCATCAACATCTTCACGTCAGCTTTCTCCTCCAGAATCACCTTCAGAGAGGAGGGCTTGTTCACTCGGCCCATGGTGAACTGAGGGAGTCCACTCGACTGCCCCGGCGTCGACTGATCCTGGCAGTAGAACCAGGTCGACTGCTAGCCTCTGACTGACTCGGGAAATGTCATGGCTGGGAAGGTGCTCTTGTTCCTCACCTGGATCCCCAGACCCCCACACATTTGGACAACTCGGGTTTTTTCGTCGCCTGGGCTCGCCTTCTTCACGGTCTGAGAGCGACACGTGAATATGTGCTTGAACAAACCCCAATGCGGTCGACAACCCAGGAAACTCTCACACATGGACACAAACGCGGCAAGATAGGCGATAGAATTCGGGGTGAAGTGGTGGAGTTGCGCTCCAAAGAAGTTCAAGAAACCACGGAAGAAAATGCTCGGCGGCAAAGAAAATCCGCGATCGACATGGGTAGCCAGAAGCACGCACTCACCCTCTTCTGGCTGGGGCTGCCACTCTTTCCCCGGAAGCCTCGCAGCTCCATGAGGGATCAGGCCCTCGTTGGCCATGTCGAGGAGATCCTTCTCCGTGATGGTCGACTAGATCCAATCTCCCTGGACCCAGCCTTTCGGCAGGCGAGATCTAGACGAAGACCCGCCACGACTGGTGGATCTCCCCTTCGCCTTCTCCGTCGCCGATGCCTTCTTTGCGTGTTCCAACGCCGCCGTCTTCTCCTTGACCATGGCTGCCGGCGGCACGCGCGAGGGGAAGTTGTGCGGAGGCGAGAGCGAGCGCGTTGGGCGGAGACGAAGGGAGCAGAGAGAGAATGCTGAGGCACTGTTCAAAAAACCCTCGCCGGGCGCATTTATAAGATCCCTTCCGAGTGGATGACAGGTGGGCCCGGTCGATCTAATCATATCCTGAACAATTACGCGGACGCGATACGTGGCGAAAAAAGTGGCACGGGGATCGAGGCGTCTATGCCCTGTCCCGTCCGAACACCGCGGTCCGCCCCGCTTCGCGCGCTTCCCCAAATTTCGCATCCCGCGGAATCCGCGAACGACAGATCGGTCTGCCAAACGCGGGATTTCCTGCGATCCGTCGCTCGGAAATCGGCGAAGCCCAAAGGATCACTCGACGAAGGAAAATAATGGATCGAGTCGACTGAAGAAAAGTTGCTCACTTTCAACAAAGAGATTTTTTGGTTCAAAACAACGCACGACCAGTATGCGAAGGCTAATCGGAAACAGCATCAACTCCTTCATCACTCAAGCCTCAATCCATCCAGGGGCTAATGATGGAGTCATGTACCTAGGGTAGGGTCACAGACCTGATCTAAGTACCCTGCCCGAGGACATCCTTAGAAGAGATCACCTTCCAGTCGACCTACGAGGGACTCACTCGACTGACTTGAAGGACTCGACCACGAAGACTCACTCGACCACCAGAAGGTCAAGAGGCACTCTGCACTGCAACGGTCTGTAATTAAGTAGACTTTATGATAGTAAAGACACTTTATGTGGGGCGTTACCAGTAACGCCCCGGACTTAACGCACCTTAAACCCTCTCCTACGTGGGCTGGCTGGGGTCCTGGCGCACTCTATATAAGCCACCCCCCTCCACAGGTAGAAGGGTTCGGCACCCTGTAATTCATATACGCATAATCCACTCGACCGCCTCCGGGCTCCGAGACGTAGGGCTTTTACTTCCTCCGAGAAGGGCCTGAACTCATACATCTCTTGTGTTTACAACCTCTCCATAGCTAGGACCTTGCCTCTCCATACCTACCCCCCACTCTACTGTCAGACTTAGAACCACGACAGTTGGCGCCCACCGTGGGGCAGGTGTTTTAGCGATTTTGTGGAGAAGTTGCGATTCTTCCGAGTACTTTCATCATGGTGGCTGCTGGAGTTTTGGTCGAGGGTCGAGAGATCTGTCTTGGTGCTCTCACCTTCGTCGCCGATGACTCCGCCTGGCTCCAGGAGGCTCCACTCGATGTCGATGCGCTCCCCGTCTGCGGTGCGACGCATTTTCGCGCATGTGTCCGCGGCGTTCTGCTGCGGCAACCGTCGACCCCGTATCGGTCGACTCCCCCATCGGCCACCCTCCCGGTCTCCCGCCAGCGCAAGCGCTCGGGTCGGTCGAGGCTTCAGCGATGGGTGAGACACGCGGTGGCTCGCCAGACGGCCACCACCCAAGTTGCGGCAATCGAGCCCAACGAATCTCTCTACGGTCTGTTCGATCTGTCGACTGACTCCGTAGAGACTGCATCCGAATGCGATAGCAGTGATCCAGCGGCGGAAATCCTGATGGTCGACGGGCCTCGCAGCCCCCCTGGCTTCGCCCGTGATGGTGGGGCAGGCGACGGAGGTGACCCCGCACGAGACCACGAAGAGTACCAGCCCGAGCCACTTGACTCTCTGCAAAGAGAGGAACTTCGCCACAGGAACATGGATGCCCTGCATACTCCCATCGCAGGAGAAACCCCCGAGGCTCGCGCCTTGGAGGAGGCACGTTTGGCCAATTTGGCCGAACGCGCTCGCCTGGAGAACCTTCAGCGAGCACTCGACGAGCGCGCGCGACAACGAGTTCCCAACGCCAGTCGACGTCAACTCTTCCCGCCGACTCAGGTATATCGAACCCCAATCCAGAACTTAGCAGCTGCGACCCGTATTGCAGAGTCCATCCAGCCCTCTCAGTCGGAAGCTGGCAGAGGCTTGATGCAGATCAGGGATCTGCTCCGGGCAGCAGGAGATCAGAATTCAGCCGTGTCGCAGTCGCGCAACAGAATTCACAGTCGATCCGTCACTGTGAATACGGTTCAGTCGGCTCACAGTCCCAGATCGCCTCCGCGGCGTGAGGGGCGCGAGAATCGGCGAGACCAATATGGAGACCGACACGACCGAGATGATAGACGTCGAGTGCCCACTTCCCCTCCGAGGGGTGGGTCTTACGTTCCTCGGCAGCAAGATGACAGACGCCAGTTCAGTGTGGGGCGAAGAGTTCCAGTCGACCCCAGAGAACCAGGCTTCAACGCGCGATCCATTATCGTGCAAGGCTTGGTCGACCGGAACAGAGCCCATCGAGGTGGACCCGACAGAGATGCGCCCACGAGCAGTCGAGTGCATGTTTCTGGTCCGGAATGTTTCAGCAGAGCTATCAGAGCCGCAGTGATCCCTCCCAATTTCAGGTTGGCAACAGGTGTCAGCAAGTTCACTGGTGAGTCTAAGCCTGAAACTTGGCTTGAGGATTACCGAGTGGCGGTTCAGATTGGTGGTGGGAATGACGAGGTGGCCATGAAGCATTTGCCCCTCATGCTGGAAGGTTCTGCCAGAGCGTGGTTGACTCAGTTACCTCCTAGCAGCATTTACATTTGGGAAGATCTGTCCCGAGTGTTCGTCAGAACGTTTGAAGGAACTTGCAAGCGACCGGCTGGATTGACGGAGCTGCAAGTCTGCGTGCAGAAGACCAATGAGACTCTCAGGGAGTATATTCAGAGATGGATCACCTTGCACCATACAGTGGAGAATGTGTCTGATCATCAGGCAGTCTGCGCCTTCAAGGATGGTGTCAAGAACAGAGAATTGAGTTTGAAATTTGGTCGAACCGGAGACATGACCCTGAGTTGGATGATGGAAATTGCTACCAAGTACGCCAACGGCGAAGAAGAAGACCGACTCCGAAGCGGCAAGCACAAGCCGAGCCAGTCGGAGAAGGGAAACACCAGTCGGAAACAGAAGCGGAAGGCTGAACCGGCAGCTCCTGGAGAGGCTCTGGCCGTGACTCACGGAAAGTTTAAAGGGAAACCAAAAGGATCCTGGAACCCTAAGAAGGTAAAGGATAAAGAAGGAAACGACGTGATGGATATGCCGTGTCACATCCACACGAAGAAAGACGAAGAGGGGAATATCATTTACCCAAAGCATACCACTCGCCAATGTCGACTCCTGATCCAGCAGTTTCAAGGAAAACAGTCCAAAGACAAGGAAAAGGAGTCGGACAAGGTCGAAGACAAAGAAAAGGAGGAGGACAGTGAGGAAGGATATCCGCATGTCAACTCCACTCTGATGATCTTTGCAGATGTGGAAAGCAAGAGTCGATTGAAAGTCATTAACCGTGAGGTGAACATGGTTACCCCAGCAAAAGCAAATTATCTGAGATGGTCCCAAACACCCATCACATTCGACCAATCTGATCACCCGACTCATATTGCCACCCCTGGGAGGCAAGCTTTGGTGGTCGATCCAGTTGTCGAAGGCACTCGACTGACAAAAGTGCTGATGGACGGTGGTAGTGGGCTGAATTTGTTGTATGCAGACACACTGAAAGGAATGGGCATTCCGATGTCCCGACTGAGCACCAGTAACATGAGCTTTCATGGAGTTATACCAGGGAAGAAAGCCGAGTCACTCGGCCAAATAGCTCTGGACGTGGTGTTTGGTGATTCGAAACATTTTCGCAAAGAGAAGTTGACGTTTGAGGTCGTGGATTTTCAGAGTGCATACCATGCCATTTTGGGGAGACCAGCTTATGCACGGTTCATGGCTCGACCATGTTACGTGTACCTCAAATTGAAGATGCCCGGCCCCAAAGGAGTGATCACTGTCACCGGCGATCGGAAAAAGGCAGAAGAGTGCTTTCAGAAGGGCTCAAAGATTGCTGATTCCCAGGTGACAGCGGTCGAGTTTGAAGAATACAAGCAAAACACAGATCCGAGTGATTTGCTGCGATCCAAGAAACCCACCACAGAATCTGCATTTCAGTCGTCCGGTGAGACGAAACCTGTTCACATTCACCCGACCGACCCCGATGCAGCCCCGACCCACATCTCCACAACACTCGACCCAAAATAGGAAGAAGAGCTCATCCAGTTCCTCCGTGAGAACTGGGACATTTTTGCATGGAAGCCCGCTCACATGCCAGGTGTTCCCAGGGGACTGGCTGAGCATCGCCTAAGAGTCGACTCATCAGCAAAACCAGTCAAAGAGCATCTTCGGCGGTCCACCGTCCAAAAGAGAAAATCCATTGGTGAGGAAGTGGCTCGACTGTTGGCGGCAGGATTTATCCGAGAGATATACCACTCCGAGTGGCTCGCTAATGTCGTCATGGTTCCTAAGAAGGACAAATCGCTCCGAATGTGCATTGATTTCAAGCACATCAACCGGGCCTGCCCGAAAGATCATTTTCCTCTCCCTCGCATAGATCAAATTGTTGACTCGACCGCGGGATGCGAGAGATTGTCTTTTCTAGACGCCTACTCCGGGTACCACCAGATCCGTCTGTACGGACCCGACGAGGTAAAAACAGCTTTCATCACTCCATTCGGGTGCTTCTGCTATATCACCATGCCATTCGGCCTCAAGAATGCCGGAGCCACATTTATGCGGATGATTCAGAAGTGTCTACTCACTCAAATCAGTCGGAATGTGGAAGCGTATATGGATGATGTAGAGGGATAAACTCATGCAATATGATATAAACCCCATCTTGTTATCCTCGATGGCAACAATACAATACATGCCTTGCTGCCCCTACTGTCACTGGGACAGGACACCGCAAGATTGAACCCGAAGCTAAGCACTTCTCCCATGGCAAGAAAGATCAATCTAGTAGGCCAAACCAAACTGATAATTCGAAGAGACTTGCAAAGATAACCAATCATACATAAAAGAATTCAGAGAAGATTCAAATATTGTTCATAGATAAACTTGATCATAAACCCACATTTCATCGATCTCAACAAACACACCGCAAAAGAAGATTACATCGAATAGATCTCCATAAGAGAGGGGGAGAACTTTGTATTGAGATCCAAAAAGAGAGAAGAAGCCATCTAGGTAATAACTATGGACCCGTAGGTCTGAAGTAAACTACTCATACTTCATCAAAGGGGCTATGGTGTTGATGTAGAAGCCCTCCGTGATCGATGCCCCTCCGGCGGAGCTCCGGAAAAGGCCCCAAGATGGGATCTCGTGGATACAGAAAGTTACGGCGGTGGAATTAGGGTTTTGGCTCCGTATCTGGTAGTTTGGGGGTACGTAGGTATATATAGGAGGAAGGAGTACATCGGTGGAGCAACAGGGGGCTCACGAGGGTGGAGGGCGCGCCTGGAGGGGGGGGGTAGGCGTGCCCCCTACGTCGTGCCTTCCTCGTTGATTGCTTGACGTAGGGTCCAAGTCCTCTGGATGATGTTCGTTCCGAAAATCACGTTCCCAAAGGTTTCATTCCGTTTGGACTCTGTTTGATATTCTTTTTCTACGAAACCCTAAAATAGGCAAAAAACAACAATTCTGGGCTGGGCCACCGGTTAATAGGTTTGTCCCAAAAATAATATAAAAGTGTATAATAAAGCCCAATAATGTCCAAAACAGAATATAATATAGCATGGAACAATAAAAAATTATGGATACGTTGGAGACGTATCAGAGGTGGAGATGGCTATGGAGATGGAAATGGCGGCGTCTAGGATTTGTGGACGAAGATGATGGTGAAGAGGCTTTGGCTTCCGTGCTCATCATTCTGTTGACATTTCGATGGTTTCCCTTTAGTAAAAGTTGTACAAGTGGACGATCTGCCTCGAAATCCATGCCAAATGAGCGCTCATACGGGCGCGTGCGCTCGTATGTAACACTCTATCTTTTGCTCCATCTTCTCGTAGACGCTTCCTATTGATTCTTTCTTCCTCCATTTCCTTCCATTCCATTCCTACATGTAATTTCTTCCCCTTTTAGCCCATTTCCTGTGGAAACATATCAAAGAGAGGATTTGTGGAATCCTTTGCATTCATTAGTCATTAGTAGCAATATCGGAGTGAATATGTCTTTTTGAATGAAATATCTCAGTTTAAACGAAGGTGAAATGACTGTAAAAATATCACTCATCAACTCCCCAAGCTTAAACTCGACCGTCCTTGAGAAACATAAAGAGAAATCCGAATCATAAGCACACCCACAATTATTTCCTCCTCAAGGCTCTCAAGCACTTCATTTCAACCATTGTTTGCTGGAACTTTTATTGTCAGATGAAGAGATTATGCCAACTAAGTGATTATGTATAGGTTTTCGCTGTGGCTTAATGTTTGGGAGCTATGGACGTTAGCAATATGTCTCTTTCGAGCTCTTTTGACCAGTCCCCTTTATATACCACATACACACCCATTCAAGAGAAATCCGAATAATATGCGTTTGTAGTGTTGCCACTATATATTGTAACAAACTCATAGCTGATATCCGAGCTATCGCTCTTGATGAATCGTTCATTCGCTAGCGGAGTCCTCGGCATAACATTAGGAAAGGTGACCAAGCCACATTTATACACGTACACGTGCATAGAGTAGCAGGGCCATGGCACCAGCAAGAAGCCGAAGCACCATGTAAGAGGTACAACACATATTTTTGGCATAATCTCATTCATCCTTCAACTAAGTTCCTCTAGACAATTTAATCCACAAGTGCTATCAAGTCTATTAAAATTAACAACATGGGGTTGAGCATTTCAAACATCACCTCTACTACAATTTTTCTCAACTCCCAAGTCTTGAAAGACTTTCTCTTGTAATAGTTATTCTTGGTTTTTGGGTTTCTGAAAACTAACTTGCAACCGAAAAACTGCAAAGGCAAAATAAAAAGCAAAAGCTAAGTGTTGGAAAAAACCAACATGAGTGTTTTGAAGCTCTATGAGCTTAAGTACAACCTCATTAAAATTTATTCAAATATTGCCACATCTTGATGTAGAAGTTGTGATGACCTCCCCCAAGCTTAGGCTTTTGCAAGTCCAAACTGGCGGGATCATTGTGGCGGTTGGTCAGGAGCCCACTCTTGACTCTCATTGGAGAAGTTCATGTCCATGTAGGGAAGCCATTCCTTAGCTTTTCCTCTCAATGAGAAAGGAAATAGACGCAATTTCAGAGCGTCGGGATCATAGTCTTTTATGCGTGTCGTGTTGCACAATTCAGCGAAATTGTGGAAGTGCATACTAGCATCCTTAGAAGCAGAGCCTCCAAATTGGTCATGTTGAACGATGGAAACTAAGTTTTGTTTAAACTCATACTTAGCGGTGCAACCTTAGGTTGAGCTATAGGTTCACGTATGAAGTTGTTGCTGGGAGTAGCAAATCTCCCAAGATTCTGAGCCATAGTAATCTTTTAGTTTTCAACTAACAAGATTTGTGACAAAAATAAAACTTAAACTAAAAACAGAAAAGTGATGTCTACTACACAACCTTATTCTTGTAGATATTGTTGGGCCTCCAAGTGCAGAGGTTTGTAGGACAGTAGAAAATTTCCCTCGAGTGGACGACCTAAGGTTTATCAATCCGTGGGAGGTGTAGGATGAAGATGGTCTCTCTCAAACAACCCTGCAACCAAATAAAAAAGAGTCTCTTGTGTCCCCAACACACCCAATACAATGGTAAAATGTGTAGGTGCACTAGTTCGGCGAAGAGATGGTGATACAAGTGCAATATGGATGGTAGATATAGGTTTTTATAATCTGAAATTATAAAAACAGCAAGATAGCTAATGATAAAAGTGAGCGAAAACGGTATTGTAATGCGTTGAAACAAGGCCTAAGGTTCATACTTTCACTAGTGCAAGTTCTCTCAACAAGGATAACATAATTAGATCATATAACTATCCCTCAACATGCAATAAAGAGTCACTCCAAAGTCACTAATAACTAAGAACAAACAAAGAGATTATTGTAGGGTACGGAACCACCTCAAAGTTATTCTTTCCGATCAATCCATTGGGCTATTCCTATAAGTGTCACAAACAGCCCTAGAGTTCGTAGTAAAATAAAACCTTAAGACACAAATCAACCAAAACCCTAATGTCACCTAGATACTCCAATGTCACCTCAAGTATCCGCGGATATGATTATACGATATGCATCACACAATCTCAGATTAATCTATTCAACCAACACAAAGAACTTCAAATAGTGCCCCAAAGTTTCTACCGGAGAGTCAAGACGAAAACGTGTGCCAACCCCTATGCATAGATTCCCAAGGTCACGGAACCCGCAAGTTGATCACCAAAACATACATCAAGTGAATCAATAGAATACCCCATTGTCACCACGGGTATCCCACACAAGACATATATCAAGTATTCTCAAATCCTTAAAGACTCAATCCGATAAGGTAACTTCAAAGGGAAAACTCAATCCATTACAAGAAGGTAGAAGGGGAGAAACATCATAAGATCCAACTATAGCAGCAAAGCTCGCGGTACATCAAGATCGTGCCAAATCAAGAACACGAGGGAGAGAGATCAAACACATAGCTACTGGTTCATACCCTCAGCCCCGAGGGTGAACTACTCCCTCCTCATCATGGAGAGCGCCGGGATGATGAAGATGGCCACCAGTGATGATTCCCCCCCCCGACAGGGTGCCGGAACAGGGTCCCGATTGGTTTTTGGTGGCTACAGAGGCTTGCGACGGTGGAACTCCCAATCTGGGTTTCTTTTCGGGGGTTTCTGTATTCATATGAATTTTTGGCGTCAGTCTCACATCAGAGGGGTCTCCGAGTCATCCATGAGGTAGGGGGGCGCCCAGGGGGGTAGGGCACGCCCTCCACCCTCGTGGATGGCTTGGGACTCTTCTGGCCCAACTCTTTTACTTCAGGGGCTTCTTTTGGTCCATAAAAAATCCACAAAAATTGGCAGGTTAATTGGACTCCGTTTGGTATTCCTTTTCTGTAAAACTCAAAAGCAAGGAAAAAACAGAAACTGGCACTGGGCTCTAGGTTAATAGGTTAGCCCCAAAAATCATATAAAATAGCATATAAATGCATATAAAACCTCCTAGATGGATAATATAATAGCATGGAACAATCAAAAATTATAGATACGTTGGAGACGTATCAAGCATCCCCAAGCTTAATTCCTGCTCGCCTCGAGTAGGTAAATGATAAAAATAGAATTTTTGATGTGGAATGCTACCTAACATATTTATCAATGTAATCTTCTCTATTGTGGCAAGAATATTCAGATCCATAAGATTCAAAACAAAAGTTTAATATTGACATAAAAACAGTAATACTTTAAGCATACTAACAAAGCAATCATGTCTTCTCAAAATAACATGGCCAAAGAAAGCTATCCCTACAAAATCGTATAGTCTGGCTATGCTCTCTCTTCATCACACAAAATATTTAAATCATGCACAACCCCGGTTTCAGCCAAACAATTGTTTCATACTTTAGTGTTCGCAAACTTTTTCAACTTTCACACAATATATGAGCGTGAGCCATGGACATAACACTATAGGTGGAATAGAATTGTGGTTATGGAGAAGGCAAAAAGAAGGAGATAGTTACAAACAACAGCAGGAACACGTCTCTCCTCAGGATATTGTAAACATGTAAATCGTTGTTCAGTTTCTAACTCCCAAGTAAGATATATATCACGAACATATCTACCCTCAAATGGTGGAATATTCAATTTCAGTTTAGGGAGATGGTCATGATCTCGTACCTGAGGGGGAGCCCTACAATTGCCATTATTTGCATGTGGACGACCGGGTGATTGTGGTGCTGGTGGTTGCACGTAGTTCTGATTTTGATCAACCTCATCCTCGTAATCTCCTACATAATCCTCCTCCTCCTCATCAGCAGCAGGAGCCACAGAAGTATCAACAACAGCACCAATAGTTTGGCCAGGCGCAAGAGGGACACGGCTCGCTCGGCGGAGGGCTGTTTCACGATGTGGAGGTAGTCGTGGTTGTTGTTGTTGTTGTTGTTGTTGTTGTTGTTGTTGTTGTTGTTGTTGTTGTTGTTGTTGTTGTTGTTGCTATTGTTGTTGTTGCTATTGTTGTTGTTGTTGCTGTTGCTGTTGTGTTGTTGTTGTTGTTGTTGTTGTTGTTGTTGTT
>NC_041382.1:316313589-316313854 GCF_002162155.2 Triticum dicoccoides | reverse complement strand
TTGCTGTTGTTGCTGTTGTTGCTGCTGTTGCTGCTGTTGCTGTTGTTGTTGTTGTTGTTGTTGTTGTTGTTGTTGTTGTTGTTGTTGTTGTTGTTGTTGTTGTTGTTGTTGTTGTTGTTGTTGTTGTTGTTGTTGTTGTTGTTGTTGTTGTTGTTGTTGTTGTTGTTGTTGTTGTTGTTGTTGTTGTTGTTGTTGTTGTTGTTGTTGTTGTTGTTGTTGTTGTTGTTGTTGTTGTTGTTGTTGTTGTTGTTGTTGTTGTTGTTGT
>NC_041382.1:316265798-316312874 GCF_002162155.2 Triticum dicoccoides | reverse complement strand
TGCTGTTGCTGCTGCTGCTGCTGTTGCTGCTGTTGCTGCTGTTGCTGCTGTTGTTGCTGTTGTTGTTGTTGTTGTTGTTGTTGTTGTTGTTGTTGTTGTTGTTGTTGTTGTTGTTGTTGTTGTTGTTGTTGTTGCAACTAGACACGATGATGCAACTGCAAATTCAACAAAGCAAAATACTGAAAAGACTATGCAAAGGCTCAGACTGGTTCGAATATGATGAACTAACCGTAATTTTTTTTGGTTTTTTCGTGGACTGTAGGTATGAAGAACAGACTCGATCTAAACTATGAAAAACTGTAAAATCTCACCGAGCAACCTGGAAATCTGATACCACTTGATAGAGGCGAAGGTGTCCCAATGTTTCAATGAGAGGGTGGCTATCGTTTTCTGTGGGAGTCGACCTTGACGATCCGACTACGAACGTGCGAGACGTCGCAAGTTAGCAATCGCTAAGCCAACTTCCGAGGGGTTATTGACCACGCCGGAGCACGATCAACCTGACTAGGAGGGTCTGTTTCCTATGAGCAAATGAAGAACAAGCAAGAAACTGAGATTGCAATCTGGATATTGCGAATATAAGATGAAAGCTTTATCGATCAAGGTGGGGTTCTGTGACATCTTGGTCTGGTCGTTGAACACAAACGAAGTATGCGAAGTTGCAGCTATGGCGAACTTTTAATCTAAACAAAACCCAAAGTCTAAACGACGCCCTAAGGGCTGTATATATGAAGGAAGAGGGGGGGGGGGATTTCGTGGCCCTTGGAGGAGGGGTCCGAAACCAACCCTAACTCTTGTTTCCCCACACATACAGACTCTAAAAACAGCCTATACTTAAGTATTTCGAAAATATATGGGCCTGGCCCAATAATAAGGTGACGCAACACCTAGAATAGTCTCTGGACGAAATTTATGAAGTGGCATCTTGTATATTTCGTCCAAGGCTTCATGCACTCCTAATGGTGGCTTCAAAGTCCTGAAATCATCAATTGTAACTCCGTTCTTGATCCCCTTGCACATGCCATCATCTCCATGCTTGGTCTTGCTCCAGTGTTCATCCCTCTTATCCATGCCAGACCCTTCATTTGTAAGAAAAACAAATGTACCCAATTTAGGCAGCATCATATTCTCATGAACATTAGAATCATTACCAAGAAACGAAAGTACCTGATAATTTAATTGGCGTGCGCGAGCTCTAGTAATTGGTCCAGTATGTATAGCAGCAGGGGTTGTGGTTGTAACAATGGTACTGATGTCCTCATCAGGACAAACAACACAAACATCAGGCGAGGGTGTCCCGATCTTTCGATGAGATGATAACTATCGATTTGGTGGAGATGACTTTGACAATCCGACTACAAACGTGCATGACGTTGCACCTTAGCAATCGCTAAACCAATCTCCCGATGTTACTGACGATGCCGGAATCACGGTCAGCCTGACCACGAAGGTCTATTCCTACAAGCAATCGAAGAACGAGCAAGAATATGATAAAGCAATCTCAATATTGCGAATATATATGAAGTATTGATAATGGTGGGGATCCAGAAGCGGTCTTGATCTGGTCGTTGGACACAAACGAAGTACACGAAGTTGCGTTGGCTAACTTTTAACTAAACAAATCCCAAGGAAAAAGCTACTAGATGGATCTACTTATATAGGAGCAAGGGGTGGCGGCCAAGGAGGTGGGAGGACATCCCAAGGCAGCCTAAAACTAACCCTAGATCATACAAGGCTCATGGGCCCAAGTGGAGGTGATGCAACACCTTTGGGCTTGTAATTTGACTCGGATTCTGCTGCAACGTCAGATTGTTTCGTCCATAAATCAACGCTTCAGACGAATTTGGAGGTCAATCCAACTATGTTGGAAAGAGCACGAAATCTACTTTCAAACAAAAAAACAATCACCTAATTTGGAGTCCGTATGAAAAAGTTGTTGGCGTTTTGAGTCAGGTATGTCTGTGCAGTCCGAATCTGAATTCAGAATGTAAGAGACTTGGACTCTATCTTCTCTTGGCCCAAAAGTGACGTGAGAGGACTTTTTGAACAACACCTAAACTTCTCTTTTCCCCTTATCTTCATATGTGGATTGTATAAATGTACCATACACCTGCAATTAGACATGGCACAAAAGTTTGTGAAGTATTTTTGTCCTGGATGACATAAATAAATTATTGCATAGTTTTCATTAGAAATCACCTCACAAATATACATGTATGGAATATTTTTGGTTGTATCCAAGGTAGTCATGTATTCATCAGAGATAGTCTCACATCAACTAGGCGTATCAACGGGCTATGGAGATGCCCATCAATAGATATCAATGTGAGTGAGTAGGGATTGCCATGCAACGGATGCACTAGAGCTATTAGTGTATGAAAGCTCAAAAAGAAACTAAGTGGGTGTGCATTCAACTTGCTTTCTCATGAAGACCTAGGGCATTTGAGGAAGCCCATCGTTGGAATATACAAGCCAAGTTCTATGATGGAAAATTCCCACTAGTATATGAAAGTGACAACACATGAGACTCTATTATGAAGATCATGGTGCTACTTTGAAGCACAAGTGTGGTAAAAGGATAGTAGGATTGCCCCTTCTCTCTTTTTCTCTCATTTTTTGTTTTCTCTTTTTTGGGCCCTCTCTTTTTTTGGCCTCTTTTTTTTCCGTCCGGAGTCTCAACCCGACTTGTGGGGGAATCATAGTTTCCATCATCCTTTCCTCACTGGGACAGTGCTCTAATAATGATGATCATCACACTTTTATTTACTTACAACTCAAGAATTACAACTCAATACTTAGAACAAAATATGACTCTATATGAATGCCTCCGGCGGTGTACCGGGATGTGCAATGACTCAAGAGTGACATGTATGAAAGAATTATGAAAGGTGGCTTTGCCACAAATACGATGTCAACTACATGATCATGCAAAACAATATGACAATGATGAAGCATGTCATAATAAACGGAACGGTGGAAAGTTGCATGGCAATATATCTCGGAATGGCTATGGAGATGCCATAATAGGTAGGTATGGTGGCTGTTTTGAGGAGGGTAAATGGTGGGTGTATGGTACCGGCGAAAGTTGTGCGACACAAGAGAAGCTAGCAATGGTGGAAGGGCGAGAGTGCGTATAATCCATGGACCCGACATTAGTCATAAAGAACTCACATACTTATTGCAAAAATCTATTAGTCATCGAAACAAAGTACTATGCGCATGCTCCTAGGGGAAGGGTTTGTAGGAGTTAACTATCGCGCGATCCCGACCGCCACTCATAAGGAAGACAATCAATAAATAAATCATGCTCCAACTTCATCACATAACGGTTCACCAAACATGCATGCTACGGGAATCACAAACTTTAACACAAATATCTCTCAGGTTCACAATTACTCCACTTGCATGACTCTAATATCTGTTGGGGAATGTAGTAATTTCAAAAAAATTCCCACGCACACGCAAGATCATGGTGATGCACAACAATGAGAGGGGAGAGTGTTGTCCACGTACCCTCATAGACCGAAAGCGGAAGCGTTAGCACAACGCGGTTGATGTACTCGTACGTCTTCACGATTCGACCGATCAAGTACCGAACGCACGACTCCTCCGAGTTCAGCACACGTTCAGCCCGACGACGTCCCTCGAACTCCGATCCAGCCGAGTGTTGAGGGAGAGTTTCGTCAGCACGACAGCGCGGTGACGATGTTGATGTTCTATCGATGCAGGGCTTCGCCTAAGCACCGCTACAGTATTATCGAGGTGGACTATGGTGGAGGGGGGCACCGCACACGGCTAAAAGATCAACTTGATCAATTGTTGTCTCTATGGGGTGCCCCCTGCCCCCGTGTATAAAGGAGCAAGGGGGGGGGGGGTGCGGCCGACCAGGGAGAGGGCGCGCCAGGAGGAGTCCTACTCCTACCGGGAGTAGGACTCCCCCCTTTTCCTAGTTGGAATAGGATTCGAGAGGGGGAGAGAGGAGGGAGAGAAGGAAAGGGGGGCGCCGCCCCCTCTCCTTGTCCTATTGGGACTAAGGGGGAGGGGCGCACGGCCCAGCCCTGGCCGCCTCTCCTCTTCTCTGTAAAGGCCCACTAAGGCCCATTTACCTCCCGGGGGGTTCCGGTAACCTCCCGGTACTCCGGTAAAATCCCGATTTCACCCGGAACACTTCCGATATCCAAACATAGGCTTCCAATATATCAATCTTCATGTCTCGACCATTTCGAGACTCCTCGTCATGTCCGGGATCACATCCGGGACTCCGAACAACCTTCGGTACATCAAAACATATAAACTCATAATATAACCGTCATCGAAACGTTAAGCGTGCGGACCCTACGGGTTCGAGAACTATGTAGACATGACCGAGCATGTCTTCGGTTAATAACCAATAGCGGAACCTGGATGTTCATATTGGCTCCCACATATTCTACGAAGATCTTTA
Source organism: Triticum dicoccoides (assembly GCF_002162155.2). NCBI lineage: Eukaryota > Viridiplantae > Streptophyta > Magnoliopsida > Poales > Poaceae > Triticum > Triticum dicoccoides. The sequence goes on along the minus strand of NC_041382.1, from coordinate 316,308,430 downwards.
TCGGTCAAACCGCATAACAACATACGTTGTTCCCTTTGTCATCGGTATGTTACTTGCCCGAGATTCGATTGTCGGTATCTCAATACCTAGTTCAATCTTGTTACCGGCAAGTCTCTTTACTCGTTCTGTAATACATCATCCCGCAACTAACTCATTAGTTGCAATGCTTGCAAGGCTTAGGTGATGGGCATTACCGAGAGGGCCCAAAGTTACCTCTCCGACAATCGGAGTGACAAATCCTAATCTCGAAATACGCCAACCCAACAAGTACCTTTAGAGACACATGTAGAGCACCTTTCTATTCACCCAGTTATGTTGTGACGTTTGGTAGCACACAAAGTGTTCCTCTGGTAAATGGGAGTTGCATAATCTCATAGTCATAGGAACATATATAAGTCATGAAGAAAGCAGTAGCAACAAACTAAACGATCAAGTGCTATGCTAACGGAATGGGTCAAGTCAATCACATCATTCTCTAATGATGTGACCCCGTTAATCAAATGACAACTCATGGCTATGGCTAGGAAACTTAACCATCTTTGATTCAACGAGCTAGTCAAGTAGAGGCATACTAGTGACACTCTGTTTGTCTATGTATTCACACATGTATTATGTTTCTGGTCAATACAATTCTAGCATAAATAATAAACAGTTATCATGAAATAAGGAAATAGATAATAACTTTATTATTGCCTCTAGGGCATATTTCCTTCAGTCTCCCACTTGCACTAGAGTCAATAATCTAGTTCACATCGCCATGTGATTTAACATCAATAGTTCACATCACCATGTGATCAACACCCATAGTTCACATCGTCATGTGACCAACACCCAAAGGGTTTACTAGAGTCAATAATCTAGTTCACATCGCTATGTGATTAATACCCAAATAGTACTAAGGTGTGATCATGTTTTGCTTGTGAGGGAAGTTTAGTCAACGGGTCTGACACATTCAGATCCGTATGTATTTTGCAAATTTCTATGTCAACAATGCTCTGCACGGAGCTACTCTAGCTAATTGCTCCCACTTTCAATATGTATCCAGATTGAGACTTTGAGTCATCTGGATCAGTGCCAAAACTTGCATTGACGTAACTCGTTACGACGAACCTTTTGTCACCTCCATAATCGAGAAACATATCCTTATTCAACTAATGATAATTTTGACCAATGTCCAGTGATCTACTCCTAGATCACTATTGTACTCCCTTGCCAAACTCAGGGCAGGGTATACAATAGGTCTGGTACACAGCATGGCATACTTTATAGAACCTATGGCTGAGGCATAGGGAATGACTTTCATTCTCTCTCTATCTTCTGCCGTGGTCGGGTTTTGAGTCTTACTCAACTTCACACCTTGTAACACAGGAAAGAACTCCTTCTTTGACTGTTCCATTTTGAACTACTTCAAAAACTTGTCAAGGTATGTACTCATTGAAAACTTATCAAGCGTCTTGATCTATCTCTATAGATCTTGATGCTCAATATGTAAGAAGCTTCACCGGGGTCTTTCTTTGAAAAACTCCTTTCAAACATTCCTTTATGCTTTGCAGAATAATTCTACATTATCTTTGATCAACAATATGTCATTCACATATACTTCTCAAAAATGTTGTAGTGCTCCCACTCACTTTCTTGTAAATACAGGCTTCACCGCAAGCCTGTATAAAACTATATGCTTTGATCAACTTATCAAAGCGTATATTCCAACTCCGAGATGCTTGCACCAGTCCATAGATGGATCGCTGGAGCTTGCATATTTTGTTAGTACCTTTAGGATTGACAAAACCTTCTGGTTGCATCATATACAACTCTTCCTTAATAAATCCATTAAGGAATGCAGTTTTGTTTATCCATTTGCCAGATTTCATAAAATGCGGCAATTTCCAACATGATTCGGACAGACTTAAGCATAGATACGAGTGAGAAACTCTTATCGTAGTCAACACCTTGAACTTGTCGAAAACCTTTTGCGACAATTCTAGCTTTGTAGATAGTAACACTACTATCAGCGTCCGTCTTCCTCTTGAAGATCCATTTAATCTCAATGGCTCACCAATCATCGGGCAAGTCAATCAAAGTCCATACTTTGTTCTTATACATGGATCCCATCTCAGATTTCATAGCCTTAAACCATTTTGCGAAATCTGGGCTCATCATCGCTTCCTCATAGTTCATAGGTTCGTCATGGTCAAGTAACATGAACTCCAGAACAGGATTACTATACCACTCTGGTGCGGATCTCACTCTGGTTGATCTACGAAGTTCTGTAGTAACTTGATCTGAAGTTTCATGATCATCATCATTAACTTCCTCTCTTGTTGGTGTAGACATCACTGGAACTGATTTCTGTGATGAACTATTTTCCAATTCAGGAGATGGTACAATTACCTTATCAAGTTCCACTTTCCTCCCACTCACTTCTTTCGAGAGAAAATCCTTCTCTAGAAAGGATCCATTCTCAGCAACGAATATCTTGCCTTTGGATCTGTGATAGAAGGTGTACCCAACAGTTTCTTTTGGGTATACTATGAAGATTTACTTTCCAATTTGGGTTCAAGCTTATCTTGTTGAAACTTTTTCACATAAGCATCGCAGTCCCAAACTTTAAGAAACGACAGCTTAGGTTTGTCACCAAACCATAGTTCATACGGTGTCATCTCCACGGATTTAGATGGTGCCCTATTTAACGTGAATGTAGTTGTCTCTAATGCATAACCCCAAAACGATAGTGGTAGATCGGCAAGAGACCTTATAGATCGCACTATATCTAATAAAGTATGGTTATGACGTTCGGACACACCATTACACTGTGCTGTTCCAGGTGGCGTGAGTAGTGAAACTATTTCACATTGTTTTAACTGAAGGCCAAACTCATTAACTCAAATATTTTACTTCTGCGATCATACCGTAGAAACTTTTATTTTTGTTACGATGATTCTCCACTTCACTCTGAAATTCTTTGAACTTTTCAAATGTTTCAGACTTGTGTTTCATCAAGTAGATATACTCATATCTGCTCAAATCATCCGTGAAGATCAGAAAATAATGATACCTGCCGCGAGCCTCAATATTCATTGGACCACATACATCAGTATGTATGATTTCCAACAAATCTGTTGCTCGCTCCATTGTTCCGGAGAACGGAGTCTTAGTCATCTTGCCCATGAGGCATGGTTCGCAAGCATCAACTAATTCATAATCAAGTGATTCCAAAAGCCCATCATCATGGATTTTCTTCATGTGCTTTACACCAATATGACCTAAACGGCAGTGCCACAAATAAGTTGCACTATCATTATTAACTTTGCATCTTTTGGCTTCAATATTATGAAAAATGTGTATAACCACGATCGAGATCCAACAAACCATTTTCATTGGGTGTATGACCATAGAAGGTTTTATTCATGTAAACAGAACAACAATTATTCTCTAACTTACATGAATAACCGTATTACAATAAACATGAACCAATCATATTTATGCTCAATGCAAACACTAAATAACATTTATTTTAGGTTTAACACTAATCTCGAAAGTATAGGGAGTGTGCGATGATGATCATATCAATCTTGGAACCATTTCCAATACACATCATCACTTCACCCTTAACTAGTCTCTGTTCATTCTGCAACTCCCGTTTCGAGTTACTATTCTTAGCAACTGAACTAGTATCAAATACCGAGGGGTTGCTATAAACATTGGTAAAGTACACATAGATAACATGTATATCAAATATACCTATGTTTACTTTGCCATCCTTCTTATCCGCCAATTACTTGGGGTAGTTCCGCTTCCAATGACCAGTCCCTTTGCAGTAGAAGCACTCAGTTTCAGGCTTAGGTCCAGACTTGGGTTTTTTCACTTGAGCAGCAACTTGTTTGCCGTTCTTCTTGAAGTTCCCCTTTCTTCCCTTTGTCCCTTTACTTGAAACTAGTGGTTCTTTTTACCATCAACACTTGATGCTTTTCTTGATTTCTACCTTCGTCGATTTCAGCATCACAAAGAGCTTGGGAATCGTTTCCGTTATCCCTTGCATATTATAGTTCGTCATGAAGTTCTACTAACTTGGTGATGGTGACTAGAGAATTCTATCAATCACTATTTTATCTGGAAGATTAACTCCCACTTGATTCAAGCGATTGTAGTACCCAGACAATCTGAGCGCATGCTCACTGCTTGAGCTATTCTCCTCCATCTTTTAGCTATAGAACTTGTTGGAGACTTCATATCTCTCAACTCGAGTATTTTCTTGAAATATTAACTTCAACTCCTGGAACATCTCATATGGTCCATGACGTTCAAAACGTCTTTGAAGTCCCGATTCTAAGCCATTTAAGCATGGTGCACTAAACTATCAAGTAGTCATCATATTGAGCTAGCCAAACGTTCATAACATCTGCATCTGCTCCTGCAATAGGTTTGTCACCTAGCGGTGCATCAAAGACATAATTCTTCTGTGCAACAATGAGGATAAACCTCATATCATGGATCCAATCCGCATCATTGCTACTAACATCTTTCAACTTAGTTTTCTCTAGGAACATATCAAAAATAAAACAGGGGAGCTAAACGCGAGCTATTGATCTACAACATAGATATGCTAATACTACCAGGACTAAGTTCATGATAAATTTAAGTTCAGTTAGTCATATTACTTAAGAACTCCCACTTAGAAAGGCATCCCTCTAATCTTCTAAGTGATCACGTGATCCAAATCAACTAAACCATAACCGATCATCACGTGAAATGGAGTAGTTTTCAATGGTGAACATCACTATGTTGATCATATCTACTATATGATTCACGCTCGACCTTTCGGTCTCAGTGTTCCGAGGCCATATCTGCATATGCTAGGCTCGTCAAGTTTAACCTGAGTATTCTGCGTGTGCAAAACTGGCTTGCACCCGTTGTAGATGGACATAGAGCTTATCACACCCAATCATCACGTGGTGTCTGGGCACGACAAACTTTGGCAATGGTGCATACTCAGGGAGAACACTTTTTATCTTGAAATTTAGTGAGAGATCATCTTATAATGCTACCATCAATCAAAGCAAGATAATATGCATAAAAGATAAACATCACATGTGTAACACCCTCGATGCGGCTATATCTCCCACGTGTCGAAGCACGACTTAGAGGCATAACCGCATTGAAAGCAATGTCGCAAGTGAGGTAATCTTCACAACAACCCATGTAATACATTAAGGGGAAAATAGATACATAGTTGGCTTACAATCGCCACTTCACACAATACATGAATAAAGCATTACATTCATCCAAATACACTCAAGGTCCGACTACGGAACCAAAATAAAAGAAGACTACCCCAAATGCTACACAGATCCCCGATCGACCCCAACTGGGCTCCACTACTGATCAACTAGAACGAAACAACGCAAAGGACAAGATCTTCATCGAGCTCGTCCTTGAGCTTGGTTGCATCACCTGCTCGGTACATCGACACCTGCAAACTGGTTTTGGAAGTATCTGTGAGTTACGGGGACTCAGCAATCTCACACCCTCGCGATCAAGACTATTTAAGCTTATAGGTAAGGTAAAATGTATGAGGTGGATCTGCAGCAAGCGACTAGCATATATGGTGGCTAACATACGCAAATGACAACGAGAAGAGAAGGCAAAGGCACGGTCGAACAACTATGATCAAGAAGTGATCCCAGAACAACCTACATCAAGCATACCTCCAACACCGTGTTCACTTCCCGGACTCCGCCGGAAAGAGACCATCACGCTTACACACGCGGTAGATGCATTTTAATTAAGTTAAGTTTCAGGTTTTCTACAAATGGACATTCACAAATTCCCATCTGCCCATAACCGCGGGCACGACTTTCGAAAGTTCAAATCCCTGCAGGAGTGTCCCAACTTAGCCCATCACAAGCTCTCACGGTCAACGAAGGATATTCCTTCTCCCAAGACAATCCGATCAGACTCGGCATCCCGGTTACATGACATCCTCGACAATGGTAAAACAAGTCCAGCAACACCGCCCGAATGTGCCGAAAAATCCCGATAGGAGCTGCACATATCTCGTTCTCAGGGCACACTCAGATGAGCGCTCCATACAACTAAAACCAAACCTCGAGTTTCCCCGAGGGGGCGCTGCACAGGGCTCTAGTTTGGACCAACACTTAGAGGAGCACTAGCCTGGGGGGGGTTAAAATAATGATGACCCTCGGGAGCATGACTCCCAAGGGAAAAGAGGCTAGGTGGCGAATGGTAAAACCAATGTTGGGCATTGCTGGAGGAGTTTTATTCAAGGCGAACTGTCAAGGGGTTCCCATTGTAACCCAACCGTGTAAGGAACGCAAAATCCGGGAACATAACACCGATATGACGGAAACTAGGGCGGCAAGAGTGGAACAAAACACCAGGCACAAGGCCGAGCCTTCGACCCTTTACCAAGTATATAGATGCATTAATTAAATAAGAGATATTGTGATATCCCAACAAAATATCCATGTTCCAACAAGGAACAAACTCCAATCTTCACCTGCAACTAACAACGCTATAAGAGGGGCTAAGCAAAGTGGTAACATAGCCAAACAATGGTTTGCTAGGACAAGGTGGGTTAGAGGCTTGGCTTAACAAAATGGGAGGCATGATAAGCAAGTGGTAGGTATCATAGCATAGGCATAGCAAAAGAGCGAGCATCTAGCAAGCAAAGATAGAAGTGATTTCGAGGGTATGGTCATCTTGCCTGAGATCCCGCAAGGAAGAAGAACGAGTCCATGAAGAAGACAAACGGACAAAGTCGAACGGATCCTCACAATGCGAGGTTACCGGAACCAACCCGAAGAAGCAACACCGGAAAGGAGCAAACAACATAGTAAACAACCATCACATAATCATGTCACGATGCACAATCAAGTATGATGCATGTCCAGTTTAAATATGCATGGCATGGCAATGTGCACAAACAATCCTACAAATTAAGTGGAGCTCAATATGCAACTCCGTTGCATATTGACGAAACACCACATGACTTATTTAGTTCTCTCTTATTTAGGTACCCAACAAGATTAAATGTTGATTAAAATGGCAAGAGGGTGAAGCAAAAGTAAAACTACCTATCTAGTCAAGTTTAAATGAGGCCGGAAACAACGAACAACAACTCCGGAAAATCCTCATATGCATAAATTAGGTTTGGTACTGTTCTGCCCTAAACACAATTTTAGAGTTGTTAGACATGCAAAGCAAAGTCACCATGTTAAAGTAGGCAAAATTCTACCCCATTTACATATAAAGTTTGTTAGGTTTGGAGCTACGGTTATTAAGTTATGATTTAAATTATTTTAACATGGCATAGGGACAAATTTAACCAAACAGCATGTTTAAACATTTTAAACATGGATGAAAATGACATATTATGAAACTACACAAAATTCTAAGCATCTTTCATATAAAGTTTGTTTAATTTGGATGCACGCTTTGAGAGTTATTAAATGCATGAAGAGCAAGGGGTAATCTGTAAATATGTAGTTTTCTGTAAATAGCAAAATTCATTCATAGCAGAAAAAATACATCGGGCCGAATCACACTAGCCCAACAGTGGAAGGGGGGGGCGCAGTGGAGGCTCACCATGGGCTGAGGCCCAGTTGGTGGAGGCACTGAGCGAGGCCGCTGGGCCAGGGCGCGGTCAACGCGAGCGTTGCTCGTGCACTCGTTGTCCCGTTTACTGAAGCGAGCTGCGGCGGCGCCTAGAGCAGAGCTCCGACGAGAGGGCAAAGGGGCGGCGAGGCGAGGGACTTGGCATGGAGCGGCAGCGGGCGAACAGGGAAGGCCGGCGAGGACCAGTCTCCGGTGGAGCCGCGAGGAACTTGGCGTGCGGGCGCAGCAATGGCGAAGGAAAACATGCATCTCGTCTTCCCCGTTCGATGCAGAGGAGGCACGTGATGGGTCCTGGTGCACTGGTGGCTTTCAGTCGCCGGAGGCACGAAGACGACGGCAGCGGCGCGCACGGAACTCTGGCGAGGCGATGCAGATGCGGGGGAGGCGGTCGCGGGCGGCTGGCGGCGGGCTTGAACGAAGACGACGGGCGGCGAGGAGGAGGTCCTGGGCGGCAGGGACTTGGCGTCACGGACGGAGCTCGGGGACGATGCTGCATCTTCAATTGGTGGCGATCTCCTGGTAAGATAAGAGAGAGAGATGAGAGAGAGTTGAGAGACGAGGACGACAAGAGAAGGAAAAGGGCTGTGTGATGCTCATCTATGGCGGGATGGAGAGGACGGAGCTGATCTTGTAGGTGAGGATGGATCGAGGCGCAGAGGGCATCGGGCTCCTGCGGGATTTGAGCGTTGGCACTCGTTGACTGAAGATGGATCGAAGGGATGGATGGTGGATCTGAAAATGAGGAAGGGCGGTTGGCTGCGCGTGGCTGGCTGGATCAGATCTGGGAGGATCCCGAGAGGGGATTAGGTGGAGAGTGCGGCGGCGGGTGAAGGGACAAACCTCCTAATTTCTAGTGTTTGACCAAAAAGGACTAGGGGTGGACGAATATACACCACGGGTTAGGTTAGGGGCTATCTCGACCCTACGATCGCAATCGGATGATCGCGGATAAAATAGCTAGGGAGTCCAATTAACAAAACGGAGATGTTTTGTAGATGTTTGGGGATGATCCGGATCCAACAATGACGACTGTCCGGGTCGGGTCCGGGACATCTTTCGGACGCGCGCGCGAGGAGGTTCGATGCACTGCGCAAAGAGGGGTAGGCATGGGCCTAGGTGGACTGTGGAGAGCGGGTTGGGCTGAGACGAGAGGAGAGGAGTGCAGCCCGACAACTGTTTCCGGAGCCCGAAAACGTCCGACATTTTGACCGACTATAATGTCGCTATAGTTAATCATTGGGGCGTCAAACGAACTCCGAATGTGATGAAACTTGACATGCGGTCTATCTACACTATAATAAGACCACACGCCAACTTTCATCCCATTCCGAGAACATTTTCCGGCCACTTATAAAATAATATTTCGGACATGCCGCGGGCGCGTGCAAGTGTGTCTGGGCTCGGAACGGACAACGGAAGGAACTGGGAGACCGAGACAGATGCAGGTTTTGAAAACATGATGATGCAATGCATATGATGACATGACAAGATGCAACACGCAAGCAAATGACATGGAAACGACGGCGAATAACTGGAAGACACCTGGCACATCGGTCTTGGGGCGTTACAACATGCAATCAGTATAAGTGATATGATATGGCCATCATTATCTTGTGCTTGTGATCTCCATCTCCGAAGCACCGTCATGATCACCATCGTCACCTGCGCGACACCTTAATCTCCATCGTAGCATCGTTGTCGTCTTGCCAATCTTATGCTTCCACGACTATCGCTACCGCTTAGTGATAAAGTAAAGCATTACAGGGCGATTGCATTGCATACAATAAAGCGACAACCATATGGCTCCTGCCAGTTGCCGATAACTCGGTTACAAAACATGATCATCTCATACAATAAAATTTAGCATCATGTCTTGACCATATCACATCACAACATGCCCTGCAAAAACAAGTTAGATGTCCTCTACTTTGTTGTTGCAAGTTTTACGTGGCTGCTATGGGCTTTAGCAAGAACCGTTCTTACCTACGCATCAAAACCACAACGATAGTTCGTCAAGTTGGTGCTGTTTTAACCTTCCCAAGGACCGGGCGTAGCCACACTCGGTTCAACTAAAGTTGGTGAAACCGACACCCGCCAGCCACCTGTGTGCAAAGCACATCGGTAGAACCAGTCTCGCGTAAGCGTACGCGTAATGTCGGTCCGGGCCGCTTCATCCAACAATACCGCCGAACCAAAGTATGACATGCTGGTAAGCAGTATGACTTATATCGCCCACAACTCACTTGTGTTCTACTCGTGCATATGACATCTACGCGTAAAACCTGGCTCGGATGCCACTGTTGGGGAACGTAGTAATTTCAAAAAAATTCCTACGCACATGCAAGATCATGGTGATGCACAACAACGAGAGGGGAGAGTGTTGTCCACGTACCCTCGTAGACCGAAAGCGGAAGCGTTAGCACAACGCGGTTGATGTAGTCGTACGTCTTCATGATTCGACCGATCAAGTACCGAACACATGGCACCTTCGAGTTCAACACACGTTCAGCCCGATGACGTCCCTCGAACTCCGATCCAGCCGAGTGTTGATGAAGAGTTTCGTCAGCACGATGGCGTGGTGACGATGTTGATGTTCTACCGACGCAGGACTTTGCCTAAGCACCGCTACAGTATTATCGAGGTGGACTATGGTGGAGGGGGCACCGCACACGGCTAAAAGATCAACTTGATCAATTGTTGTCTCTATGGGGTGCCCCTGCCCCCGTATATAAAGGAGCAAGGGGGGGGGTGCGGCCGGCCAGGGAGAGGGCGCGCCAGGAGGAGTCCTACTCCTACCGGGAGTAGGACTCCCCCCTTTTCCTAGTTGGAATAGGATTCGAGAGGGGGAAAGAGGAGGGAGAGAAGAAAGGGGGGGGGGGGCGCCCCCTCTCCTTGTCCTATTGGGACTAGGGGGAGGGGCGTGCGGCCCAGCCCTGGCCGCCTCTCCTCTTCTCTGTAAAGGCCCACTAAGGCCCATTTACCTCCCGGGGGGTTCCGGTAACCTCCCGGTACTCCGGTAAAATCCCGATTTCACCCGGAACACTTCCGATATCCAAACATAGGCTTCCAATATATCAATCTTCATGTCTCGACCATTTCGAGACTCCTCGTCATGTCCGGGTTCACATCCGGGACTCCGAACAACCTTCGGTACATCAAAACATATAAACTCATAATATAACCGTCATCGAAACGTTAAACGTGCGGACCCTACGGGTTCGAGAACTATGTAGACATGACCGAGACATGTCTCTGGTTAATAACCAATAGCGGAACCTAGATGTTCATATTGGCTCCCACATATTCTACGAACATCTTTATCGGTCAAACCGCATAACAACATACGGTGTTCCCTTTGTCATCGGTATGTTACTTGCCCGAGATTCGATCGTCGGTATCTCAATACCTAGTTCAATATCGTTACCGGCAAGTCTCTTTACTCGTTTTGTAATACATCATCCCGCAACTAACTCATTAGTTGCAATGCTTGCAAGGCATATGTGATGTGCATTACCGAGAGGGCCCAGAGATACCTCTCCGACAATCGGAGTGACAAATCCTAATCTCGAAATACGCCACCCAACAAGTACCTCCGGAGACACCTGTAGAGCACCTTTATAATCACCCAGTTACGTTGTGACTTTTGGTAGCACACAAAGTGTTCCTCCGGTAAACAGGAGTTGCATAATCTCATAGTCATAGGAACATGTATAAGTCATGAAGAAAGCAATAGCAACAAACTAAATGATCAAGTGCTATGCTAACGGAATGGGTCAGGTCAATCACATCATTCTCTAATGATGTGACCCCGTTAATCAAATGACAACTCATGTCTATGGCTAGGAAACTTAACCATCTTTGATTCAACGAGCTAGTCAAGTAGAGGCATACTAGTGACACTCTGTTTGTCTATGTATTCACACATGTATTATGTTTCTGGTTAATACAATTCTAGCATAAATAATAAACATTTATCATGAAATAAGGAAATAAATAATAACTTTATTATTGCCTCTAGGGCATATTTCCTTCAATATCACCATCTTCATATCTCAAAACAATCATAAAGAATCAAACTTCTCATAGTATTCAATGCACTTTATATGAATTTTTTTATTATATCCCTCTTGGATGCCTATCATGTTAGGACTAAATTTATAACCAAAGAAAATTACCATGCTGTTCAAGACTCTCAAAACAAGATAAGTGAAGCATGAGAGTTCATCTATTTCTTCAAAATAAAACCACCGCCGTGCTCTAAAAGATATAAGTGAAGCACTAGAGCAAACGACAAACTACTCCGAAAGATATGAGTGAAGATCAATGAGGAGTTGAATAATTATGTAACTATGTGACGACTCTCTAACATTTAAGAATTTAAGATCTTGGTATTTTATTCAAACATCAAGCAAAACAAAACAAAATAAAATGATGCTCCAAGCAAAACACATATCATGTGGTGAATAAAAATATAGCTCCAAGTAAGGTTACCGATGAACGAAGACGAAAGAGGGGATGCCTTCTGGGGCATCCCCAAGCTTAGGCTCTTGGTTGTCCTTGAATATTACCTTGGGGTGCCTTGGGCATCCCCAGTCTTAGGCTCATGCCAGTCCTTATTCCATAGTCCATCGAATCTTTACCCAAAGCTTGAAAACTTCACAACATAAAACTCAATAGAAAACTCGTAAGCTCCGTTAGTATAAGGAAATAAAATCACCACTTTTGATACTATTGTGAACTCATTATTTATTTATGTTGGTTTAATATCTACTGTATTCCAACTTCTCTATGGTTGATACCCTCCGATACTACTCATAGATTCATCAAAATAAGCAAACAACACAGAAAACAAAATCTGTCAAAAACAGAACAGTCTGTAGTAATATGTAACTCTCGAATACTTCTGTAACTCCAAAAATTCTGAAATACATTGGTGGACGTGAGTAATGTTTCTATTAATCTTATGCAAAAAGAATCAACTTAAAATCACTATTCTGTAAAAATGACAGCTAATCTTGTGAGCGCAAAGTTTCTGTTTTTTATAGCAAGATCACATTAACTTTCACCCAAGTCTTCCCGTAGGTTCTACTTGGCACTTTATTGAAACAAAAACTATAAAACATGATTACTACAGTAGCTTAATCATGTGGACACACAAAAACAGTAGGGGTAAATATTGGGCTGTCTCCCAACAAGCGTTTTTCTTTAATGCCTTTTTAGGTAGGCATGACGATTTCAATGATGCTCACATAAAATATAAGAATTGAAACATAAAGAGAGCATCATGAATAATATGACTAACACATTTAAGCCTAACCAGTTCCTATGCATAGGTAGTTTGTGAGCAAACAATTTATGGGAACAAGAAGCAACTAGCATAGGAAGACAAAACAAGCATAACTTCAAAACTTTTAACACATAGAGAGGAAACTTGATATTATTGCAATTCCTACAAGAATATATTCCTCCCTCATAATAATTTTCAGTAGCATCATGAATAAATTCAACAATATAACCATCACATAAAGCATTCTTTTCATGATCTACAAGCATAGAAAATTTACTACTCGCCACATAAGCAAAATTATTCTCTTTCGGAATAGTGGGAGTATCATAAAAAACTCGAATACTATAAATTGTTTCCACATTAAAAGAGTAATGTTCAGAAAAGGTAATCATAATTATGACAAGTTTTGTAAATATAATCATCACTACTTTTTATAACATAAGTATCATCACAATAATCATCATAAGTAGCAACTTTGTTCTCATCATAATCAATTGAAACCTCTTCCAAGATAGTGGAATCATTACTAAATAAAGTCATGACCTCTATTATCACAATAATATTCAAGATCCTCCAAAATAGTGGGATCATTACTTCCTAAAGTTGACACTCTTCCAAACCCCCTTTCATCAATATAATCATCATAAATAGGAGGCATGCTATCCTCATAATAAATTTGCTCATCAAAACTTGGGAGACTAAAAATATCATCTTCATTAAACATAGCATCCCCAAGCTTGGGCCTTTTCGTATCATAATCATAATCACTCTCATCATTAATAGTATGGATAGCACTAATATTATAGCAATTATCATCATCACAATGAGTAATAGGAGCAACATCATTTGGGATGACTTCTCCGTCTTTTCTTTTTCTTCTTCACATTAAGTATGGGTTTAATCCTCTTTTTGGAGCTCCTTATTAATGATATTGGTTGAATAGAAGGCTCCTCCTCGTCACCTGATTCATCATAAGAAAGAATAGGAGGATATTGGGAAATCTCTTCCCTTTCATTAGTATTCTCTTCATCTTCTATTTTTTTTCTTGTCTTTATGTAATTGGCAATATAAGGATTTTCAATGCAATTCACCGCACAATACATATAAATTTCCTCTAGATCAAAATCAAGAACTTTATCAAGGAAAAATTCTGGAATATCCTTAGTTATACATTTCATTTCTTCATAACCCACAAGCAAACTAAGTTCATTATGATGCGCAAGGGAAATCAAATCATCACAAATTTTGTACACGATACGATCATGAAACAATTTGCATTGGAGATTTAAACGATCACGTTCATTGCAAAGTTCACAAGGGTGGCAAAGAAATTTTTAATTTCAGCACAAGCATCTAGCCTCTCTTGCAACCATTTAGTTTCTAAATACTTATGCCTCTTGCAAAATCTATCTTCCCTATTTGGTGTGTACTTGAAAACTCTATGCACTCCACAAAAATTGACATGCTTATAAGAGACATTTTCATCATGACTAGTGCAATCATCATTAGTACTACGGATATTCAAAGAGTTCATACTAACAACATCACAATCATGCTCATCATTCAAAGATTGTATGCCAAACATTTATTGCATTCTTCTTCTAACATTTTGGCACAATTATCGGAATCCTTATTTTCACGAAAGATACTAAAAAGATGAAGCATATGAGGCACCCTCAATTCCATTTTTTGTAGTTTTCTTTTATAAACTAACTAGTGATAAAACAAGAAACTAAAAGATTCGATTGCAAGGTCTAAAGATATACCTTCAAGCACTAACCTCCCCGGCAACGGCGTCAGAAAAGAGCTTGATGTCTACTACACAACCTTCTTCTTGTAGACGTTCTTGGGACTCCAAGTGTAGAGGTTTGTAGGACAGTAGCAAATTTCCCTCAAGTGGATGACCTAAGGTTTATCAATCCGTAGGAGGCGTAGGATGAAGATGGTCTCTCTCAAACAACCTTGCAACCAAATAACAAAGAGTCTCTTGTGTCCCCAACACACCCAATACAATGGTAAAATGTATAGGTGCACTAGTTCGACGAAGAGATGGTGATACAAGTGCAATATGGATGGTAGATATAGGTTTTTATAATCTGAAATTATAAAAACAGCAAGATAGCTAATGATAAAAGTGAGCGAAAACAGTATTGTAATGAGTTGAAACAAGGCCTAGGGTTCATACTTTCCCTAGTGCAAGTTCTCTCAACAAGGATAACATAATTAGATCATATAACTATCCCTCAACATGCAATAAAGAGTCACTCCATAGTCACTAATAACTAAGAACAAACAAAGAGATTATTGTAGGGTACGAAACCACCTCAAAGTTATTCTTTCCGATCAATCCATTGGGCTATTCCTAGAAGTGTCACAAACAGCCCTAGAGTTCGTAGTAAAATAACACCTTAAGACACAAATCAACCAAAACCCTAATGTCACCTAGATACTACAATGTCACCTCAAGTATCCGCGGGTATGATTACACGATATGCATCACACAATCTTAGATTCATCTATTCAACCAACACAAAGAACTTCAAAGAGTGCCCCAAAGTTTATACCGGAGAGTCAAGACGAAAACGTGTGCCAACCCCTATGCATAGATTCCCAAGGTCACGGAACCCACAAGTTGATCACCAAAACATACATCAAGTGAATCAATAGAATACCCCATTGTCACCACGGGTATCCCACACAAGACATATATCAAGTGTTTCAAATCCTTAAAGACTCAATCCGATAAGATAACTTCAAAGGGAAAACTCAATCCATTACAAGAAGGTAGAAGGGGAGAAACATCATAAGATCCAACTATAGCAGCAAAGCTCGCGGTACATCAAGATCATGCCAAATCAAGAACACGAGGGAGAGAGATCAAACACATAGTTACTGGTACATACCCTCATCCCCGAGGGTGAACTACTCCCTCCTCGTCATGGAGAGCGCCGGGATGATGAAGATGGCCACCGGTGATGATTCCCCCCTCCGGCAGGGTGCCGGAACAGGGCCCCGATTAGTTTTTGGTGGCTATAGAGGCTTGCGGCGGCGGAACTCCCGATCTAGGTTTCTTTTTGGGGGTTTCTGTATTTATAGGAATTTTTGGCATCGGTCTCACGTCAGGGGGTCTCCGAGTCATCCATGAGGTAGGGGGGCGCGCCCAGGGGGTAGGGTGCGCCATCCACCCTCGTGGATGGCTCGAGACTCTTCTGGCCCAACTCTTTTACTTCGGGGGCTTCTTTTGGTCCATAAAAAATCCACAAAAATTGGCAGGTCAATTGGACTCCGTTTGGTATTCTTTTTCTGTAAAACTCAAAAACAAGGAAAAAACAGAAAGTGGTACTGGGCTCTAGGTTAATAGGTTAGTCCCAAAAATCATATAAAATATCATATAAATGCATATAAAACATCCTAGATGGATAATATAATAGCATGGACTAATCAAAAATTATAGATACGTTGGAGACGTATCAAAAAGTAAAGGCAAAAATTGAAAGTTAACTTAAAGAAAAACTCTAAAGACAAAGACTAGGAATACTAAACTCCTCCCCGGCAACACCTCTAGAAAAAAGAGCTTGGGTAAAAACCACCAGCGTCACCCTCGCCATGCTGTTCCATGGTCTCCGATCTTTGTGCAACACGCCCTTCCCCCTTGCCGAACCACAAGGGGTTGTTGGCCCCATACGTGATCGTGATCCACGACACCTTTGGCGCGCCAGGTAGGGGAAAGCGCTTGCGCAAACCCGAGTTTGTGAACAACGCTTCAAGATGCATCATCATCAACATCGACGCTCCCTCCGCCAACTTCTTCGGGAGGGGGGAGGGTGGGAAGGCGATGTCACTCCCTCGTCCGTCCTACCCAGGTTCCGTCGCCCATCTCCGCCGCGGCCATGGCTGCGGCAGAAATGAAAGGTGGCGGCGACACGACGACCCTGGATGGCTCGGGTAGCGTGGCCACCATGCAGCCCCCATCTGGGGGAAAAGCGAGGATATATGGTATATGGTTTCCTCCTCCACCACTTTCCCTTGTCAATGATTGAGGGTTAGCGTCATCAACGTCGATAAGCCCATGCATAACTCGGTCCAGCATTTGTCCCGCTAAGGGAAAATCCCGAGTAAAACACTGGTGTGAATCTGTTGATTGATGCCCGGCAAGCACGCTCCGGCAAGGCCGTCCGTGCCAGTGTGACCTTTATGCCTACAGCTGTGATATCGTTAAAAGTGTAAGGGGAAAGGAGAGAGGAACCAACACTACCTTTCATCATGCATTATCACCTGCAAGTGATCTACTATCCCCTCCGGCCCTTGCCGGGGGTTGACGCGCAACTGATAAACTGCCAAGTTTTCCCCTTGTGCATTTTTTATGTTGAATGATGTTGTAGATCTGAAATAGATGCGCAAAAACCATCCTCTTAAGATATGCGGACGTGACGAACGACCGTGACGAAAGAAGGAGGAAGCGTGAACAAAAGCTAAGTTAACATGCCCACTAACTTTTTATCCGAAGTCTGCATTTGCTTATCCCTCGGACAACTAAGTTTTTCTATATGGTTAGGGCCTTTAATGTGGTGGCACCTTGCTGTATTTGTCTGCGGCCCCGCTTTTGTTTCGAGCACTACTCAACAAAGTGGGCGGCAGCGTCAAAGACTCCTAAGGAAAAACTTGCCGGGACATGTCCTTGCCAGCTGAATGCTAAGGACCCGCTCCTCATAGCAATCACGGCAACATGTTATGGTCAGGCAAACAAAACACATAGAAGGAAGCTAACCATACAAACATCCATGGGTGAAACACAAGAGGGATAGCATGCACTCAAATTTAATTAAACATCGGTTCAACACAAACAAAAGCAGTACGAGGCCTAAACACGAGACATGTGTAATGTTTCATTACAGGGCACCACGGCAAAAAATGGTTCAAGGCTGTGCTTGGCGGCCTTAGGGGACCTTGGGGACGGAGAGGACCTTGTCGGCGAAGGGGCCCGCCTTCTCCTCGGCAGCAGAAACGTCAGCACCTGCCGGCAGCCTCTTGAAGCCATCGAGGAGGTTGAGGTCCGGATGGCCATAGGCGATGTTGCTCAAGACCATGAAGAGGGCATCACATGCAAGCTTTTGGGACTTATTTGCAAAACGGGCGGCTTTTTCTTCCTCATGTGTCCTCAGCCCTTCGATCAAGCTTTTGAAGAAGAGCGCAAGCTTGACGCTCGGAACCTCATGTCTGCTGACTGAGAAGGTTGGGCTCTTCAAATCCATCATTGCGATCTAGGCAGAGAGGCACTCGACAATGTCGACCAGACTCTTGATCCCGAGATCACGCTGCTCAACTTGGTTCGCCAGTTTGCCCTCTATGTCCTTCTGGAGGTTTCTCGTGTTGTCCAAGTCCTTCATCAGATGCTTCTCACGAGCTCTGACAAACTTGATTCCACTCTCCAAGGTGCCAAGCCTTGACTTCATATCAGTGATAGTGCGATTGGCGGTGTCAAAGTCCTGGCTCTTTGGAGAAAGCTGCGATTGCACCTCCTTCAGAAGAATCTCAGCCTTCTGCGCTTCCTCCTTGAGAGCCACAATTTCCTTGGTGCTCCCGACAAGATCCTCTGTCAGCTTGGCCACCTGTTGATCGAGGTCAGCCTTGGCAATGGATGCAGCGGCAGGATCATCGACAACTTTCTTCAGTTGGGGAGTTGAGTCAAGGGTGAGCGTGTCAAGGGCCGCCTTGTGCTTATCCTCCAGATCCTTGGTGCGTTGCTGGACAAGGGCCTCCAGTTCTCCGTCCTTGTTGCGAAGGGTGGCCTTGAGGTTCTCTTCCTAGAAAGAGTTGTCCTTCTCCTTTGTAGCGCCCAAGATGCGATTCTATCCCAATCACATGATGAATTCATGATTGGGGCACAACAGCATTTCGAGTGCATAGCAAGGTGGATATCATTACAACATACCATGTACTGAATAGATGAGAATACCAGATAAAGGCTTACACTCCCACAAGCTACAACATGAATACATCAACACATCAATACATAGAAATCATCATACAGAAGAGCAGGATCTGACTACGGATGAAATCAAACAAAAAATAAGAATGACATCCACCCTGCTAATCCCAGGCTCCCGACCCGGAACCTATCCCTTGATCGAAGAAGCAGGAGAACTCCAAAACAAGCAAGCATCGCTCTCATGTCAGATTATGCATTACCTGTACCTGCAACTATTGTTGTAATAATTTGTGAGCCACAAGGACTCAACAATCCCATTACCATGGGTATCAAGACTAGCAAAGCTTAATGGGTATGGAATGGATAAGTGGTGAGGTTGTAGCACCACTAAGCATTGTATGGTGGCTAACTTACGAGTACAAGAATAATAAGAGAAACTATGGATAACAGTCGCAATCTAGTAATGATCAAAAAATGACCCTGAACTACTTACGAGTCATACACAACCCCACCATGTTCTCTTCTTGAACCCACTCGAAAAGAGACAGTCACAGTTACACACACGGTTGGAGTATTTTAATTCGGATCTGGTGTCATGTTCTTTATAACCGGATAATGAAAACTCCCATCTGCCACATAACCATGGGCACGGCTTTTTAAAGTTTAAACCCTACAGGGGTGTCCCAACTTAGTCAATCACAAACTCTCATGATCAACAGAGGAAAATCCTCCTCCCGGAACAACCCGATCAAGCTCAGAATCCCGGTTCACAAGATATTTCGACAATGGTAAAACAAGTCCAGCAAGACCTCCCGACGTGCCGACACCCTAATAGTAGCCGCGCGTATATCGTCTCAGGCCATGATCGGATGGGACATCCTATGAGTAAAACCAAACCTCGAGTTTCCCCATGGTGGCCCCGCAGTCTACCCGGTTTGGACCAGCACCTTCAGCACTGGGCCCCCTGTGTTACGTTGAATAACGAACCTCGGATCGCGCTAACTCCATATGTGTCAAATTTATTATCATGTTTATTATTATGTTGGGCAAATGGGAAAACCAATGTTGGGCCTTGCTCAAGAAGTTTTTTCAAAGCGAATTGTCAAGGGGGCCCATAAACGCCGACCGTGTTAGGAACGCAAAATCAAGGAACATAACACCGGTATGACGGAAACTAGGGCGACAAGAATTGCACAAAACACCAGGAAAAAGGTCGAGCCTTCCACCCTTTACCAAGTATATAGATGCATTAATTAAATAAGAGATATTGTGATATCCCATGACATCGATGTCCCAACATGGAACAACCTGCACTGCACCTGCAACTAGCAGCACTATAAGAGGGCTCGAGCAAGCGGTAACATAGCCAAACAACGGTTTGCTAGGAAGGTGGAAAAGATTAGAGGCTTATCATGGCAATTTGGGAGGCTTAATAAACAAGTGGTAGGTAGCATGACATAGCGATAGCATCGAGACAGCTAGCAAAGACAAGATAGTACTGATATCTAGGGTAATGTTCATCTTGCCTGGAATCCCGCTAGGAAGAAGAACAGATCCATGAAGTAGACGAACGGGCATAGTCGAACAAATCATCACAATCCCAACGTAACCAGAAATATTGAGAAGGTGCATAACCTGAAAGAAGAAAACAACATGGTAAACACACTAGCATAAACATGGCATGATGCACAATCAAGTATGATGCATGTCCATTTTCAATGAGGCATGGCATGGCAAAGTGCAACAAACAATACTACAGGTTAAGTGGAGCTCAATATGCAACGAGTTACGTATTGATGAATCAACACATTCAATTATTTAGTTTGCTCTCGTTTATGTACAAGACAACATTAACTATTGGTTAACATGGCAAGAGGTGAAGCATAATAAAACTACATTTCTAGGAAAGTTTAAAAGAGGCCGGAAATAACAAACAACAATTCCAACCATTTTAAATGTTGTTATCATGATGCAGATGACATATACAAGTTTTATGCAATCTTATGAAAATGTTGAAATGAGCAAGTTATGAAGCATTTGGTTACCATGGCAGAACGAAAGGGGTGCCATGACAATGACAACTGAAATGGTGCCACGACAACATTCCGATGATCGGACAATCGTCGAGATGTCGGTGCAAAAGAAAGTATGGATGTACGAAACATGCAAAAGATGGTGGGGTGATCCCGGTTACCGGGTTCCCATGGGTCGACGACATGGCATAGGAGGAGGAACGTGCAATGACAACTCGGACATGGTGCAAACACGAGCATCTCATACAACACACATGGACTCGGATTCATTCACAGACGTCGTCTCGGGGATATACCTTTGAAGCGTGCATTTTTAGAACGCATCAAGTTCGTCGAGGGAAGTAGTGGTTCACGTTTCTAAGAGGAACTTGACGTCCATAGAGTCGACGGTAGTGGTACACATGTTGTCAGGCTACTTGATGAATCCGAGTCCCTTTGGGTGTAGTGGCACTCGGCAAAATCCAAGGTGGTTTGACAATTCCGGACACGGCGATAGAGGTACTTGGCATCAATGTGGCCTCTAGGGTACTTGACGAAATCCACATCGGATATGGTCGTTCGTATTTGAAGAGGAACTTGGTGCGTCCAACACTTTCGAGGTTTGTCATGTACTTGACATTTCGATGCGGTAGTCGAACTTGCCGGTCTTGATGAACTAAAGGGGCATCAAGGAACTTGCAGAGGCCCTGCCCCGGGAGGTCACCGGAGGTGCGTGGAGGTAGCTCGAGCCGCTGGTCGTCGGGGCATGGACGAGAAGTAGCTGGAAGAAGTTGCCGATGTTGGCCTTGGCATGAAGCAGGGGAGGTGGAGCTCCTTCTAGGGCGATGGCGGCGAGCAGGCAACGGAACTTGGCGTCGATGTACAGGCGCAGCCGGAAGAAGCAGCGACTGGACCATCTAGCGGTGGGTGACGGACTTCGAGACGGCATGGAGGTTGAGGATTATGAGGTCAAGGCGGCGCTGGAGCATGGCGGCCGCTATGACGGACAAAGCTGGGAGGTGCACGAGGAGACTTAGGCGCGGCAGGGCAGCAGTGCTGGTGACGGGGACAACAAGGAGGCGGCTCGGGTCGGTGGGTCAAGGAACTTGGCCGGCGGCCAGGCTTGGAGCAGATCAGACGCGAGGAAGGTCAGAGGCACCAGAGGCAAACGACGGAGGGGCGGCGCTCGGTGCTAAGGAGGTCGCGGGCTTGCAGGAGCTTGAGGGACGGCGCGACGAAGGGGAACTCGCGATGGTGGCGGCGAGGGGATCGGGCGCAGGGAGCTCCTCTTCCTGGCTCTGTGTGTGCAAGTGGCAGCGGTCAGGAGGGAGATGGGATCGAGAGGAGAGCGAGGGATCGAGAGGAGGATCGGGCTAGGGTTGAAGGGACGCGTGGCTGGGCCTTGGGAAGCAAATGGGCTAGCCTCGCTGCTGGCTTAGGAGGCCCAACTAGGCTAGTGGGTTGCTCTCTCGCCCTTCTCTTCTAAGTAAAAAATAGAGATATGACAAAAAAGAAAGAGAGATTAGGGATGGAGCTTGAGAAGGAGGGTCTTTTTCTCACACTCATAAAAATGAGCTTGATCTAAGAAAAATAGAAATGAGCACGCGTGTGAAGTTAAACTGAAACTCATTTGAATTTAATTCAAACGGGTTCGAGTAGGAAATAAGTGTTTGGAAGGTCAAAAATGGCTGAGGATTTTTGGTGGAACCTCTATAAAAGAGATAAAGAATTATGGAGATAGTTTGGAGAACAAACTTGGAGCAAAAATGCATGAGAATTAAATTGCGAGTGGGTTGCGGTTAATCCCAAAGTAATGAAATATTTATTATAGCTCCCTAAATATCGTGAGGATATGTTATAAAGAGAAATCACCATGTGAATTCCCTCGATTTAAATGGATCAAAGATCCATGCATTTTATTTAGTTGAGTTTTTTAAAAGGGTTGCATGAAAACATGATGCAGAGCAAATGATGCAATGATGAAATGCAACAAACAAATAATTAACACAGCTAACACGCAAAACATGGAAGGCATCTAGAGCGTTGGTCTCAGGCTGTCACAACTCTCCTCCACTTACAAGAGATCTCGCCCCGAGATCTAAGAATGAAAACGGAGAGAAGAGGTAAAATGAAGTCGCTTCTTCGACAGACGAGTGAAACCAGGAACCTTGAGAGGTTGAACAACTTGAAAGAAATAAGATAATTGAGATGAACGAAGTTGAAAACACTTCGTTAGAAAAGAGAGAACAAAAGAGACAAGATGAGAAACTTGGAGGTTGCAAAGATATGAATGAAGAGCATAATGGTCAAGAAAGAATTTGGAACCCCTCTGGTTGAAGCAGGATATACAAGGGAAAGAAGAATTTGGACATCACTCTAGTTGAAAATGGAAGGATTTGGGCATGAACTTGACAAGATGGGATGATACTTTACGAGAGGAACAACACTATACCTCCAGAACATATGAAGAGTGAAATGAAAAGAATGGAGAAGAGAAAACCAACATATTCTACTGCAAATGAATTTGAAAGAGCATCCTTATGAGAAAGGCTTGAAAAGAGTTGTTGAAGAATCAACAATCAAATGATATGGTCCTCGTGGGCTTATGAAAACATCTCAAAACTAGAGGTGAAATTTTCCACTAATGAAAACAATTGATTGCTTAAGATCAAGCGAAGAGATGAAAACTTCTTTGACTGAGAGGATAGGAGAAAACTTAGATCATTGATAAGCACCACAATTAGAACAATCCTTAGGGAAGGCATTAGGTGAAAAATCTACCATGATAACTCCAACAAAAAGATTGATAGGTTGAAAAGATCTACTGAACGAAGAGAAAATGGTGGATTTAAAATATGTCATTCTTGATATCTGTGAATCATGAAACACAAAGGGAAATTGTCAAGAACGACATACCGACACGTCAAAGATAAGGTAGAAATAATTGCACTTCGAAATGCAAGATGAATAATATTTGAGCTCTCCCAACAAAAGTCTTGACGAATACTTCGAGAATGAATTAAGTCCTTAGCGAACCACCATGAACCGTGGTTAAAAATAGAATGACAACAAGGAAGTGAAAATTGAAGAGAAGAAGATTGGAGCCTTGTAATGATTAGATGGAGCTTCATGACGATATAACCGTGAAGTGTCGCAACACCGGAAAGAGAGATCAATCACTTGGAATCAAGAATTTACTCATCATGAACAATCTCTGGAGGAAAATATTAAATCACCTTGAGGAAACAAGAATAAGAATTATGCCATGCTTACCTTTCATTAACTTAAATTGATGACAAGCAATAGGTAGACATACTACTTATTCTTCTTGCAAGGATTGAGGAGAGATATAGCGCAAACTTGGGAACAACTTGAGCAAACCACCGGTAAGATGTTTGGAAGAATGAATGAATTGATATGATAACAAAGGAAGAGGAGTCTTGAACGAACCATTGTAAGAATTGAAACAAACGAAGGAAGAGTATGAATCACCGGGAAGAATTAGAAAACAAACGAAGATACTTGAGTGAATTTAGATACAAGAGAATGAAGAGATAGCAAGCTGACTAGAGAATACTTGAACGATGCACCAGTAAGATTTGGAGAATGATGGCTGAAAGCTAAGAATGAGTAATATTCAGAATTGATGGCCTTCAGATGATCAAGAAAGGAAAGTAACTCCTGAAATGCGTCGGATGGGTGAAAAGAATTCCCACAATCGAATACAATTGTGAGGATGGCATGAAGCTAGAACTATGAATCTTCAAGAGAACGGACCAAGATTTAAGCTTCTTCAGTTGTTCAAAAGCTGACAATGACGATGAGAAACACCACCAAAATTGTTGAGTCACTTCGAAACAATGAAGAACATAAATGTTGAGCCAAGGATGAAAATAATCTGAAAGCAATCTTGGAGAAAGCATATGACTGATGAAAATCCATTCTTACGTCAAACTTTGAAAAGAATTTGAGAATCGCTCCAGATAAATTTTAAGAGTCAGGTAAGATCCTGGGAAAAGACCTGTGGGTTAGGGCCAACTCAAAAGAAAACACCGTTGAACGATTTTTAAAGAGATATTGCACCGGTTGAATTAAATGGGTTGAATGAGGTAACAACCTCAAAATAGCTTGAATTGCTGCAGAGTGGAAACACGAATCTTCAGAGATATCTTGAGCAGTCCGGAACAATTGAATAGCAAGCGGGCAATGATTATGAGGTGCACCGGCATGGGAAAGCATTTGAACGAGGAAAGGGATATGATCAACATTGAAAGCTTGAATTGAATCCACAGGAAAAGAAAATGAGAACGAAGAATGATGAACTTGAAGCTCATGATTATCTTCACGAGGGATCACCGGATAAGAACATTGAAGGGAAAAAATGGAGATAATTCTCATAAATAACATGGATACTTGATTAAGATATATGAGTCCTTGAAGCAATGGTTGGGATGGTGGGAAAAAAGGCAACTTGGGATGGATGAAACAAACATCGTTGTGAAGAACTGAGAATTGATCTAGCAAATATCGAAAGGATGGGATTAACTTGCAGAGAAGCACACCGGTTGGAAATGAATTGACATGACAATCTCGATGATCCGAAAGGATTAGGATTCACATAGAAATATGAGAACACCGCTTAGGAAAGGTATGGAATCAACACTTTACATTGAAGCAACTCGAATACCACAACTGAAGACAAAATAAAGGATTTGGCTTGCAGAATAAGCCGGAAGCAAATACATAAACCTTCATGCATTTGTTGGAAGGATAAACCTAGGTAACTACTTGAATTCCCACCTATGAAATCTCAAAATTTTCTGGTTATGCAATATGGTGTTGGGGATACAGGGAGGCACAAATATCTCACACAACTAACAAATCCTACACTCCAACTATATCCATTTGTCAACACATAACCAAGAAAACCTCGGAAATCATGTACCCCAGACCTTTGAAAACCATTTGATATACTAGCTGCGGCAATACATCTGATCGCCCCCCCACCCTCGCCGCTACATTATTATTCATTCATGATGGTTCCCACCCCCACCCCACCCTCGCCACTAGGCTCTCTGGCGATCTCTCTCCATAGCCACTAATTACCCAAACCAATCCACTCATCCTCTCCGGCGTCTCCTCCTCTACACAAGGATCACCATCTTCAATGGATCAGGGCTCTAGTTCCACCCTTGGCTTGGATTTCTCCAAGGGTTTGGTTTTTGCAAATGAGATCTATAGATCTTGTGGTGTATCGGTTCATCCTTCGGATGACACGGGTTCTTTCATCATGGTGGTGTCTTCTAGTAGGCATGATTTTCGCTCTCAGATGATTCGGTGGTAGTGGCACTAGAGGCAGCTATTGGTGGATTAGCGATTGAGTTCATGGTTTCCAATATACATGACAAGGTATTCTTCTTTCATGTTTCATGCAAAAAAGTTGGTCTCTAAGTTCTTGCTTTTCGATCTTTTGTTTGTGAGCACTTTAAGTGTTTCTTCCACCTATGGGGACATGGTGGTCCTAATTGGAGGCGTGAAGTTTTGATTTGGAGAAAGGAATGTGATGCTGAATGGGTTTTTGTTAGCCCTACCAAACATCGTGCTATGATTGGCATGATGGCCATGCATTAGCCTCGAGTCAAATCTTCTTTGAAGTCTGGATCTAGTTGCAGGAAGAAACTTTCATTTGCCACGTTTCAGAATTATCCTTCATGCAAAGGTTATTGATACCCTACCACACAAACATGCATTTATACCATTCAAGATGCGGGTTATGTTATCATTCCACGCGAGCGCATTATTATTCATTCATCACCGGCGCTGGAGCTCCGGTGGACGGTGGCTGCTCCTCCGATCTGTTTTGGTACGGTCCCTATGCTTTCCACTCGGTCAGCGGCAATCTCGCCTGAGTTAGTTCCTCATTCCTCGGAGCGATCATTGGGCGGGTCTGGGATTTTTTCAAATCTTCACCCTTCTGATCCACTTCCTATTGTTGGTCCTATTAAATCACCTAGAGCCGAGACTGCCCCGGTTAGCCCATCTTCTGCGCCATGCGCCTACCCACCAGGCCCAGTCAATGCTGAATCTCCCAATGCACGGCAAGTCAATCAGGATCGTAACTTATCATCCATCGGGATTTTGGGCCAATCGATTGAAGATTTGGAGGGATTTTCTTATATGGTTGATGAAATTGCGTTTAAGGTTTGGAAATGCCAAAACTGCTTTTCAATGGCACATATCACCTCCAGTTGCACCAATCAAACACGTTGTCGCCGTTGTTTTCGGCAAGGCCACATGGCTAAATCTTGCCTAGGATCTGCACCTGCCGGGGGTTTTAGGTGGGTCCTGCGTGTCATTGAGAGTCCATCAGCCATCCAACCCGACAGCCCACAATCGATTTTGCCGCTTGACGCCTCGAGCTCCCTCCAACCTACCGCTGCAGCTTGCCCATTGTTACATCCCGTCGGGGATTTACATCTAGCTTCGTCATCAGAGCCTACTTCGTCTTCACCTCCGCCACCTCCATTACCACCACCAACCCCACCTCCGCCATCCGCCCCACTACCAAAAATGCCACCACCTCCATCCTCAACACCATCGCCACTGCCGCACACACCTGCATCGACATCGCCAGAGATGGCCAACTTTGAGTTGGATTCCATGCAGTACGTGCCGCCGGGCTTTGAGATCATAGATGGGGGGCCGCTCCGTCTCCCTCGCAACTTCTTCGCTCCAGCAACTGCGCCTGACAGAAGGCATGAGGAGTATGCTATTAGCATCGTCGAGACAGAGCCACTACCGGAGGAGATTCCCCTCTACCGTAACATGGTTAGTGATTTTGTTGTCAATCAGTTGGCGAGAGATGTTCTTGATGCTTAGCCATGGATTCAGGGGGTTGGACTATTCCGTTTCCGTAGTGCAGTCTCTAGGCAAGTTTTGGTGGATCATCCACCCTTTGATTTGGGCAACGATCGCTTTGTTCGATTTATTCCGCATGATGAAGGGGTTAACTATAGAGCTGCTCAGGGCTTGCGCCGTGGTTGGGTCATGCTATTGGGTGTCCCTCTTGATTATCGTCGGACTCAATACATAGCAGATGCGATTAGCACTTTTGGGCGATTTCATGCTTGGCACCAGACTGGTCAACTAATGGTGCAGACTCTTGCTTATGTGTCCTTCCCTGCACCTTCCATGGTTCCTCGGGATGTGGTTTATCATGAGTATGGAGATTTTGGTTCTATTAGGGTTTCTTGGCCTGCTCCAGTTTATGTTTTCTCTGCGGATTTTGCGGATGTGTTGTCTGCTGACGAGGACCCAATGCCTTTTGATGGGATTCCACATCCCCTTCCTGGCCAGATGCATTTGAACAACCATAACTGGGTAATACCGGAGTTCCCTGAGTTAGGATGGAATGATGTGCCTCCTGCTGCTGCTGGCAATGAGAATGTGCAGGATGATGCTTTCCATGGCAATGTTGTAGAACCAGTGTAACATGAAGAACCTATTCAGTCTCAGGAGTCTATGGTGCTGCAAGTCTCTGATGACTTTGTCAATAATGCCAATCTTGCTGCTGCTTTGCCCAATGTAGATATTGTCCCCTTTCAACCACATGTAGATCAACTGCTAGCTCAGCAGGTTCTGCATGTTGGATAGGTTATAACTAACTTTGGGCTAGTTCTGCCCCCTCAGATGCAATGGACACGTACCTTCTACAGGTTCATGCAGCATTTTGACTCTGCAGTCATTTCTAGGCCATTACAGATGCCTCTGTTTCCATTAATCAAGCGGTCCTGGGATCATAGCTTCATTGATGGGGTTCTATAGTTCAATCTGTTGCCCCCTCATCCGCTCCTGAGAATGTTCGTCAGTTTTCACCTGTCAAGCGACTGATCGCTCGAGCACTCTGCTTGGATGAATACTTTGAACTGACTGAACCTGTAACTGAGAAGTTCCAGTTTACTGCTATGCCTGTTATTAGCAACAAGAGAGCTCGTAAATCTGCATCTATTAGGCCTATCTTGATTGATTCTCAGGTCCATCGCAGTGCTAGACTTAGCGCCTTGCGTGATGGATTCCTTCAGGCGCCTCCAAGGTGAATCAACCCACAACATGTCAAGCGTTCTAAGAAGCGCAAAACCAATGCCCAGCCTGCTACCCCAGCTATGTCTGCTCGCGATGATCCTGTTGTGCCTCCTCCAACGGCCATATCTGATCTTCAACGCATTGGAGCATGGCTGCGTATTGCCCCTGAGAAGATAACGACGGAGAAGCTTGTTGCTGATCCTTCTGGTGCCAACTCAAGCAAGAGTTCTGATGATGAGTGAAGTTTGCTACAGCATGGGTCGCTGGCGAACCCGTTTAATCGCCACTTATCTTTGCTTTTGTTTTCCTATGTTGGACTCTATGCTACTGTTAGTTGGATGTCATAGGTCATTGCGTGACCTGATTTTGCCTTTATCTTCTTTGGTTTGTAATGAATCAAACAATCTTTAAAGACTAGAAGATCTTGTGTTGGAATGTGTGTGGTCTTAATTCAGAAGCGAGACAACTTGCAGTTAAACATAAGATAGATGAAGTGTGTGCTCTATTGTCTGTTTGCAAGAATCTAAATGCATGCATATTAACTAGCGTTTTCTTAGGAAGTTTTGTCCTTGGCGCTTTGATAATTTTGTGTATATGCCATCGTCTAGTGCTTCTGGTTGTCTTGTGATTATTTGGAACTCTGCTTTCTTCTCCGGTAAATTAATCGAAGCTCACTCTTATGGCATCATTGTGGAGTTTACCTCCACGCACACATCTAAAGTTTGGACATTGGTGTCAGTTATGGTCCGTGTCAGAGTCCTGCCCGCGATGATTTTGCTCAGTGGTTATATAATCTGAACATACAATTTGATGAGAAATGGTTACTTCTTAGTGGTTTTAATTTTATGCGTTCTTTGGAGAACAGTAATTTGCCCGGGGGTAATGTAAATGACATCTTCCTTTTCAATGAAATTATTGGTCATCTAGGATTGGTGGAACTGCCAATAAAAGGAAGATAGTATACTTGGTCCAATATGCAAACAAATCCTCTACTTGAGCAAATTGATTGGTTTTTCACCACGGTATCTTGGACATCGAATCATCCCAATACTATG
Organism: Triticum dicoccoides; assembly: GCF_002162155.2. Lineage (NCBI taxonomy): Eukaryota > Viridiplantae > Streptophyta > Magnoliopsida > Poales > Poaceae > Triticum > Triticum dicoccoides. The sequence goes on along the minus strand of NC_041382.1, from coordinate 316,278,430 downwards.
GTCATGCCTCTTGCACGGACAACATCGGATCATGTGCCATGTGTGGTTTCTGTTGCCACTTCTATTCCAAAGGCCAAAGTCTTTCGCTTTGAAAACTATTGGGTGAATCTGCCAGGTTTTTTTGAATGTGTTTCTGAGGTTTGGAATACGCTTGTTAGGAAGTTTACTGCTGCTGGTAAAATTTCGGCTAAATTTAAAGCTCTGTGTTATGCACTTACGAAGTGGCATGTGAGTCTTTCCAAGGTTAAAAGCTTAATTGTATATTGCAACAAGGTGATTGTATACTTTAATGGTTTGGAAGAGCTCAGAACGCTTACTTGGCCAGAGAAGAACTTTCAGAAGGTTGTCAAACTTCATTTAGAGAAAATCCTTCATTTGCAATTTATTTATTGGAAGCAACGATGTACTATCAGATCCATCAAAGTGGGAGGAAAACACCAAAATTTTCCATGCCATGGCCACATAAAGATATCGTAGAAACACCATCTCCTCCATTAAAAATGCTGCAGGTGATGTGGTGACAGATCATCAATAGTTAGCCTCCATGTTTTGGGCTGACTTCAAGCTGCGCATGGGACAATCCAAGGGCATTCGCATGAGTTTTGACCTTAACAGCCTCCTGGCTAGAGTTGATGGGCTTGATGCTCTATCTAGGCCTTTCACTACGGATGAAATGGATGAGGTAATTACGCATATGCCCGCTGACCGTGCCCTTGGACCGGATGGATTTACAAGCCTCTTTATGAAGAGATGTTGGAGTGTTCTCAAGGAGGATTTTATGAATTTGGTTAAAGAATTTTATGATGGAAAATGCAATTTGGAGTGTCTTAACACCTCTCTCATTGCCCTCATACCAAAGAAGTTAAACCCTGAATTTATTGGTGACTTTCGGCCAATTTCATTAACAAATATATGTTTAAAGTTCCTAACCAAGCTATTGGCAAATCGTTTGCAGAAAGTAATCCTTCAATGCATCCACCGTAACCAATATGGATTTCTCAAATATCGTTCTATCCAGGACTGCCTAGCATTGTGTTTTGAATATATACATCAATGCAAAGCTTCAAAGAGGCCTACTGTTTTACTGAAGCTGGACTTCACTACATCTTTTGACATGATCGAACATGAAGCCATTCTCAGAATGCTTCAGTGCAAGGGTTTTTAGGATCGTTGGAATGGTTGGTCAGTAGCTTACTTTCATCTAGTTCTTCTTCGGTTCTTTTAAATGGAGTCCCAGGTCAGCATTTTAAATGTAAAAGTGGAGTTCGTCAAGGTGACCCTTTATCACCATTACTGCTTGTAATCGCAGTTGATCTTCTGCAATCTATGGTGAATGACATGTGAAGCCATAATATCCTCACCATGCCAATCCCAACAAGGTCCAACGATTACCCCATTGTCCAATATGCGGATGACACACTGATTGTTTTGCCTGCTGTCAACAGCCAATTAATTGCACTCAAAGATATGTTGCAGAATTTTGCTGACTCCACGGGTTTGCGTGTTAACTTCACTAAATCCTCCCTGATCCCAATGAACATGTCTGAGGAAGGAGTCAAAATTGCTGCTCTGTTAGGGTGCTCTGTTGGCTCGATGCCCTTCATGTATCTTGGTTTGCCCATGGGTACCTCTAGGCCAACTATTTATGATCTGTTGCCGCTCGTTGATCGCATTGAGAGAAGATTATCTGCATCTTCTTGTCTCCTCAATAAGGGTAGTAGACTTCAGCTCCTTCAGTCAGCCCTCAAGTCTATGCCCATATATTTCCTCTGCTCCTTATCCATACCACAGGGTATTCTCAAGCACATTGAATGGATTGAAAGGCAGTGTCTTTGGAGAGGAAATACTGAAAATCCTAGACAATTCCTAGCTGCATGGGATTTGGTTTGTAGGCCAAAGAAGTATGGTGGCCTTGGAGTCACTCATTTGGGAGTGCAAAATGAAGCCCTTCTGATTAAACACTTGTTCAAGTTCTTCAATAAGAAAGATGTTCCATGGGTTAATCTTATTTGGGATTCTTATCATCATTCATCTGCTCCGCAAGTTACTCAGCTTTGTGTCTCCTTTTGGTGGCGATGTGTTGAAACTGTATGACAAATTTTGTATGTTAGCCACTCCACAAGTGCATGCAGGGGACACGGTGGTGTTCTGGCTTGATAGATGGCAAATTGACAATAGAGTGGTTGCACTTAAGGATCGTTTCCCTAGGCTTCATTCATTTGCCATTGATGATATGATAATGGTCAAGGATTTCTTTGATTACCAATCGGTGGTAGAAGGTTTCCACCTTCCCTTCTCTTCGGAAGCATATCTGGAACTAACTCTGCTTCAAGCTTTGTTGCAACCCATCTTCTTGGATCTACATGAGAAGGATATTTGGAAATGGCCGTCTAAATCTGGGGAGTATCAGACTAAGCTCTACTATGAGTTCACCTTCTCTCATTTGGGGATTGACCCAATCTTGTGGATATGGAAATGCTCCTGTACACTCAAGATCAAGGTTTTTGGGTGGCTGTTACTGATGGATCGTCTTAACACAAGGGACATGATGCAAAGGAGACATTGGAATATCCAGGATGATACTTGTGTTCTTTGCCAGTCCTCCCTGCATGAAGATAGAGTCCACCTCTTTTTCTCCTGCAATTTTAGTCAAAGAGTTTGGAATTATCTTGGGATTTCTTGGCAGGCCCTACCCAACCAGTCCACTTTTATGATGGCCTTAGCTTCTAAGAAATAATTCAATAGACCTTTCTTTTCTGAGGTGGTTTTTATTGCAGCTTGGAATATCTGGACACAAAGGAATGTGAAGCTTTTCAGGAATGAGGCTCCTAGCTTTAGATCTTGGAGGAGGAATTTTGTGCATGGCCTTTCTTTGTTAGCACATAGAATCAAATGTAAATATAGGGATAGCTTGTTAGCTTGGATAGCTTCTCTCCCCTAGTACTCTTTGTAAGTATTGTACTTTATTTTGTCTTGTTTTCTTTCTTTCTTGTACAGTGGACCTTTATTATATTTGATGAATAAAGAGCTATGAGGTTGTTGCCTTGCAGTACATAGTAAAAAAAGAATTACATCTGATCGGTCTCCCCAGTACTGGGTGTCGTCAAACTACTCTCACCACAAAGAGTATAGAAGCATTTTCGATGTTGGCGTCCTCTGGTATCCCGAAACTGAAATGATAAGCACTGTCACAAAAACACCTTGGAGCTCAACTCTCCGGGACACTGCCACAACCCCTAAATGTCATGAGGCACCAAGACAGAATTCCCGTCACAACGATACCGGAATGATTCCACAATACCCGCGTGATCCTAAAACAATTTGAGTGAACAAGCAGAGTGATGGATCCAAAACACATACGTTACGAGTGCTCACTAGAGCAACGATGGGGATAAGGAGTAAACAGAATTCCTACTCTCCGATATAACTAGACTCAAAATATTTTTTTCTAGACTCAACAACAGCAGCAGCTCGATCAATCAAGGCGGTTCCTGTGGTCGGTAAGGCTCTGATACCAACTTGTAGCGCCCAAGATGCAATTCTATCCCAATCACGCGATGCATTCAGGATTGGGGCGCAACAACATTTCGGGCATAGCAAGGGGGAAGGCCTTCCACTTTGTATCTTCACGGCCCATCAGTCCAGCCCACAACATATGGGCCAGACACCCGAGGACCCCTTAATCCAGGACTCCCTCGGTAGCCCCTGAACCAGTATTCAATGACGATGTGTTTGGCGCAAAGCATGTCTTCGGCATTGCAAGGCGAGTTCCTCCTCCGAATACTTCAAAGCAATCTTCTGAATGAAAGAACTGTATCCGGCTCTATATAACAGCCACAACCCTCAACCACGAAGGCAATATACTTAATCAAAATAAGGTTTGTCAACTAACAATTTTTTTGGCAAAACGCCACGTCTGGCCTCATCATCATTTCGAACCATTTTTAGCCTCTCACTTCACATTTCGAGGCGCAACCTCTATTGACACCTCCTGTCAAAACAGAGATCGTGTCCCCTTATTGCGGGATTCTCATCAATAGAGATTTGGGTAATCTAACCGTGCCATTCCCACGACCCCTTGGGAAGAGTTGAATTTTAAGGCTTGAGAGGGGGGGGGTGTTTGATATCCACTGCCTATATAAGCGGATAAAGATCCCTTCTTTTTAACTCACGCCTTCTTCCTCCCTCTGCTTCCCCATCCTCAAGCTCCAGTGCCCAAGCTTCGATCTTTCCCACCACCTCCAACCTCTTCAGCCATATCCAGATCCGGTTCTCAGGGCAAGTGGATGACCTCCTCTGTTGCGGAGAAGGATGTTAAGGAGCTCTGGGAAGCAGGGTACCTGGTTACGGACGTCGCGCACAAGATCCCTGCCAAAAAGGAAGTCATCCCCTCTCCGGAGCCCGACGAGAGAGTGGTGTTTATCCCCACTTCCTCCGCGGACTAGGGTTTCCTCTCCACCCTTTTGTTCGTGGCCTCATGTTCTTTTACGGGCTAGATTTCCACGATCTAGCCCCAAATTCCTTCCTCCACATCTCGGCGTTTATCGTCGTGTGCGAGACGCTCCTCCGCACCCCCCACTTTGGCCTATGGCTCAAGGTCTTCAACGTGAAGCTGAAGGTGGTCGACGGGCAGCACGCGGACTGCGGCGGTGCCATGGTGAGCAATCTCCCCAACGTCACCTGGCCAAAAGGGGCCTTCGTGGAGACTGTCAAGATATGTCAGCAGGAGTGGTTTTACATCACCGAACCTCGTGGCGCCACATGGGCAGCCACTCCTGAGTTCGGATCTGGACCCCCAATGCGGCACGCGTCATGGACCAACAAGGGTCTGGACTGGGGGTCGTCTGATGAAGTGATGGTGCTGCAAAAGCACATCAAAAATATGATAGAGAAGAGCACCAGTCTCACTGATGTGATTTAGGTGATGCTTTTCTACCAGATCCTCCCCTGCTAGCGCCGGCCTCTCCACATGTGGGAGTTCAATCTGGAAGGGCCGCGAACCCTGCAGCAATTCTTCAGCACAACGCATGAAGAGATCTGGAAGCTAATCTTCAAGGCCTAGAAGACGTGGTCAGAGACGACCGATGACATCAGCCTTAACAACGCGCATCCGACCACCCCGGTAAGCATTTAGTTTCCAAACATAACTTCAGTTCATAAATCAAAGGGTATGCTGAGCCTTCCATCCTTCAAACAGGGCTGGACAAATAAGGTGGAGCGGATCAAGTGTCCGGCTCCACTACCCAAAGACCCAGCCATTCCTCTGCTAACGAGGATGCTGATCCTGGCGCCGTATCAAGCACCGGAGAAGAAGGCCAAGAAGAAGAGCAAGGAGGCCAAAGGTGGCCTCCGCCGTAAAGGTACTTCGGACGTTGTGTCTGGAGAGACCGAAGCTCCCTCCTCCCATGAGGGAGATGAAGACGAAGAGGACGAGGAGGCAAAGAGCGATTCTCCCCTTAAGGGGAGGAAGAAGAAAATGGCGGCCTCTGTAGACCCGGAGGTGGAGGCGTCCAAGAGAGGGAAAATATCCCTCTCGGACGGCTCGGATTCGGATGCCTAAGCCATCCCCGAGCGGCGCCCCAGGGTGAAGCCCCATGCCGCATTGTAAGTATCCGAGATGCTTTACATATATCCGGTCTTTTATGATTGTAGGATACCATATTATATTACGTGGTTCAGTCCAGCCCATGACCTCCCACAACTATCATCATCTTCGGGGAACTCTGAGGCGCTGGAGATGGTGGAGAGCGAGATGCCTCCACGAGCCTCCCCGCCACCCATCGCGGATAACACCGAGGTGTTATCCCCAAGGACCTCTCCGGGCCATGGAGAGGTGTGGGAGGCCGCCAAGACGGCGCCCGAGGGTAATGCATCGGCTGCCAAGAACATGGGGGGCGCAACCCCCATGGAGACTGACGACAGGGGCCCTGACAGTCCGGCCCCCAGCTGAACACCACTCCGGAGACCCAAGTGGCTCCGAAATCGAGTGAGCAACCCCCTTCAAAGGAGGGGGGAGCGCCAACTTCGACGGCAACCTCCACAAATCTGGAGGCGCCGAACACTTTGATGGAGGCACTATGACGTGCTTCCATCGTGGAGGAGCACCGCACCCTGATGGGTGTGGTGGTTGAGAAGGTTCAGTCCACCAAGAGCGGGCTGAACGAAGCCTTCACCAGCCTGCTAACAGGCTTCGAGGTATGCGATGTAATATTCTTAGCCGCTTTTCATATGAAAAATATGCCTGTGTAGAGATAGTAGCCCCTGACACTCTATTCAGTGTTGAAAAACGATCGAACAGAGGGGATCGAATAATAATAGCAGGAGGTAATCATACCAGTCTATTGATAAACAGGCTTCCCTATTAGCGGTGACCGCCCAGGTCGCTGAAGTTTCCGAAATCAAGCGGAAGCTGCAGCTGGCCGATGATGATATCATCCGCATTAACAAGCGGTTCGACGAGGCGCAAGGTACGTGTGAAAAATTATTTAAACACCTGAATTGGTATGCCACTGCGGAGTCGAAGCTCGTGTGTTGCCCTGATCATTATTGCAGGTAGTGTGGCCGAGTACAAGACCCTGAAGAGAGCCCTAGCCCAAGCCAAGGAGCAGACACGGGTGAGCAAAGCGGCCGCTGACAAAGCAGCTGCGGATTTAAAGGCCGAGCAGGTCACCCGCTGCCAGTATGTGGAGCGGGTGACCGAAGTGGAGCAAGAGCTCAAGGATGCCGCCAACAAGTGCGAGGCCTAGGAGGAGAAGAATAAGGCCCAAGCGGTCGATCTCACCAAGGCTCTCCAGGAGGCCAAGGAGGCGCACACCGAGTCCCGGGTGGCTCACGAGGAGATCAAGCAGGCCGAACAGATAATAACTGGTAAGCCCTTTCTTTTGCAGAGTATATTTGGCGGTCAGAGATATGCCTTGCTTAATCGACTATGGAGTTCTCCAGACGCCTTTTCGGATCGCCCGAGGAGTGCGGCCGATGCCACGCAATTCTTTAGGGTCTAGGAGGGGAACACCACGGAGAAGCTCTTCTGGTCACTGTACCTGGCGCCAAAGCGTCTGGCGCTGTTGAACAACCAGATGATGCAGCTGGAGGAGCTGCATAGGATGTCTGATTTGGCTATTGTAGGACCGAAAGTATGTCTAGAGGGGGGGGGTGATTAGACTACTTGACCAAATAAAAATCTAGCCTTTTCCCAATTTTAAGTCTTGGCAGATTCTAGCAACTTAGCACTAGTGAAGCAAACAACCTACACATGCAAGTCTAAGAGTATAGCAGCGGAATGTAAAACATTGCACATGAAGGTAAAGGGAGGAGTTCGGAGGAAGCAAACGCAATGTAGACACGGAGATTTTTGGCATGGTTCCGATAGGTGGTGCTATCGTACATCCACGTTGATGGAGACTTCAACCCACGAAGGGTAATAGTTGCACGAGTCCATGGAGGGCTCCACCCACAAAGGGTCCACAAAGAAGCAACCTTGTCTATCCCACCATGGCCATCACCCATGAAGGACTTGCCTCACTAGGGTAGATCTTCACAAAGTAGGCGATCTCCTTGCCTGTAAAAACTCCTTGGTTCAACTCCACAATCTTGACGGAGGCTCCCAAGTGACACCTAACCAATCTAGGAGACACCACTCTCCAAAAGGTAATATGCGGTGTGTTGATGATGAAGTCCTTGCTCTTGTGCTTCAAATGATAGTCTCCCCAACACACAACTCTCTCCCACTGATTTGGATTTGGTGGAAAGATGATTTCAGTGGAAAGCAACTTGGAGAAGGCTAGATTCATATGGTTGGAATGGAATATCTTAAGTTCAACATATGAGTAGGTGGTTCTCTCTCAGAAAATGTATGATGGAAGTGTAGGCATGTTCTGATGACTCTCTCCTGGAATGAAGAGTGGGTGGAGGGGTATATATAGCCTCCACACAAAATCTAACCGTTACACACAAATCACCAAACTCGGTGGGACCGAATAATGAAACTCGGTTGGACCGATTTAGTCCCAAATGTGAACGTTAGGATTTTCCGTGGGACCGACATGTCAACTCGGTGAGACCGATTTCATTAGGGTGAGACCGATTACACAAACTCGGTGGCACCGATTTTGGTAATAAGCTAACTAGAGAGTTGGTCAGGCAAACTCGGTGGGACCGATTCGCTCATCTCGGTGAGACCGAAACATTATGAAGGGGAAACAGAGAGTTTGCATTGCGAACTCGGTGGGACCAATCGCTCATTTCGGTTGGACCAAAACGTTACGAAGGGAAACAGAGAGTTTGCAATCCCATCTCGGTGAGACGGAGATCCCTATTAATGAGACCAAAGAGACTAGGGTTTTGTGGCAGTGGCTATATCAACTAAACTCGGTGGCGCCGGATAGAAGGTTTCGGTGGGGCCGAGTTTGACTTTTGGTTTGGGACATATGTGCATATGAGAAAGAGGTTGAGGGTTTTCGAGCATATCACTAAGCATTTTGAGCAAGTAACCAATTAAGCAACAGCTCATCCCCTTTTAATAGTATTGGCTTTTCCTATGGACTCAATGTGATCTTGGATCACTAAAAGTAAAATGTAGAGTCTTGAGCTTTAGAGCTTGATCCAATCTTTTGTCCTTAACATTTTGAGGGGTCCACATTTCTAATCCATGCCATGCCAATCATTGAGCTTTCCTGAAATATTTATCTTGAAATAGTACTAGCTCAATGAGCTATATGTTGTTAGGAATTACCAAAACCACCCAAAGATAGTTGCACTTTCAATCTCCTTCCTTTTGGTAATTGATGACAACATATAGATCAAAGCTTCAACAAATAATTATAAGATTGAAATACACCGTCACTTTGAGAAGTATGTGATAAGCAAGAGCTCCCCATAAATTTGTGCATTATTTAAAATTTGCTTTTGAATGCAAATGCACAATCGATTAGGATCATGGGTCACTCTTCCATGTCACATACATCTTGGTGGAGCGCTCAAAATGATAAACATTAAAAACATGCACTCATCACCAAGCAAAGTGAATGATCATATATGGAATATAAGAGATAATATCATCCAAGCAAGCATTAAGGTAGCATATGATCAATCACATGATCAAACAAGTATCTCACACAGACAAGACATAGTGTATCAACCAAGCGCATAAAGAAGGTTCAACCAAAAGCAAGAGAGATAAAAAGCAAAACACTCTCTCTCGAAGCCTATGATCTATACATATTTCTCCCCCTTTGGCAACAAGTTACCAAAAAGTTTGAAAATGCATAGTGCTATGCGTATCTCAGGCTCAGTCTTTGGGAGGTTGTGTATAGAGAACTCCAAGGACGAAGGCATCTATCGATGTAGTTGGAGCTGGTGGAGTGGCTGCTGGAGGTGGCACTGAAGCTGTGGCTGCTGGTGCAGACAATGTGGCTCTAGAAATAGGTACATGCACTGCAGCAGACCTCTGACTCCTTGTTACTCACTGAAAAGCATCAGTAGTTTCCTTCCCTTTCCTCTCTTCTGCTTCCTCCTAGAGCTGCTCAACTGCAGTCTGTATCTCAGTTACCTTGAGGTCAAGATCATAAAACTTTGTGATGTAGCATGAATAGAGTTTGAGATGAGAAAAGCATAGATAGCTAGAGGGGGTTCTTAGGCATTATTGTCCATCCACTTGGCAAAAGAGAAAAATGCCAAACAATCAAAACAACAAGTGAATGTCCTCAAATGAGTAAAATATGCAACCAACATGCTCACACAATAAAATGGCAAATGAAATATGTGGCAAAGCATGCACAAACACTCTAGCATCTATCAAGCAATTGGCGATGACTAGGTCATCTATATATGAGTATATTGACTGTGGAGTCAAATGAGAACATTTGATTGTAGGTCATACTCATCGTTTAAGCACAAGTGGGGTTGCCACTTTTACATAAAGCATTGTTGTGTTCACACCATTAGAGTTGCTTTAGCTCAATTGATTAGAGTAAAGCTCCCCCTAGATGTGATACCCCCCCTAAGAGGGATGAACTAACCTTGGGTTTTGTCGATGATGACTTCATGTAGGTGTTGAAGATGTATATGCTCAATGTTGATGTAGAACATTTGGAGCAATCCATTGGAGCAAGTTGCACTTTCAATACTTACACGGGTTAGTCCCACAAGGAACAAACAAGGATATCCATAGACATAGAGTGATGTTCACATAAGATGATGTCCATGAAAGCATTAGGTTACCTTGTCCCTTGTCTTACTAACAAGAGGGTTTGTGACTCCTTGAACTAGTGCAAGATATGAAGGTTGTTTGCACGTGTCCCTGCCAAAAGATATGAGTGAAGTATGTTGGTGGAGTCACCCTCAAGAACTCTCTAGTTCTTTATCTTCAGGATCCACACCATCTCGATGGGAATCCTTGGAGTTGTAGTTGTACTTGATGAAGTGGAACTTGATGTAGTCTTGGGAACCCACTTGACCAAGGCCTTGGGAGCTTCTTCAAATGCATCAATCTCCTCTTGAAGCTTGTCCTTGCCTTTTTGCTTGTGGTCTTGTGGTGGAAGATCATCTTGAGCTTGTGTTCCTTGGAAAGAAGTAGGATCATACTTCTCTTGTTGAGGAACAAACTTCGTCTTGGGGTATTGATCTTCTTGCCACTCAACTCCATTCGCATTGAACCTTCGTTCAAAACCAATTCCTTGATTCTTCCGGTGTCTTCCTTGCTTGCGTACAATTCCCTCAAATTGCTTACTTCTGGCAAGGCTCTTGTAAACACCTTTCTCTGTAATTCCCTTCAATAAGCTATTTTCTTGCTCAAGTGTAACTTGGCTAAGAGAATCATTAGTGGAATCAAGAGCACTACTAGAAGCAACAACATTGGATTGAGCATGATTATTGTTACTACTAGAAGAAGAATCTTTCTTACTCTTGTTGCTAGATTTAACTTGTGGCATGTAAGTAGACAAGAGTAAACACTTGGCAATGTAAGAAGAACTTTTCTTGCGAAGATCATCATTGATCGCTTTTAAGAACCCATGCTCTAGCTCAAGGTTGAGCTTTTCAAAGCGTAACTTTTCATGAGTCTTTGAAAACTCTCGATGATTTTCCAAGATAGTTTCATTAGCTAACTTAAGAGTGTTTAGTTCTTTAGTTAGACGCTCAATCTCCTTCTTATCATCGCCATTTGTTTTATCTTGATTAGCATGATTAATAGCAAGTTCATCATCATTTTCATCACTAGAATTGTCAACAAGTAAATCATCATCACCTAGCAAATCATCTTTATCACTATTGAAATCAACATACTCGGGGTGTGATACCTCTGGGCCTTTAGCCATGAAGCATCTTCCAATTCCTTCATTTGGTGACTCGAATATGTCGTAGGAGTTGGTTGACACAAGTGCTAGACCGGCAACACCTTCATCTTGAGTATATTCGGAGTCGGAGTGATAACTTCTCTCGGAGTGATTGTCGGAGTCGGAGCCGGATACCCGTTCACCAACATGAGCTTGATGTCTCCGTTTTGTGTAGCTCCTTGATGATTTGCCCTTCCTTTCCGAATCCTTGCTTCTCCATGATGTTCTTCCTTCATAACGGTCATCTCCACTCCTCATGTCTCTTGGTGGTGATTCTTCTCTTCTACTTCTTCTTTTGGGAGAATCTTCTCTTCTTTTGTAGGGAGCCGTACACTCATTGGAGTAGTGTCCGGGTCTTCCACAATTGTAGCAATTATGTTCACGACTCGAAGATCTTTTGTCATTGTAGGACCTTGACTTGGAACTTCTTTCCTTGCTTCTACTCTTGTAGAACTTGTTGAAGTTCTTCACCATTAGGCTCAATTCTTCATTGAAGGCTTGTTTCTCACTTGATGATGTGGGAGCATCACAGGAGGCTTTGTAAGCACCACTTGACTTGTTGTGAAGCTCTTCCTTATCATTGAGTGACATCTCATGAGCAACTATTCTTCCAATGTATTCCGTTTGCTTGAGATCTTTGTAATTGGGCATCATTTGGATCAGTGTGCACACGGTATCATATTTTCCATCCAAGGCTCTGAGGATCTTCTTGATGATGAATCTATCAGTCATCTCTTCACTTCCTAAGCCGGCAATCTCATTTGTGATGAGAGCAAGCCTAGAGTACATTTCAGCGACACCTTCACCATCCTTCATTTTGAACTTGTCAAGTTGACTTTGAAGCACATCCTATTTGGATTCCTTGACAGAGTCGGTACCTTCGTGCATATCAATCAAAGTATCCCAAATTTCCTTTGCATTCTCAAGACGACAGATTTTGTTGAATTCTTCGGGGCACAGTCCGTTGAAGAGAATATCACAAGCTTGCACATTGTATTGCAACATCTTCAACTCTTTCGTGCTAGCTTCACGGTTTGGTTCTCTCCCATCAAAGAATTCACCTTGCAAGCTAATACACACAATAGCCCAAACGGCGGGGTTATGTCCAAGAATATGCATTTTCATCTTATGCTTCCAACTAGCAAAATTAGTACCATCAAAGTAAGGACCTTTACGATGGTAATTTCCCTCGCTAGACACCATACTCTCGTAGGTTGTGAAACCAAGGCCATGATCACCAAAAGCTATGAAAATCAAGGCAAATGGAGACCAAAGCTCTGATCCACTTGTAGGATCGAAAGT
>NC_041382.1:316128597-316265505 GCF_002162155.2 Triticum dicoccoides | reverse complement strand
GTTATGAAGACAAACGATAGAAATGAACCTATTACCCTGCAGTGGAAGGTAGACTACACTAGGCAAGCCATAGTCAAGTATTCAATAGAGTGAAAGCACAATGACTAATAGCAGCAATGTAGTAAGGATCAGGTAGGAAGATATTGTGAAGCCACACAGAACACACAGTCACTCAGTGAAGACAAAAGATAGTGCGAACATACAATGACTTCACAAGGAGTAATAGTAAGTAAAGGGAAGGGAAGATGAAACCAGTGACTCGTTGAAGACAATGATTTGTTGGACCAGTTCCAGTTGCTGTGATAACTGTACGCCTGGTTAGGGCGGCTAGGTATTTAAACCTTAGGACACACAGTCCCGGACACCCAGTCCTGAACACGCAGCTCAGGACACCCAGTCCTCACCGTATTCCCCTTGAGCTAAGGTCACACAGACCTCGCCCAATCACTCTAGTAAGTATTCAAGGTAGACTCCCAAACCTTCACAGACTTCGTTCACCGGCAATCCACAATGTCTCTTGGATGCTCAGAACGCGATGCCTAACCGGCTGGAGGATGCACAGTCCTCAAGTGTAATAAGTCTTTAGATCACACAGACAAGAAGACTTAAGTGATTCCTAATTCTCTTTGGCTCTGGGTGGTTAGGGCTTTATCCTCGCAAGGAATTCTCTCTCGAAGGCTTCAAGGTGGGTTGCTCTCAAACGACAAAAGCCGTACTCTGAATCTGAGAAGCCAACCGTTTATGGTTGTAGGGGGTGGGCTATTTATAGCCACTTGGCAACCCGACCTGATTTGTCCGAAATGACCCTGGGTCATTAAGGAACTGACACGTGTTCCAACGGTCAGATTTCAAACTCACACGGGAACTTTACTTGGGCTTCAAGCAAAGCTGACTTGCCCGACTCTGGACAAGATTCGCTCTTAAAGTCTTCACTTGAAGACATAGGTTTTGTTTAAGCATCACTTCAGTCATTCTGACTGGTTCTCTTGGACCCCATTTAACAGTACGGTGGTTCCTATGACTCAACACAGAAGAAAGAGAACTACGAAAGATCTAAGTCTTCGAGCTCCATAGGCTTCATGTGGTGTCTTCTCTTGTCATAGTCTTCAATGTGAGTATCTTCATATACCACCTTTGACTTCAATGTCTTCATACATTTTTAGGGGTCATCTCTGGTAGGAAAACTGAATCAATGAGGGACTTCTACCTGTGTTATCCTGCAATTCTCACAAACACATTAGTCCCTCAACTAGGTTTGTCGTCAATACTGCAAAACCAACTAGGAGTGGCACTAGATGCACTTACAATCTCCCCCTTTTTGGTGATTGATGACAAACTAGTTGAAGTTTTCAACGGGTAATATAATCTGTGAAATTGTAAAGGATAAGGAATTGTCTTCATAAGTTGCAAGGGCTCCCCTTGAAGATGTGCATATAAGTAATTTGCTTTTGGAATGCAAACGCACATGGCAGGTTGTACTTGTGGAGATCCACTTCAACTTATGATGACAATCCACTATGCATGTGAAAGTATATGAAGAAAATGACATGCATAATGGAAAATGGATGTCTGCAGAATGATCTAAGTGCGGAATTTATCATCGCACATGCGGAATTTATCATCGCAACACAAGGTGGCAAATAAGTAGCAGATGACCATCGAGTTTAAGTGTTACAACTCAAAGAACCAAATGTAGCAAAACGAGAGTTGTAAGCACGAAGCAAAATATAAAGCACCTGCCCATATGGACCCGCTTGAAGACTATCAACCTCATATGCTTCTCCCCCTTTTGTTAGTAAGGACCAAAAAGGTTTGAAGACATAGAGCATCTACTCGTTCCCATGAGGAGTAGGTGAAGCAGCAGGGTCGTTGGTTGTGTTTGGCGGTGCTGAAGAGCTTGGAGCAGAGCCGAAGCGTGCTGAAGGAGGTGGCGGTGAAGTAGCATCATCTTCATCCTCGATTACTCTGGCATTCACAGTTGCAGCAGAGGAAGAGAACTCAGAGTCTTCAAGGGATGGAGTTCGTCGCAGCACAGCCCTTCGAGGAGGTGTGGAGTCAAACTTGAATCGCTCAGTGAAGCCATCCTCTTGAAGATCATCTTCACAACACATCAGTGTTAGCCCTTTCCATGTGCAGCGAGAGGTTTCATGGGCAAAAAAAGCATTCTTGGTGGCAAGATTGCGAATGCGATTAACATCCACCAAGAGGCTTTGTATCTGACGCTTCAGCCAGTCATGATGCCTATCCTGTTTCTGATGAAGAGCCACAAGAAGCTCTCGGTCGTTGAGAACACGAGTGCGCTTCTTGGGTCGTGGAGCAGTTGTACTATCAGTGGCTTCAGTTAGAGCAGGATGCGGTGCACGTGTAGTGCCAGCCAAAGGATACACACGAGTTACGGCTTCAACGCCTTCAACGTTCTGAGTGAAACTTTGATGCTCTGCATTCTGAAGACTGAGAGGTTTCTTGGCAGGCTCACGATAGATGGCTTCAATAGACATATCAACATCAGGCAAAAGGATCTGATGGTTGCGGGCCGAGGGCTGATATGAGATAGCGGAGTGAAGTTTGATCAGCTACATCACCCAAGGGGCGTAGAACTTCAAACCAAATAGATCAGAGCCAGATGCGGCAAGTTGGTGAATGAAGAAATCCTGTGTATTGAAGCATTTTCCATGAAGAATGTAGAAGACCAAAGTCTTCATTGCACCTTCCAGCTTGGCATGGGGAGAATGTCCTTTGATTGGCCAGAGAGTTCGCCTTATGATGTGATAAATGGTTCTTGGCAGATACTCAAGGTCTTCAACGAAGAACTTCGTGGGATAAGCAGCATCTTGGGGCAATGGCTTCATCATACTGAGCATCTGACTCATATTAGGTTCAATCTTCTGAAAGATGCTCTCAATAGCTTCACTATGAAGCTGATAGCCATGCTCGTAGAGATTGCCAGGAGTGGGCAAACCAGTGAGCTCAATGATGTCAAAGGCTTTGGCTTCGTGATGAATGTTTCTTGTCATCCACTCCAGGACCCAAGTCTTCAGATCTCTGCTATACCCGCGGATGTGAAGTGTGGCATAGAATTGGAGCAGCAACTCTTCATTCCAATGCTCTTGGTCAGTGACGAACGGCAGTAGTCCAACCTCTTTTAAGCAATCCAGACAGGGCAGACCAGCTATTGCTTTAATGTCAAGGCGCTTGTGTGGGAAGATGCGACCTTGGTTGTAAAGAACGCATGAGTAATAGCTTCGCTGCGGATAACTCCAGAACCGATCAGATGATATTCTTTCCCTAGAGTAGGGGTTCCTGGAGCTGTTGAAGAATGTGTTGTCTGCTCTGAAGCCATTGATATTGAAGGAGCCAGGTGTTGATGCAGGACCTGGGAACCTTGGCAATCTTGGGATTGGCTTCTGTACCTGAGGCCTGTGCTCAACATGATAGTCGAATTGGGGACCGACAGCAGATGTAGGAACAAAAGCAGTGGGATCAGTGGCTTCGCTGACTTCTGGTGCTTTTGTTGGTGAGGGCTCCACATTTGCTTCAGCCATGACAGTGTCAGTGGCTTCAGTGGTGTTGGTGGTGGCAGCCGCAAGATTTTCAACCTCCACTTGACGAGCTGGAGGGTCGCTTACTATCATGTTCTCCTCGAGAACTGCTTCTTGGTGGGACAGCGGAGTAGCAGCTTATGGTACTTCTTCTTCATTGGCTGATGTAGCCGGAATGTCTTCAGCAGTTTTAGCTTCAGACACAGAGACTTGAGGCCTTGGACCTTTGCGAAGCCTGCGCAACGCGGGCGACACCTGTGGAGTTTGTGTTGGCTGGGCCTCAGAGTCTTCTTCCTCTTGTGGGCGATCCGCCCACGAAGCATCCTGTGCTATTGGTGTCAGTGGACGACCAATGCTGATGAGTTCACTGTGCATGAGCACAGGCGATGATACCTGTTGGTGCTCTAGCTGAGGAAGGGCTGCATCATCTTCAACATGGTCATGGTGACCAATGTCCTCATTAGCGAGGGGATTAGGTGCTGGAAAGTCTTCAACTTCATGAGCCTTTGTGAAAGTAGGCTCATGGACAGTCAGTTGACGTTCTTGTGGATCGGCGTCGGGGTGAACCATGGAAATGGGTTCAACAATCAAGGGCTCTGTGGGAGCAGCCCATTCCTTCTTGGTCATTCTTTTCTTCTTGGCGGGGGCAGTAGCAGAGGCTTCAGGATGTTTTCTCTTCCTTGCTTCAGCCTCAGCAGTCCTGGTCTTCTTCAGTTCTGAAGCGGTTGACCTGGCCTTTGGCTTCGGGCCAGTCATGCTAGTTGGGAAGACAAGGGTATCTGCCTCCTGCCTTGGTGCTTCAGGTTCAGCCATAGCGGGCTTCTTCTGCTTCTTGGCAGCCATCCTGGGGTCGATGCCAGGACGCCCAAGGGCCTTGCGCTTCTCAGCCTCATTGTAGGCTTGCACACACCTATCAGCCAGGACCTTCATGCGCTCACAAGAACCCTGAGCTTCTGCACGTTTCTTTAGAAAGGCTTCCTTGAGCTCGTGCAGCATAATCTTGAAATTCTTCACGTCTTGCACGCTGAGCTTGGCCGTATGCTTCTTGAACTGAGATTTCTCAAAGTCAATCTTCTGCTTCAGTTCAACAATGCGCTGGGCGATAGCTAACTCTGAAGCAATGGCGCCATGGAAGGCGACACTGAGGCCAATGGGTAGTTGGAGATCGTCGAAGCTGATGTTTGGCGTGTCAAACCATTCATCAATGAAGTTGTGAATGACTATTACATCAAAGAGAGGTAGATCATTGAAGATTTCTGCTTCTTCTGTGCTCTTGATGAGTTGCTCAAGAGCGTCATCTCAGATCTTCATCACTTGACAGATCAATGGCATCATTGCATAGAATGGCAGCAGCTGTTAGCTCTTGGCCGGTGTGTGGCAGAGGCATCTTGACCTTCTGGGGCTTGGAGATGCGTGATAAATCTTCGGACTGCACACTGTCTTCAGGAGGTGCAGTTGCCAGTGGCTTCACCTGTGAGATTTTTGGTGAAGGGGCAGGCTTTGAAGCTTTAGGCTTCTTCAACTTCTTTGGCTTCGGCGCTGCAGGCGCTTCATCTGATTCAGCGTCAGCTGCAGGCTCATTCACTGCAGTCCCTTGAACCAAGATATGGGTGATGAGGCCTTCAAGGTTGTAGAAAGGACCGACGACATTGGGTTCTGCATCTCGTGTGCCATCAGCCCTTGGAGCTGAGGGACCAGGGTTGAAGTCTAGTCCCAATGTCTTCTTGTTTTGCTTCGCTGAGTTCTGTGGAAACTGGAAGTTGCGCTTGAACAGAATGTCGTCACGACACCATAGTAGTGACGATGGGTGTGCATCAGCAGGCTGTGGCCCACGGACCGTGCAGGGATAGAAGCCTTGTTCAATGGCTTCATCTCTGGACCTGGGTTGAAGATTCTTGTATAGGATGTCTCCCCACGGTCTCTTGATGGCATTTTTCTCAGCATAGTTACAAATGGGTATTTGAACCATTGTTCTGCCCAATATCTTCGAATCCATTGGATTCGGGTCTTGCGCTGATTGTAATCCTCTTCAGGATCTGTCTTGTACAGTTCTGAGAGGTCATCTGGCAGATCTGTAGATGTTTCTCCATGACGCTTTCTGCCACCCTTCCTTGCTGATTTCTCTGAAGCCATGAACTTTAAACTGAAAGGCTTCAACATGTTCAAAGGCTTCAAAGATTTTCGCTTGCTGGACAAACATGAACTTGCTTCGGGAGAATTTATATGATGCTGTAAGAATTCTGCAAATGAATGCAGACTATGAGAACCAAGGGATTCTCCCACAGACATGTACCTGTGACAACATTAAGGTGCGAGGTAAGGGGAAGAGGTCATATGCATTCTCAGAAGATTTTGAATATAAATCAGTTTAGAAGACATTAACCTCATCGTGCGAAGACATTCACTCATAGATAAGGAGTTGGTTCCAGATTTGTACGAATCCAGAGATCAGTACAAGTGAGGAATCTAACTACTTTGTGAAGCATAAGTGAATATACTAGGCATGTTATGAGATGCAGTATGAGAGAGATCTAACTTGTGTGAATAGAAACTGCTTGTGGTAGAAAGTGACAAAGCCATAGGATCAACGGTGCCGTAAAAAGGAAGTTTTATTTACCACACTAAGAACTGCTAGACGGAGTGGAAGATGAGGCCGAGCAGTTCGATCTTCCGTGCCATAACTTGGCGACGGAGGACACCTACAGCGACGGCGGAGAGGACGATGTCCGCGGTCGGCATGAAGACGGCGTCGGAGAGGTTGCGGCAGCGAAGCGCTTCGTCACCGGCGTCGTCGAGGGCTAGCGGTGGCGCTAGGGTTCGTGCGAGAGTGGAAGAAGAGATAATGACCGCCATGAAGTGTGCATTTATAGGTACAGGGGCGACACTGCGTTATTACACAGGTGCCCCTGGTGATTCGCATCTGAGGAACACGTGGCCATCATGCAGAATTTTGGGGTTTGTTCCACGTCCCACGCACGCCTGGATTGTCGGGTGGTCGTTCCTACTTCTCCGGGTTTCATGTGGAGGAATGAGCATTGAAAGTGGACTTAAGGTTTGTCTTTGTATCTTCTGCTGACAAGGACGCAGCGAAGACATTCGACAGTTTCAATAGAATGCATATGATTTGGAGAGATAGAGTTTGAGATAGATAGCATAGAGAGGTTAGGGTCCGATCACATTCACTTAGTTCAAAAGATTCAACAAGAAGACATAGCTATAAGTGAATGCTGTAGAGGACAGAACACTATTATATATATAATCAACATAGTGAAGATAATCATGAAGACATGTTGAGATTGAAGCCAAACCAAATGTGAAGACATAGCAAGGTAACGTCATGAGTGAAACACTTCAAAATAGAACATTTGGTGGTGGCGTTACCCACCGTATAGGAAGTATTAGACCCAGACACGACGCACAATTATCGTGGCGCTCCGAAGTCAAATTCCACATTAATGTATTCACACTTAGAATGTATGTCTTCATTGATTGAAGATACACTTTACTTCGTGTGTTGCACATCTAAGTCATCAATATGCATAAGGGTTAGGATGTGTGCCTGATCACAGGACATTTGAGGATTCCAAGATATTTAGCTCACACCGTAACTTGCAAAATCTCTTCTCATCCAAGGGCTTGGTGAAGATATCTGCCAATTGCTCTTCAGTGTTGACGTGTATGATATCAATATCTTCCTTCACAACATGATCTCTGAGAAAGTGATGACGAATTTCAATGTGCTTTGTCTTCGAGTGCTGAACTGGGTTGTTGGCAATCTTGATGGGGCTTTCGTTGTCACAATAGAGTGGCACTTGCTTCAGATGAATGCCATAGTCCTTGAGCGTTTGCTTCATCCACAGAAGCTGAGCGCAACAAGATCCAGCAGCAATGTATTCAGATTCAGCAGTGGAGAGAGATACACAGTTCTGCTTCTTTGAAGACCAACATACAAGTGATCGTCCCAGAAAGTGACATGTGCCTGATGTAGACTTGCGATCAACTTTGTCACCAGCATAATCAGCATCCGAGAATCCAACCAGATCAAACTCTGAGCCCTTTGGATACCATAATCCTAGAGTTGGGGTGTGAGCCAAATATCGAAGAATTCGCTTCACAGCTAAGTGATGCGACTCCTTTGGTGCCGCTTGGAATCGAGCACACATGCAAACACTAAGCATAATATCTGGCCTAGATGCACATAGATAAAGTAAATAACCAATCATGGAGTGGCATACCTTTTGATCAAACTCTTTACCATTGTCGTCAGGACCCAGATGATGCTTGGCTGGCATTGGCGTCGTGAAGCCTTTGCAGTCTTGCATACCGAACTTCTTCAGGCAATCTTTGAGATACTTCTCTTGAGATATGAAGATGCCATTGCGTTGCTGTGGTATTTGAAGACCGAGAAAGAACTTCAGCTCTCCCATCATAGACATTTGATATTGCTCTTGCATCATATATCCAAACTCTTCACTATACTTCTGATTGGTGCAGCCGAAGATAATGTCATCCACATATATTTGGCACACAAACAGTTCACCATCATATGTCTTCGTGAAGAGAGTGGGGTCGAGAGAACCAGGTATGAAGCCTTTGCTCTTCAGGAAGTATTTGAGTGTGTCATACCAGGCCCGAGGGGCTTGTTTGAGGCCATACAGTGCCTTGTTGAGCTTGTATACCATGTCAGGATGTTTTGGATCTTCAAAGCCAGGAGGTTGTGCAACATACACTTCTTCTTCAATCTTGCCTTTGAGGAAGGCGCTCTTCACATCCATTTGATAAAGAAGTATGTTGTGATCATTTGCATAGGCCAGCAGTATGCGTATGGCTTCAAGTCTAGCCACAGGAGCAAATGTTTCATCGAAGTCAATGCCTTCCACTTGAGTATATCCTTGAGCAACGAGACGAGCTTTGTTTCTGACAACTTGACCATGCTCATCTTGCTTGTTGTGGTATATCCATTTGGTGCCTATTATGTTGTTTTTCCGAGGATCGGGACGCTTGACCAGTTCCCATACATTATTCAGCTCAAACTGTTGAAGCTCGTCTTGCATAGCTTGAATCCATTCAGGTTCCATGAAGGCTTCTTCAACTTTCTTGGGTTCTGTTATTGAGACGAATGCGAAGTGCCCACAGAAATTTGCTAGCTGAGTTGCCCTTGAACAAGTGAGTGGACTGGGTGCATTGATGTTATCAATTATTCTTTCAATCTGCACTTCATTGGCAACGCGAGGATGTACAGGGCGAAGATTTTGCTCTTGCTGATCATTATCGTTGTTAGAAGGAATGTCTTCAGGCTGAGCATTGTCTTCATGTTGATCAGGTGCTGAGATGATAAGTTCTTCTTCAAGATGAGCTTCAGAAGGTATAATTTCTCCAGTTCCCATTAGCTTGATTGATTCACTAGATGGAACTTCATCTAGCACATTTGGCAGTTGCTCTCTTTGTGAACCGTTGGTCTCATCGAACCGCACATCCACTGTTTCAACCACTTTGTAATGAAAGAGATTGAAGACTCTGTAGGAGTGCGAATCCTTTCCATATCCAGGCATAAAACCCTCATGTGCTTTTGGTGCAAACTTTGAGGTGTGATGTGGGTCCTTGATCCAGCACCTGGCGCCAAATACTCTGAAGTAACTGACATTTGGCTTCTTGCTAGTAAGGAGCTCATAAGATGTCTTGTTCAGAAGCTTGTGAAGATAAACACGATTGATTGTATGGCATGCAGTATCAATGGCTTCAGGCCAGAATTTTCTTGGAGTCTTGTATTCATCTAGCATTGTTCTGGCCATCTCAATGAGTGTTCTGTTCTTGCGTTCGACGACCCCATTCTGCTGTGGCGTGTACAGGGCTGAGAATTCATGTGTGATGCCCAACGTATCAAGATATGTATCAAGGCCAGTGTTCTTGAATTCAGTGCCATTATCACTTCTGATATGCTTTATCTTGGCGCCATAGTTGTTCATTGCTCGATTGGCGAAGCGTTTGAAGACATCCTGCACTTCAGTCTTGTAAAGGATTATGTGCACCCAAGTATATCTAGAATAATCATCAACAATGACAAAGCCATAGAGACAAGCAGTAGTAGTAAGAGTTGAGTAATGAGTGGGACCGAAAAGATCCATGTGAAGCAGTTCGAAGGGTCGAGTAGTGGTCATGATTGTCTTCGAGGGATGTTTGGCCCTCGTCATCTTTCCTGCCTCACAGGCACCGCATAAGTGATCTTTCTTGAACTTGACGCCCTCGATGCCTATGACATGCTTCTTCTTTGCCAGGGTGTGGAGGTTCCTCATGCCAGCATGCCCAAGCCTCCGATGCCAGAGCCAGCATTCTGAAGCTTTTGCTAGAAGACATACGGCAAGCTGTGGTCCTGCTGAGAAATCTACCACGTACAAATCATCTTTTCAATACCCTTCAAATACTAGAGACTTGTCAGATTCTATTAGAACAAGGCAACAATATTTTCCAAATATTACGATCATGTTTAAATCGCAAAGCATTGAGACAAACATTAAGTTGAAGCCAAGGGATTCAACAAGCATGACTTTATCCATGTGTTGATCCCTTGAGATTGCAACTCTACCTAGACCCAATACCTTACTTTCACCAGTGTCAGCAAATGTGATGTGGCTCTTGTCAGATGGATGTAAGGTTGAGTCCATAAGAAGGCTTCGTTTGCCAGTCATGTGATTTGTACACCCACTATCAATAATCCATTCTGAAGACGCTGGTGTCGTACCCTACAGTGCAGTTAGGGGATAGGCTTCACGAAGAGCATTGTGAAGCAAAAACATTTGACGAACCAGTGGGTTATGAAAGCTTAGATCCATATTAGGACTAATAGGGAGAGTAGCAAGCGATTCAGGAACGAAGTACATAGTAAGACCATTCGGGCATTTGATCTTGCGCCCTACAAGATGTTTAAGGTCCCCAGCAATAGCGTCAGACGATTTTGGTTTTCTGCTGGAGACCTTTCCCTGCAAAAGAGAGTTAAGCTTTCTTAGCCACCCACATCTTCAAGGGTGGCTTAGAAGCAATAAGTCTAAGTGCAGCATCTGAGAACTTTGGCTTTGGAGCCCTAGCAAACAGTCTTGCAGGCGGACAATAGTACTCATAAGAATAAGCAGAATAGTTCTTGGTCTTATGAACATGGCGGTTTGATGAACTGCTCTCATATTCATATGCCTGAGTATGGTTTCCCTGCAAAACATTTGCGTTAGTGCGACTCAGGTGAGTCCTCTGTCTGTATGAAGCCTTTGGACCATATGAAGCCTTTGGTCTGAGGTTTTTCTTCTTCACGTGAGGTGTCATGATGACATTCACAGGAAGATTCTCTAGACACCTTTTCGGAACCCAGATCTTCTTCATAGGTGGTCCATTCCTGCAGTTAGTACCAATGTACCTGGCAAACACTTCACCACTCTGATTCTTAAACAGTTTATAGTTTGCATCAAAGGATTCATCAATGACAATGGGGTTAGCACAAGTGAACCCAGATAGAGTGGATGGATCTGCTGAAAATTCCTTTGCAGCAACCCATGTGGTTTTGGGGTACTGCTCAGGTTGCCAGTAAGAGCCATCATCATTCATTTTCCTTACGAACCCAACACCCTCTTTCCTCGGGTTTCGGTTCAAAATCTGCTTTTTGAGGACATCACATAGTGTCTGATGCCCTTTAAGACTTTTGTACATCCCTGTTTCAAGCAATGTCTTCAACCTAGCATTCTCATCAGCAATAGCAGTGGAATCCTCAGCAGAGGGGTTAGTTCCCACATCAACAGTTGAAGATATTGCAATAGTAGCAGCAGTAGAACATTCAGCAACAGTAGTAGCATTATCACGCTCAATGCATTTAAGACATGGTGGTTCAAATCCTTCCTGAGCGGAGTTGATCTGTTCGGCGCGAAGTGACTCGTTTTCCTTTTGAAGATCTTCATGAGCCGCTCTCAATTTCTCAAGATCTTGCTTCCTTTGAAGATAATCATAGGAAAGCTTTTCATGAGTTGTTGAGAGAGTTTCATGACGACTTTCAAGTTCCTCATACTTAATGTGAAGATTTTTTATGTCTTCAATTAAGGATTCAGGTTGAGTCATTTCAGCACCTAACAGATCATCGCTTCTGTCTAACAATTTTTGAATATGTTCCATAGCTTTCTGTTGTTCAGTTGCAATTTTAGCAAGTGTTTTGTAGTTGGGTTTTGAACCACAATCATAGTCATCATCACTAGATGTTTGATAGTGAGTATTGCGTGTGTTTACCTTGGCACCGCGTGCCATGAAGCAGTAGGTAGAAGAGTAGTCCTTGTCATTTGCATTGGTGTCGGTGATGAAGTCATTGTCTTCAGTGTTGAAGATGGACTTGGCAACGTATGCTGTAGCCAGACTTGCGACGCCTGAATCGGACTCCTCCTCAGACTCCACCTCCGCCTCCTCAGAAGAGGACTCCTCCTCTGAATCCATTTCCTTGCCAACAAACGCACGTGCCTTGCCAGATGAGCTCTTCTTGTGTGATGAAGACTTTGAGGAAGACTTGGAAGAAGACTTTGAGTATTTCTTCTTCTTCTTGTCGTCAGAGTCATATTCCTTGCTCTTCTTCTTCTTTTTGTTCTCATAGTCCCACTGTGGACACTCAGAGATGAAGTGGCCAGGTTTCTTGCACTTGTGACATGTTTTCTTCTTGTAGTCGTGAGCAGAAGCTTCATCATTCCTTGAGCTTGATTGGGAAGACTTTCTGAAACCTTTCTTCTTGGTGAATTTTTGGAACTTCTTCACAAGCATAGCAGGTTCCCTTCCAATGTCTTTAGGATCATCCGAACTGCTGTCAGATTCTTCTTCAGATGAGGAGACAGCTTTTGCCTTCAAGGCACGCATTCGCCCATAGTTTGGACCGTAGATATCTCTTTTCTCAGAAAGCTGAAACTCATGTGTGTTGGGCCTCTCAAGTATGTTAGATGAATCGAGTGTCTTGAAATCAGGACATTCTTGAATCATCAGGGCTAGGGTGTCAAATGAACTATCAAGTGATCTCAATAGTGTCTTGACGACTTCGTGTTTGGTGATCTCAGTAGCGCCGAGGGCTTGAAGCTCATTTGTGATGTCAGTGAGTCGATCAAATGTGAGCTGGACATTCTCATTGTCATTTCGGTTGAAGCGGTTGAAGAGGTTGCGAAGGACACTGATTCTTTGATCTCTCTGGGTTGAGACGCCTTCATTGACCTTGGAGAGCCAGTCCCAGACCAGCTTAGATGTTTGCAAAGCACTCACACGGCCATACTGTCCTTTGGTCAGATGACCACAGATGATATTCTTGGCAGTAGAGTCCAGTTGAATGAACTTCTTGACATCAGCAGCAGTGACACCTTCTCCAGCCTTGGGAACGCCGTTCTTGACGACATACCATAGGTCGACGTCAATGGCTTCAAGATGCATGCGCATCTTATTCTTCTAGCAGGGATATTCAGTTCCATCGAAGACGGGGCATGCAGTGGAGACTTTAATTATCCCTGTAGTCGACATAGCTAAAACTCGAGGTGGTTAAACCGAATCACACAGAACAAGGGAGCACCTTGCTCTGATACCAATTGAAAGTGCGTTATATCGACTAGAGGGGGGTGAATAGGCGATTTTTATGAAAGTCTTCAAAACATGGACGTTATGAAGACAAACGATAGAAATAAACCTATTACCCTGCAGCGGAAGGTAGACTACACTAGGCAAGCCATAGTCAAGTATTCAATAGAGTGAAAGCACAATGACTAATAGCAGCAATGTAGTAAGGATCAGGTAGGAAGATATTGTGAAGCCACACAGAACATGCAGTCTCTCAGTGAAGACAAAAGATAGTGCGAACATACAATGACTTCACAAGGAGTAACAGTAAGTAAAGGGAAGGGAAGATGAAACCAGTGACTCACTGAAGATAATGATTTGTTGGACCAGTTCCAGTTGCTGTGACAACTGTACGTATGGTTAGGGCGGCTAGGTATTTAAACCTTAGGACACACAGTCCCGGACACCCAGTCCTGAACACGCAGCTTAGGACACCCAGTCCTCACCGTATTCCCCTTGAGCTAAGGTCACACATACCTCGCCCAATCACTCTAGTAAGTCTTCAAGGTAGACTCCCAAACCTTCACAGATTTCATTCACCGGCAATCCACAATGTCTCTTGGATGCTCAGAACGCGACGCCTAACCGGCTAGAGGATGCACAGTCCTCAAGTGTAATAAGTCTTCAGATCACACAGACAAGAAGACTTAAGTGATGCCTAATTCTCTTTGGCTCTGGGTGGTTAGGGCTTTATCCTCGCAAGGAATTCTCTCTCAAAGGCTTCGAGGTGGGTTGCTCTCAAACGACAAAAGCCGTACTCTGAATCTGAGCAGCCAACCGTTTATGGTTGTAGGGGGTGGGCTATTTATAGCCACTTGGCAACCCGACCTGATTTGTCCGAAATGACCCTGGGTCACTAAGGAACTGACACGTGTTCCAACGGTCATATTTCAAACTCACACGGCAACTTTACTTGGGCTACAAGCAAAGCTGACTTGTCCGACTCTGGACAAGATTCGCTCTCATAGTCTTCACTCGAAGACATAGGTTTTGGTTAAGCATCGCTTCAGTCATTCTGATTGGTTCTCTTGGACCCCACTTAACAGTATGGTGGTTCCTATGACTCAACAAAGAAGAAAAAGAACTACGAAAGATCTAAGTCTTCGAGCTCCATAGGCTTCATGCGATGTCTTCTCTTGTCATAGTCTTCAATGTGAATATCTTCATATACCACCTTTGACATCAATGTCTTCATACATTTTTAGGGGTCATCTCTGGTAGGAAAACCGAATCAATGAGGGACTTCTACCTGTGTTATCCTGCAATTCTCATAAACACATTAGTCCCTCAACTAGGTTTGTCGTCAATACTCCAAAACCAACTAGGGGTGGCACTAGATGCACTTACAAGACTACTTGACCAAATAAAAATCTAGACTTTTCCTAATTTTAAGTCCCGGCAGATTCTATCGACTTAGCACTAGTCAAGCAAACAACCTACACATGCAAGTCTAAGAGTATAGCAACGGAATATAAAACATTGCACATGAAGGTAAAGGGAGGAGTTTGGAGGGAGAAAACGCAATGTAGACACGGAGATTTTTGACGTGGTTCCAATAAGTGGTGCTATCGTACATCCACGTTGATGGAGACTTCAACCCACGAAGGGTAACGATTGCGAGTCCACGGAGGGCTCCACCCACGAAGGGTCCAGGAAGAAGCAATCTTGTCTATCCCACCATGGCCATCGCCCATGAAGGACTTGCCTCACTAGGGTAGATCTTCACGAAGTAGGCGATCTCCGTGCCCGTACAAACTCCTTGGTTCAACTCCACAATCTTGACGAAGGCTCCCAAGTGACACCTAACCAATCTAGGAGACACCACTCTCCAAAAGGTAATAGACGGTGTGTTGATGATGAACTCCTTGCTTTTGTGCTTCAAATGATAGTCTCCCCAACACTCAACTCTCTCTCACTGATTTGGATTTGGTGGAAAGATGATTTGAGTGGAAAGCAACTTGGACAAGGCTAGAGATCAAGATTCATATGGTTGGAATGGAATATCTTGACCTCAACACATGAGTAGGTGGTTGTCTCTCAGAAAATGTATGATGGAAGTGTAGGCATGTTTTGATGTCTCTCTCCTTGAATGAAGAGTGGGTGGAGGGGTATATATAGCCTCCACACAAAATCTAACCGTCACACACAAATCACCAAACTCGGTGGGACCGAATAATGAAACTCGGTTGGACCGATTTAGTTCAAAATGTGAACGTTAGGATTTTTGGTGGGACCGACATGTCAACTCGGTGAGACCGATTTCATTAGGGTTAGGGCATAACATAATCTCGGTGAGACCGATTACACAAACTCGGTGGGACCGATTTTGGTAATAAGCTAACCAGAGAGTTGGTCAGGCAAACTCGGTGGGACCGATTCGCTCATCTCGGTGAGACTGAAACGTTACGAAGGGGAAATAGAGAGTTTGCATTGCGAACTTGGTGGGACCGATCGCTCATTTCGGTTGGACCGCAACGTTACGACGGGAAACAGAGAGTTTGCAATCCCATCTAGGTGAGACGGAGATCCCTATCAGTGAGACTGAAAAGACTAGGGTTTTGTGGTAGTGGCTATGTCAACTAAACTCGGTGGCCCCGGATAGAAGGTTTTGGTGGGGCCGAGTTTGACTTTTGGTTAGATACATATGTGGATATGAGAAAGTGGTTGAGGGTTTTGGAGCATATCACTAAGCATTTTGAGCAAGTAACCCATTAAGCAACACCTCATCCCCTTTTAATAGTATTGGCTTTTCCTATGGACTCAATGTGATCTTGGATCTCTAAAAGTAAAATGTAGAGTATTGAGCTTTAGAGCTTGAGCCAATCTTTTGTCCTCAGCATTTTGAGGGGTTCACATTTCTAATCCATGCCATGCCAATCATGGAGCTTTCCTGAAATATTTATCTTGAAATAGTATTAGCTCAATGAGCTATATGTTGTTAGGAATTACCAAAACCACCCAGGGATAGTTGCACTTTCAACCTCCCCCTTTTTGGTAATTGATGACAACATATAGATCAAAGCATCGACAAATGATTATAAGATTGAAATACATCATCGCTTTGAGAAGTATGTGATATGCAAGAGCTCCCCCTAAATTTGTGCATTATTTAAAATTTGCTTTTGAATGCAAATGCACAATCGATTAGGATCATGGGTCACTCTTCCATGTCACATACATCTTGGTGGAGCGCTCAAAATGATAAACATTAAAAATATGCACTCATCACCAAGCAAAGTGAATGATCATATATGGAATATAAGACATAATATCATCCAAGAAAGCATTAATGTAGCATATGATCAATCACATGATGAAACAAGCATCTCACACAGACAAAGACATAGTGTACCAACCAAGCGCATAAAAAAGGTTCAACCAAAAGCAAGAGAGATAAAAAGCAAAACACTCTCTCGAAGCCTATGATCTATACATATTTCTCCCCCTTTGGCAACAAGTTACCAAAAAGTTTGAAAATGCATAGTGCTATGCGTCTCTCAGGCTCGGTGAAAGTGCTACTATCCCTGGGTGGTTTTGGTAATTCCTAACAACATATAGCTCATTGAGCTAATGCTATTTGAAAATAAATATTTTAGGAAATCTCAATGATTGGCATGGCATGTATTAGAAAGTGGACCCCTCAAAATGCTAAGGACAAAAGATTGGCTCAAGCTCAAAGCACAAGACTCTACATCTTACTTTTAGTGATCCAAGATCACATTGAGTCTATAGGAAAAGCCAGTACTATTAAAAGGGGGTGAGGTGTTGCTTAATGAGTTACCTGCTCAAAATGCTTAGTGATATGCTCCAAAAACCCTCAACTACTTTCTCATATCCACATATGTCCCAAACCAAAAGTCAAACTCGGCCCCACCGAAATATTCTATCCGGCGCCACCGAGTTCACTTGACATAGCCACTACCAGAAACCCTAGTAACTTCGCTCTCATCGATAGGGATCTCGGTCTCACCGAGATGGGATTGCAAACTCTCTGTTTCCCTTCGTAATGTTTCGGTCCAACTGAGATGAGCGATCGGTCCCACCGAGATTGCAATGCGAACTCTCTGTTTCCCCTTCATAAGGTTTTGGTCTAACCAAGATGAGCGAATCGGTCCCATCAAGTTTGCCTGACCAACTCTCTGTTTGTCTATTACCAAAATCGGTCCCACCGAGTTTGTGTAATCAGTCTCACCGAGATTAGTTATGCCCTAACCCTAATGGAATCGGTCCCACCGAGTTGACATGTTGGTCCCACCGAAATGCCTAACGATCACATTATGAACCAAATCGGTCTGATCGAGTTTTATGATTCGGTCCCACCGAGTTTGGTGATTTGTGTGTAACATTTAGATTTTGTGTGGAGGCTATATATACCCCTCCACCCACTCTTTATTCATGGAGAGAGCCATTAGAATATGTTTATACTTCCAACATACATTTTTTGAGAGAGAACCACCTACACTTGTGTTGAGGTCAAGATATTCCATTCTAACCACATAAATCTTGATCTCTAGCCTTCCCCAAGTTGCTTTCCACTCAAATCATCTTTCTACCAAATCCAATCCTATGAGGGAGAGTTGAGTGTTGGGGAGACTATCATTTGAAGCACAAGAGCAAGGAGTTCATCATCAACACACCATCTATTACCTTTTGGAGAGTGGTGTCTCCTAGATTGGTTAGGTGTCACTTGGGAGCCTCCGTCAAGATTGTGGAGTTGAACCAAGGAGTTTGTACGGGCAAGGAGATCGCCTACTTCGTGAAGATCTACCCTAGTGAGGCAAGTCCTTCGTGGGCGATGGACATGGTGGGATAGACAATGTTGCTTCTTCGTGGACCCTTCGTGGGTGGAGCCCACCGTGGACTCGCGCAACCGTTATCCTTCGTGGGTTGAAGTCTCCATCAACGTGGATGTAGGATAGCACCACCTATCGGAACCACGCCAAAAATTTCGGTGTCTACATTGCGTTTGCTCCCTCAAAACTCCCCCCTTTACCTTCATATGCAATTGTTTAACTTTTCACTGCTATACTCTTAGAATTGCATGTGTTGGTTGATTACTTGATTTGTGCTAAGTTGCTAAAATCTGCCAAGACTTAAATTTGGGAAAAGGCTAGATTTTTATTTCGTCAAGTAGTCTAATCACCCCCTCTAGACATACTTTCGATCCTACAAGTGGTATCAGAGCTTTGGTCTCCATTTGCTTTGATTTCCATAGCTTTTGGTGATCATAGCCTTGGTCTCACAACCTAGGAGAGTATGGCGTCTAGTGAGGGAAATTACCACCGTATACGTCCTTACTTTGATGGTACTAATTTTGCTAGTTGGAAGCATAAGATGAAAATGCATATTATTGGACATAACCCTGCCGTTTGGGCTATTGTGTGTATTGGCTTGCAAGGTGAATTCTTTGATGGGAGAGAACCGAACCGTGAAGCTACCGCAGAAGAGTTGAAGATGCTGCAATACAATGCTCAAGCTTGTGATATTCTCTTCAACGGATTGTGCCTCGAAGAATTCAACAAAATCAGCCATCTTGAGAATGCAAAGGAAATTTGGGATACTTTGATTGATATGCACAAAGGTACCGACTCTGTCAAGGAATCCAAATTGGATGTGCTTCAAAGTCAACTTGACAAGTTCAAAATGAAGGATGGTGAAGGTGTCGCTGAAATGTACTCTAGGCTTGCTCTCATCACAAATGAGATTGCCGGCCTAGGAAGTGAAGAGATGACCGGTAGATTCATCATCAAGAAGATCCTAAGAGCCTTGGATGGAAAATATGATACCTTGTGCACATTGATCCAAATGATGCCCAATTACAAAGATCTCAAGCCAACATAAGTCATTGGAAGAATTGTTGCTCATGAATTGTTGCCAACATAAGGAAGAGCTTCACAACAAGTCAAGTGGTGCTTACAAAGCCTCATGTGATGCTCCCACATCATCAAGTGAGAAACAAGCCTTCAATGAAGAATTGAGCCGAAGGGTGAAGAACTTCAACAAGTTTTACAAGAGTAGAAGCAAGGAAAGAAGTTCCAAGTCATGGTCCTACAATGACAAAATATCTTCTAGTCGTGAGCGTAATTGCTACAATTGTGGAAGACCCGGACACTACTCCAATGAGTATACGGCTCCCTACAAAAGAAGAGAAGATTCTCGCAAAAGAAAAAGTAGAAGAGAAGAATCACCACCAGGAGAGAGAAGGAGTAGAGATGACCGTTATGAACGAAGAACATCACAAAGAAGCAAGGATTCGGAAAGGAAGGACAAGCCATCAAAGAACTACAAAAAACAAAGACATCAGGCTCATGTTGGTGAATGGATATCCGGCTCCGACTCCGACAATCACTCCGAAAGAAGTTATCACTCCGACTCCGAATATACTCAAGATGAAGGTGTTGCCGGTCTAGCACTTGTGTCAACCAACTCCTATGACATATTTGACTCACCAAATGAAGGAATTGGAAGATGCTCCAAAGGTAACACACCCCGAGTATGTTGATTTTAATAGTGATGAAGATGATTTGCTAGGTGATGATGATTTACTTGTTCACAACTCTAGTTATGAAAACTATGATGAACTTGCTATTAATCATGCTAATCAAGATAAAACGAATGAAAATGATAAGAACGAGATTAAGCATCTAACTAAGGAACTAAACACTCTTAAGTTAGCTCATGAAACTACCTTGGAAGATCATAGAGAACTTTTAAAGACTCATGAGAAGCTATGTTTTGAAAAGCTCAACCGTGAGCAAGAGCTTGAGTTCTTAAAAGCAATCAATGATGATCTTCGCAAGAAAAGTTCTTCTTACATTGCCAAGCATTTACTCTTGTCTACTTACATGCCACAAGTTAAATCTAGCAACAAGAACAAGAAAGATTCTTCCTCTAGTAGTAACAACAATCATGCTAAATCCAATGTTGTTGCTTCTAGTAGTTCTCTTGATTCCACTAATGATTCTCCTAGACAAGTTACACTTGAGCAAGAAAATAGCTTATTGAAGGGAATTATAGAGAAAGTTGTTTACAAGAGTCTTGCCGGAAGCAAGCAATTTGAGGAAATTGTACGCAAGCAAGGAAGACACCGGAAGAATCAAGGTGTTGGCTTTGAACAAAAGTTCAATGCGAATGGAGTTGAGTGGGAAGAAGATTAATACCCCAAGACGAAGTTTGTTCCTCAACAAGAGAAGTATGATCCTACTTCTTTCCAAGGAACACAAGCTCAAGATGATATTCCACCACAAGACCACAAGCTAAAAGGCAAGGACAAGCTTCAAGAGGAGGTTGATGCATTTGAAGAAGCACCTAACGCCTCGGTAAAGTGGGTTCCCAAGACTACATCAAGTTCCACTTCATCAAGTACGACTACAACTCCAAGGTGTCAGTGTACAAAAGTAGGGGCTCTCCTTTTACACCCCTTAACTTGTGCATGAGCAGTCAGAGCTGCTCCCAAGGCCACACTAAGCAGGGCAGGGGAGGGATGCCGGAGCAACGCCAAGGCCAGAGACGCAAAGAGAGCAAGAGGGCGAGGTGGACTCCCCCGGCAAGACTCTTGCCAGGGTGGCTTCCACAGCCTTGCCGGATCCTTGCCAGGGAAACTTACCTGACGCCAACAGAGCGTACCGCCCTTGAGCCCAAGGGGTCCCCACGCTATATTGTAACCAAGGCTCGGGAGGCACCTTCGTGGTGGCATGAAGATCTTTGTAGAGATCATAGACACGCAAGATCAGATGGAAACCAGAAGACGACGACCCTTGGCGAGATCCTTGCCGAGGAGGTCCACGAGACCCCCGGCAAGACCCTTGCCGGGGACGACCGCGGTGCCGTAGCGAGACCCTTGCCGGGCCTCGGCAAGACCCTTGCCGAGGACACCCGCGAGGCCGCAGCCGTGCCCGCGTCCGCCAGACTCCACCGCCACTCCCATACAGCTGCCAGCTCGACCAGCTGAGTAGGCATCTGCGTGGCAGCACGCGGCCTCTACACCAACTCAGCAAGCACCTGCGTGGTGGCATGCAGATCTTCGTGAAGGCTGCACCACCGCGCCAGCCCAGCGGCCAGCCAACGTGGCGCTACAACGCCTCGTTAGCTTGGACGAGCGTTGGAGCTAGGCGAGGCGACGAAAGCTAGGACGAGCTTCTTTGTCGTCCCCAATAAAGCAAGAGGGGCATGTCAGCAATGCATTAAATCCGTTTGTCCGACGATGCCAGGGGATAGACTCAGCCCCTGTACACCTTTCCACCTCCTGTGTGCCACTGTGGCAACCCCTTTTTGTCTATAAAAGGAGGCCCGAGGCGTACTGGAGAGGGATTCAGATCTTTCGGACTAGAGAGCCACTTCAGCTAGTTCAAGAACACAAGAACACCTCAATACACAGACAAGCAGGACTAGGGTTTTACGCGTCTTCGTGGCCCGAACCTGGGTAAATGATTTGTGTGCTGACCGCCAGACCCGCTCTTCGCTCAACCCCGCGCCCGCCAACCATAGAAGGGATCCCAGTGACCCCATAGGTGTCGTTTCCCACTGACATCTCTGGCGCGCCAGGTAGGGGTGCGCAGTTGTGAGATTCCGGTCTAGCAGTTAGTTTAGCAGTTCTTCATCGCCATGTCTCCCAATAAGAAGGCGATCATGGAGATCGGCTCATCAGGGGCCGAACGGCCCGTACCAGTGTGGGCGAGTGGTGGGGCGGTCGCGGGCGGAAGCCGAGGCGCGGCCCGCGAACACCCGCACCGCTCTGGCAGCCAAAGCCTGGTGAGCGGCGTCGTTCACGCGCAAGCCGACGGGCCACATGCCACCAAGTCCAAAGACGGAGCCAGCCCCCCGCAGGCAGCGCGGGGCCCTCTAGGGGCGGCATCGTGCCACCCATGGGCGGCGCGGTGACTTCCCAGGCGCCTACGCCGGCGCCCCCGACGCGCTCTTCCCAGGCTGTGCGCGACGAGCAGCGTCGCCACGCTGGCGACCCTGGGCACTGTCGTGGGAAGAGTCATGTGCATCATTCACGGGATGTAGAAGGCCAGCACGCGCGCCAAAGTGTTGGCAAAAACGGCGTACAACCGCTGGGCTGTGATAGAGCTCCTTTTAACGTGGCTAGAAGTCGGAGCGCATCACGTTCCATTTAGCTTTCGCCACCACCCACGCCAGCGGAAGTTTGGCACGCACGCAGTTACTCCTCGATTTTCCTCCTGCTGCGGAGAAACTCGATGAGTGGAGAGCCACCATCCGAAGCCTCGTCCACGTTGCCAATAGAGATGAACCACGACCGGCGGGGCCTTCTGGCCGACGCTCCGTCGAGCCGCCTCATGCCGGTGGTGGAAGGATCGGGGGCGCTACGGCCACGGTGCACTCTCCTCCTCCACGCCAGCCACTGCGGGTGTCGGTCCGTCGTGACGGCGCTTGTGATAATGTTTTTGTAGCGTCGTTTGACCCACGGACCCACCGCGATCAGCGCGAAGTTCTTCGGGAGCGAGCCCGTGAAGACGCTCGAACAACCATCGAACGCCGGTGCATTGCGCGCCACCAGTCAGATAGGCGGGCGGGCCCCAGTATGGACCACCCAGCACCGGGGTGCTCTGGCGACCTACCCTACGAGGTGGGTTGCCCGGCCTTTACACATGAGCTGCGACAGTTCCAGTGTCCCTCCCACCGCACGTTCAAGCCATACGTTGGCAAGAAGTACAATGGCAAGACCCACCCGTCAGAGTTCCTCAGTATCTACACCATCGCGATGCAAGCTGCTGGAGCCCGCGACGACAAGGTGCTTGCCAATTACTTCCCACTAGCGCTCAAACCCAATGTCATGTCATGGATGATGCACTTGCCGGCAGATTCCATTTCTTCTTGGTCGGACTTGTGCCATGAGTTCGTTGGCGACTTTACCGGAGGCCACCAAGCTCATGAATAGGCAAGCGATTTGCATATCATCCCCTAGAAGGAAGGTGAAACCCTGCGTAAGTACATATAAAGGTTCATCCGGGTGCAATACAACATCCCAAACGTTCATCCCACCGCCGTGATCAGCGCATTCCATCAGAATGTGCGCAACCGCAAGATGCGTGAAGAGCTGGTGATGAACAAGGTCAAGGATGTGGCCGAACTTTATGTTTTGGCCGACACGTGCGCTCAAGCGGAAGAGGGGAGGAAGTACCCCGGCGAGGACGCCGGCGCGGGAACCGACTCCATAGATGAAGACTGTCGGATTTCGGGTTCCGGCAGACCCTTGAGGTTTGAATACTGGGGTGTGCGCGGAGCTTTCATCTCCTACCTACCTGCACCCCTCCGCCTTGCTAGTATCTAAACTAAGGAAAGAACAACACAAGAGACACAGGGTTTATACTGGTTCGGGCCACCGTTGTGGTGTAATACCCTACTCCAGTGTGTGGTGTGGTGGATTGCCTCTTGGGCTGATGATGATGAACAATACAAGGAAGAACAGCCTCGCGAGGGTCTGTTCTTGGCTGGGCGATGAACTGCTGGGAGGAGCTCAGTCACCTTTCTCTCTCTCTCTCTCTCTCTTTCTCCGTCCGTCCTCCCCCCTGTCTAGCGGGTGGCTGGTCCTATTTATAGGGGCCCTGGTCCTCTTCCCAAATATCAAGCGGGAAGGGAGCCAACAATGGCGGGCTAATTTGAAAGGGGACAACTAGTACTAGCTATCCTGACAAAAGTAGTCTTCGCTTGTGCAAAGCTCTGGTGATGACGCCATCTTGGGCTCCACGGTGACCTCCGTCTCGTAGTCCTCCTGGTCTTGGTCTCGTTGCACCAAAATGGCAACCTTTGCCTGATGCCTCGGTACTCCGTGGCTGCGCTTGCCCCCCTTGCACCAAAGAGGGAAGGAGGACACTGCGCGGGCTGGCACCCGCCTGGCGCCCTCGGTCATCATGGCTTGCGTCATGGGCACCTCGTGAGGTACCCCGCCTTGATCTCTCCGCCTCCTCGTGAGCCAGCCTGACAAGGCCGTGCCTGAGGAGGCTTCGTGTCATCCGCCCCGCGAGGCTTGGCCCCTCGCAAGGGTCTTGGGTTTGTGTTGGTGAAGATGGGCCGTGCTGGGCCTCCCTTCGAGCCACGCCGCAGGCCGCAGGCAGGCAAGTCTGGGGACCCCCGTTCCCAGAACACCGACAGTAGCCCCCGGGCCCAAGGCGCGCCCGGACTTGGCCGTGCAGGGAGGCGGAATGGCAAGAGCGAAGTGCCGCGGGCCCTAACAGCCTGCGGCCTTGGGCGCCGCGTGGCGGTTGATCGGACGTGGGCGCCTCCACTTCCCCATGGCGCCTCGGTAACTGCACGGATTGGAGAAGTCCCTGCATGCAAAGCGGGTCATAATTACTTGCGACCGTGGGGGCCGTTGGTTGGCCATCGCCAGCTATAAGTATGGATCGGCGCGCGCACTTCCAGTTCGTCCCCCCTTGCTTCTCCTTTTTCTTCATGGCCCTGTCGAGGAGGTTCTCGGCCGCAGAGAAGGGGAAGGCTCGCCAGGTTGAGCCCGCCTCTTCCCCGCCCAAGCGCGGCCGAGGGCGCCCTCGCAAACATCCCATGGCCACCATGGTGGCTCCGTGCGGCCGCGGAGGCGATCTTCAGTACAGCAACGGGCGGATTGCCGCGGCCGGGGGCGCGCTCCGGCCGCGCGTCCCCCTAGGCCGCGCTCTCGCGCTGCTGAAGTGCTGCCGGAGTTCGTCGTGTGGTCGGCGGAGCCGACTAGCACCCGACTTCCACTTCCTCCCTTCCTCCTTGGGGAGCTCCCGACTGGCGCCCCATGCGGCCTCTGGTTCCAGGCCGATGGCTGCTGTAGCCGGGCCTCATGGGTCTCACTGGAGGTCTCCGCGGCCAGGAGCCTGTCCCTGGCCCGCGGTTGGCAGATGTTTGCCCGCGCGCGTGGCCTGAGCCGTCGGTGCACCCTACACTTCAAGTTCGACGGCGATGCCACCCTCTACGTGAGGGTGTTTGGGGAAGATGGTCGCCGCGCAGGGTGTTGGCCCGAGGGTGACGACCACGATGTTGGGGAACGTAGTAATTTCAAAAAATTTCCTATGCACATGCAAGATCATGGTGATGATATAGCAACGAGGGGAGAGTGTTGTCTACGTACCCTCGTAGACCGAAGCGGAAGCGTTGACGCAACGTAGAGGAAGTAGTCGTACGTCCTCCGGTTCAACCGATCCAAGTACCGTTACTCCGGCACCTCCGAGTTCTTGACACGCGTACAGCTCGATGACGCACCCTCGGTCTCCGATCCAGCAGAGGCGCCGAGGGGGAGTTCCGTCAGCACTACGGCGTGGTGACGATCTTGATGTTCTCCTGTTGCAGGGCTTCGCCTAAGCACCGCTACAATATGACCGAGGTGTAATATCGTGGAGGGGGGCACCGCACACGGCTAAGGAACGATCAATGATCAACTTGTGTGTTCTAGGGTGCCCCCTACCCCCGTATATAAAGGAGGGAGGGAGGAGGTGGCCGGCCCTAGGGGGGGCGCGCCATGAGGAGGGGGAAACCTACTCCAAGTAGGTTTCCCTCTCTTTTCCTTATCTTATTTGGAGGGGGAAGGAAAGAGTACTAGTATTAGGAAGTAGTACTAGTAGTAGTAATAGGAAGAGGGGGAAGGAGAAAGGAAAGGGGGGGCCGGCCCCCCTCCCCAATTCGGATTGGGCTTGGGGGGCGCGCCCCCCTCCCTTGCTCCTTCTCTCTTCTTCCTACGTGGGCCCAATAAGGCCCATATACCTCCCGGGGGGTTCCGGTAACCTCCCGGGGCTCCAAACTTCTCCGGAACCTTTCCGGTGTCCAAATATATCCGTCCAATATATCAATCTTTATGTCTCGACCATTTCGAGACTCCTCGTCATGTCCGCAATCATATCCGGGACTCTGAACAACCTTCGGTACATCAAAATACATAAACTCATAATATAACTGTCATCGAAACCTTAAGCGTGCGGACCCTACGGTTCGAGAACGATGTAGACATGACTGAGACACATCTCTGGTCAATAACCAATAGCGGGACCTGGATGCCCATATTGGTTCCTACATATTCTACGAAGATCTTTATCGGTCAAACCGCATAACAACATACGTTGTTCCCTTTGTCATCGGTATGTTACTTGTCCGAGATTCGATCGTCGGTATCCAATACCTAGTTCAATCTCGTTATCGACAAGTCTCTTTACTCGTTCTGTAATACTTCATCTTATAACTAACTCATTAGTTACATGCTTGCAAGTCTTAGGTGATGAGCATTGCCGAGAGGGCCCAGAGATACCTCTCCGACAATCGGAGTGACAAAACCTAATCTCGAATTATGCTAACTCAACATGTACCTTCGGATACACCTGTAGTACTCCTTTATAATCACCCAGTTACGTTGTGACGTTTGGTAGTACCCAAAGTGTTCCTCCGGTAAACGGGAGTTACACAATTCTCATAGTTACAGGAACATGTATAAGTCATGAAGGAAGCAATAGCAGAATACTAAACGATCAAGTGCTAAGCTAACGGGATGGGTCATGTCAATCGCCTCATTCTCCTAATGATGTGATCCCATTAATCAAATGACAACACATGTCAATGGTTAGGAAACATAACCATCTTTGCTTAATGAGCTAGTCAAGTAGAGGCATACTAGTGACTATATGTTTGTCTATGTATTCACACATGTATCATGTTTCCAGTTAATACAATTCTAGCATGAATAATAAACATTTATCATGAAATGAGGAAATAAATAATAACTTTATTATTGCCTCTAGGGCATATTTCCTTCAGTCTCCCACTTACACTAGAGTCAATAATCTAGATTACATAGTAATGATTCTAACACCCATGGAGTCTTGGTGCTGATCATGTTTTGCTCGTGAGAGAGGCTTAGTCAACGTGTCTGCAACATTCAGATCCGTATGTATCTTGCAAATCTCTATGTCTCCCACTTGGACTTGATCCCGAATGGAATTGAAGCGTCTCTTGATGTGCTTGGTCCTCTTGTGAAATCTGGATTCCTTTGCCAAGGCAATTGCACCAGTATTGTCACAGAAGATCTTCATTGGTCCCGATGCACTAGGTATGACACCTAGATCAGAAATGAACTCCTTCATCCAGACTCCTTCATTTGCTGCTTCAGAAGCAGCTATGTGCTCCGCTTCACATGTAGATCCCGCCACGATGCTTTGTTTAGAACTGCACCAACTTACAGC
Organism: Triticum dicoccoides; assembly: GCF_002162155.2. Classification (NCBI taxonomy): domain Eukaryota; kingdom Viridiplantae; phylum Streptophyta; class Magnoliopsida; order Poales; family Poaceae; genus Triticum; species Triticum dicoccoides. Next base: position 316,238,186 of record NC_041382.1, on the reverse strand, counting down.
TCCACCGTTTAATAAAAACACGTATCCGGTCTGTGATTTAGAATCGTCCGGATCAGTGTCAAAGCTTGCATCGACGTAACCATTTACGACTAGCTCTTTGTCACCTCCATATACGAGAAACATATCCTTAGTCCTTTTCAGGTATTTCAGGATGTTCTTGACCGATGTCCAGTGATCCACTCCTGGATCACTTTGGTACCTACCTGCCAAGCTTATTGCTAAGCATACGTCAGGTCTGGTACACAACATTGCATACATGATAGAGCCTATGGCTGAAACATAGGGAACACCTTTCATTTTCTCTCTATCTTCTGCTGTGGTCGGGCATTGAGTTTGACTCAACTTTACACCTTGTAGCACAGGCAAGAATCCTTTCTTTGCCTGATCCATTTTGAACTTTTTCAAAATTTTTGTCAAGGTATGTACTTTGTGAAAGTCCTATTAAGCGTCTTGATCTATCTCTATAGATCTTGATGCCCAATATGTAAGCAGCTTCACCGAGGTCTTTCATAGAAAAACTTTTATTCTAGTATCCCTTTATGCTATCCAGAAATTCTATATCATTTCCAATTAATAATATGTCATCAACATATAAAACTAGAAATGCTACAGAGCTCCCACTCACTTTCTTGTAAATACAGGCTTCTCCAAAAGTCTGTATAAAACCATATGCTTTGATCACACTATCAAAATGTTTATTCCAACTCCGAGATGCTTGCACCAGTCCATAAATGGAACGTTGGAGCTTGCACACTTTGTCAGCACTTTTTGGATCAACAAAACCTTCAGGTTGCATCATATACAACTCTTCTTCTAGAAATCCATTCAAGAATGCAGTCTTGACATCCATTTGCCAAATTTCATAATCATGAAATGCAGCAATAGCCAACATGATTCGGACAGACTTAAGCATCGCTACGGGTGAGAAAGTCTCATCGTAGTCAACCCCTTGAACTTGTCGAAAACCTTTTGCAACAAGTCGAGCTTTGTAGAAAGTAACATTACCATCAGCGTCAGTCTTCTTCTTAAAGATCCATTTATTCTCAATGGCTTGCCGATCATCGGGCAAGTCAACCAAAGTCCATACTTTGTTTTCATACATGGATCCTATCTCAGATTTCATGGCCTCTAGCCATTTTGCGGAATGTGGGATCATCATCGCTTCCTCATAGTTCATAGGTTCATCATGGTCTAGTAACATGACTTCCAGAATAGGATTTCCGTACCACTCTGGTGCGGATCTTACTCTGGTAGACCTACGAGGTTCAGTAAAAACTTGATCTGAAGTTTCATGATCAATATCATTAGCTTCCTCACTAATTGGTGTAGTTGTCACAGGAACCGGTTCTTGTGATGAACTACTTTCCAATAAGGGAGTAGATACAGTTATCTCATCAAGTTCTACTTTCCTCCCACTCACTTCTTTCGAGAGAAACTCCTTCTCTAGAAAGGATCCGATTTTAGCAACGAAAATCTTGCCTTCAGATCTGTGATAGAAGGTGTACCCAATTGTCTCCTTTGAGTATCCTATGAAGACACATTTCTCCGATTTGGGTTCGAGCTTATCTGGTTGAAGTTTCTTCACATAAGCATCGCAGCCCCAAACTTTGAGAAACGACAACTTTGGTTTCTTGCCAAACCACAGTTCATAAGGCGTCGTCTCAACGGATTTTGATGGTGCCCTATTTAACGTGAATGCGGCCGTCTCTAAAGCATAACCCCAAAACGATAGCGGTAAATCGGTAAGAGACATCATAGATCGCACCATATCAAGTAAAGTACGATTACGACGTTCGGACACACCATTTCGCTGTGGCGTTCCAGGTGGCGTGAGTTGCGAAACTATTCCACATTGTTTCAAATGTAAACCAAACTCGTAACTCAAATATTCTCCTCCATGATCAGATCGTAGAAACTTTATTTTCTTGTTACGATGATTTTCTACTTCACTCTGAAATTCTTTGAACTTTTCAAATGTTTCAGACTTGTGCTTCATCAAGTAGATATACCCATATCTGCTCAAATCATCTGTGAAGGTGAGGAAATAACGATATCCGCCACGAGCCTCAACATTCATCGGACCACATACATCTGTATGTATGATTTCCAACAAATCTGTTGCTCTCTCCATAGATCCGGAGAACGGTGTTTTGGTTATCTTGCCCATGAGGCACGGTTCGCAAGTACCAAGTGATTCATAATCAAGTGATTCCAGAAGTCCATCAGTATGGAGTTTCTTCATGCGTTTTACACCGATATGACCTAAACGGCAGTGCCACAAATATGTTGCACTATCATTATCAACTCTGCATCTTTTGGCTTCAACATTATGAATATGTGTATCACTACTATCGAGATTTAATAAAAATAGACCACTCTTCAAGGGTGCATGACCATAAAAGATATTACTCATATAAATAGAACAACCATTATTCTCTGATTTAAATGAATAACCGTCTCGCATCAAACAAGATCCAGATATAATGTTCATGCTCAACGCAGGCACCAAATAACAATTATTCAGGTCTAAAACTAATCCCGATGGTAGATGTAGAGGTAGCGTGCCGACCGTGATCACATCGACTTTGGAACCATTTCCGACGCGCATCGTCACCTCGTTCTTAGCTAATCTTCGCTTAATCCGTAGTCCCTGTTTCGAGTTGCAAATGTTAGCAACAGAACCAGTATCAAATACCCAGGTGCTACTGCGAGCATTAGTAAGGTACACATCAATAACATGTATATCACATATACCTTTGTTCACTTTGCCATCCTTCTTATCCGCCAAATACTTGGGGCAGTTCCACTTTCAGTGTCCAGTCTGCTTGCAGTAGAAGCACTCAGTTTCAGGCTTAGGTCCAGACTTGGGTTTCTTCACTTGAGCAGCAACTTGTTTGCCGTTCCTTTTGAAGTTCCCCTTCTTCTTCCCTTTGCCCCTTTTCTTGAAACCAGTGGTCTTGTTGACCATCAACACTTGATGCTCCTTTTTGATTTCTACCTCCGCGGCTTTCAGCATCGCGAAGAGCTCGGGAATAGTCTTGTTCATCCCTTGCATATTATAGTTCATCACAAAGCTCTTGTAGCTTGGTGGCAGTGATTGGAGAATTCTGTCAATGACGCTATCATCCGGAAGATTAACTCCCAGTTGAATCAAGTGATTATTATACCCAGACATTTTGAGTATATGCTCACTGACAGAACTATTCTCCTCCATCTTGCAGCTGTAGAACTTATTGAAGACTTCATATCTCTCAATCCGGGCATTTTCTTGAAATATTAACTTCAACTCCTGGAACATCTCATATGCCCCATGATGTTCAAAACGTCGTTGAAGACCCGGTTCTAAGCCGTAAAGCATGGCACACTGAACTATAGAGTAGTCATCAGCTTTGCTCTGCCAGACGTTCTTAACGTCGTCAGTTGCATCAGCAGCAGGCCTGGCACCCAGCGGTGCTTCCAGGACGTAACTCTTCTGTGCAGCAATGAGGATAATCCTCAGGTTACGGACCCAGTCCGTGTAATTGCTACCATCATCTTTCAACTTTGTTTTCTCAAGGAACGCATTAAAATTCAACGGAACAATAGCATGAGCCATCTATCTACATACAAACATAGACAAGCAAAATACTATCAGGTACTAAGTTCATGATAAATTTAAGTTCAATTAATCATATTACTAAAGAACTCCCACTTAGACAGACATCTCTCTAGTCATCTAAGTGATTACGTGATCCAAATCAACTAAACCATGTCCGATCATCACGTGAGATGGAGTAGTTTCAATGGTGAACATCTCTATGTTGATCATATCTACTATATGATTCACGCTCGACCTTTCGGTCCCCGTGTTCCGAGGCCATATCTGTATATGCTAGGCTCGTCAAGTATAACCTGAGTATTCCGCGTGTGCAACTGTTTTGCACCCGTTGTATTTGAACGTAGAGCCTATCACACCCGATCATCACGTGGTGTCTCAGCACGAAGAACTTTTGCAACGGTGCATAGTCAGGGAGAACACTTCTTGATAATTAGTGAGAGATCATCTTAAAATGCTACCGTCAAACAAAGCAAGATAAGATGCAAAAAGGATAAACATCACATGCAATCAATATAAGTGATATGATATGGCCATCATCATCTTGTGCTTGTGATATCCATCTTCGAAGCACCGTCGTGATCACCATCGTCACCGGCGCGACACATTGATCTCCATCGTAGCATCGTTGTCGTTACGCCATCTATTGCTTCTACGACTATCGCTACCGCTTAGAGATAAAGTAAAGCAATTACAGGGCGTTTGCATTTCATACAATAAAGCGACAACCATATGGCTCCTGCCAGTTGCCGATAACTTCGGTTACAAAACATGATCATCTCATACAATAAAATATAGCATCATGTCTTGGCCATATCACATCACAACATGCCTTGCAAAAGCAAGTTAGACATCCTCTACTTTGTTGTTGCAAATTTTACGTGGCTGCTACGGGCTTAAGCAAGAACCAATCTCACCTACGCATCAAAACCACAATGATAGTTTGTCAAATAGACTCCGTTTTAACCTTCACAAGGACCGGGCGTAGCCACACTCGGTTCAACTAAAGTGAGAGAGACAGACACCCGCCAGCCACCTTTAAGCACGAGTGCTCGTAACGGTGAAACCAGTCTCGCGTAAGCGTACGCGGAATGTCGGTCCGGGCCGCTTCATCTCACAATACCGCTGAACCAAAGTATGACATGCTGGTAGGCAGTATGACTTATATCGTCCACAACTCACTTGTGTTCTACTCGTGCATATAACATCAACGCATAAAACCTAGGCTCTGATACCACTGTTGGGGAACGTAGTAATTTCAAAAAATTTCCTACGCACATGCAAGATCATGGTGATGATATAGCAACGAGGGGAGAGTGTTGTCTACGTACCCTCGTAGACCGAAGCGGAAGTGTTGACGCAACGTAGAGGAAGTAGTCGTACGTCCTCCGGTTCAACCGATCCAAGTACCGTTACTCCGGCACCTCCGAGTTCTTGACACGCGTACAGCTCGATGACGCACCCTCGATCTCCGATCCAGCAGAGGCGCCGAGGGGGAGTTCCGTCAGCACGACGGCGTGGTGACGATCTTGATGTTCTCCTGTTGCAGGGCTTCGCCTAAGCACCGCTACAATATGACTGAGGTGTAATATCGTGGAGGGGGGCACCGCACACGGCTAAGGAACGATCAATGATCAACTTGTGTGTTCTAGGTGCCCCCCTACCCCGTATATAAAGGAGGGAGGGAGGAGGTGGCCGGCCCTAGGGGGGCGCGCCATGAGGAGGGGGAAACCTACTCCAAGTAGGTTTCCCTCTCTTTTCCTTATCTTATTTGGAGGGGGAAGGAAAGAGTACTAGTATTAGGAAGTAGTACTAGTAGTAGTAATAGGAAGAGGGGGAAGGAGAAAGGAAAGGGGGGGCCGGCCCCCCTCCCCAATTCGGATTGGGCTTGGGGGGGCGCGCCCCCCTCCCTTGCTCCTTCTCTCTTCTTCCTACATGGGCCCAATAAGGCCCATATACCTCCCGGGGGGTTCCGGTAACCTCCCGGGGCTCCAAACTTCTCCGGAACCTTTCCGGTGTCCAAATATATCCGTCCAATATATCAATCTTTATGTCTCGACCATTTCGAGACTCCTCGTCATGTCCGCAATCATATCCGGGACTTCGAACAACCTTCGGTACATCAAAATACATAAACTCATAATATAACTGTCATCGAAACCTTAAGCGTGCGGACCCTACGGTTCGAGAACGATGTAGACATGACTGAGACACATCTCTGGTCAATAACCAATAGCGGGACCTGGATGCCCATATTGGTTCCTACATATTCTATGAAGATCTTTATCGGTCAAACCGCATAACAACATACGTTGTTCCCTTTGTCATCGGTATGTTACTTGTCCGAGATTCGATCGTCGGTATCCAATACCTAGTTCAATCTCGTTATCGACAAGTCTCTTTACTCGTTCTGTAATACTTCATCTTATAACTAACTCATTAGTTACATGCTTGCAAGGCTTAGGTGATGAGCATTGCCGAGAGGGCCCAGAGATACCTCTCCGACAATCGGAGTGACAAAACCTAATCTCTAATTATGCTAACTCAACATGTACCTTCGGAGACACCTGTAGTACTCCTTTATAATCACCCAGTTACGTTGTGACGTTTGGTAGTACCCAAAGTGTTCCTCCGGTAAACGGGAGTTACACAATTCTCATAGTTACAGGAACATGTATAAGTCATGAAGGAAGCAATAGCAGAATACTAAACGATCAAGTGCTAAGCTAACGGGATGGGTCATGTCAATCACCTCATTCTCCTAATGATGTGATCCCATTAATCAAATGACAACACATGTCAATGGTTAGGAAACATAACCATCTTTGATTAATGAGCTAGTCAAGTAGAGGCATACTAGTGACTATATGTTTGTCTATGTATTCACACATGTATCATGTTTCCGGTTAATACAATTCTAGCATGAATAATAAACATTTATCATGAAATGAGGAAATAAATAATAACTTTATTATTGCCTCTAGGGCATATTTCCTTCACATGGCTGGGAACCCAGCTCCGGCGATGATGGAAAGGGCAGCGCTCGCGCGGCTGGCGGCGCTCGGGGTTCCCCAAGCTTCTCCGGTTCTTCTTCAGGCAGCGACTCTTCTAGCGGTGGCCGCGGTCAGTCTCCACGCCGTTGTATCTGCTTGGGAGGTGGCAACGTGTCCGCCCGCCGTCGCGCCCTAGTGAAACGCGAGAGGGAGTCCGCCTGAGCTCCGGAGGCAGCTCGGACCTTCCCTGTGGGCCGGTGTGAGGCGAGCTGCACCAGATTTGTCCTTTCTTTTCCTTTTTCCTGCATAACAAAGACAGTAGTGTGGAGACCCGCGGGGGCGTGTTTGGGTTATTGCTGTTAATCATCATTTTGCTTTCGTTATTGTACCTTCCGGCTACGTGCCCACGCATGGATAATTCCCGGCCCCGGCCGTGGGGGGCGACAGACCCAGGCCCTTTGTTTGTGTCGCGGTGCCCGTGGGGCACGGACTGGAGGGGTGCTCCTGTGATGGGCCCAGGTCGCGAACCCTTTGAATGACCAGGGTAGGAACACTCGCGAGGGCGCTCGGCTGCCCCCCTCGCGAGGCCTTGCACAAGAGAAATCGAGGTAGGAGAGCGAAAAGTCGGAGAACCACAAGCCAAAGATGGCAACAACTTTAATAAAACTTCGAATGAGAAGGAACGAGCCAACTACGGAAAGCAAATGAAAATCCGCGTCCGGCACCTAATCTAGTATTTGACGTCTTCTCACCAACGCGGAGCTAAGTGCTGCCACTGGGCGTGGGAGGGAGCCCTAGGGCCTGAGGCCGGCGCTCCTGAGACTCCGGGGCGTGTACAACCCCAACTCATTATTACGTGAGAGTGTCACGGGTGGCGAGCTTCACATGCGTTGGCCTTCTTCACAGGCTCCGGGCCTTTTCCAAAACGCGATAGCTTCACAGGCATTCGCCTTCTTCACAGGCTCCGGGCCTTTTCCAAAACGCGATAGCTTCACAGGCATTCGCCTTCTTCACAGGCTCCGGGCCTTTTCCAAAACGCGATAGCTTCACAGGCATTCGCCTTCTTCACAGGCTCTGGGCCTTTTCCAAAACGCGATAGCTTCACAGGCATTCGCCTTCTTCACAGGCTCCGGGCCTTTTCCAAAACGCGATAGCTTCACAGGCTCCGGGCCTTTTCCAAAACGCGATAGCTTCACAGGCATTCGCCTTCTTCACAGGCTCCGGGCCTTTTTAGGGGTAGAACCTCCGGAGGTGCTGGATGTTCCATGCGTTCTGGACTGGCACCCCCTCCTGAGTCTCCAAGCACGCGGAGCCGGGCCTGGAAACATGAACAACTTTGAACGGGCCCTCCCACATGGGAGAGAACTTGTGCAGCCCCTCCCTGGAGAGAACCCGCCTGAGCACGAGGTCTCCTACCTCGAGAGTTCTGGGGCGGATGTTGCGGCAGTGATATCGTCGCAGTGCTTCTTGGTACTTCGCCGCTCGCAGCGCGGCTTCTCGGTGACGTTCCTCCCCAAGCACGAGGTCCATCTCCCGCATGGCGTCCTGCTGCGCCTTGTCGAACGCCAGGACCCATGCAGAGTGACGTCTGACCTCGTGAGGGAGGACCGCTTCGGCTCCGTAGACCAGGAAGAACGGGGTCTCTCCAGTCGGCTTGGTCGTGGTTGTGCGGATGGACCACAACACGGACTGAAGCTCGTCGTACCAACCTCTGCCGCAGGCCTCCAGCTTCTTCTTGAACATCCTGGTCTTTAGGCCCCTCAGGACCTCCGTGTTGGCTCGCTCTGCCTGGCCGTTGCTTCGGGGGTGCGCCACCGAAGCGTAGCATATCTGCGTTCCAAGGTTAGCACAGTATGTTTTGAAGAGGTTACTCGTGAACTGCGAACCGTTGTCCGTGATGATGCGATTCGGCACCCCGAACCGGCTCACGATGCCCTTGATGAACTTGAGCGCGGAACCCGCGGGAATGGTGCGGACAGCCTCTACTTTAGCCCACTTGGTGAACTTGTCCACGACGTCGTAGAGGTAGCGGTAGCCCCCGGGTGCCCGAGGAAACGGTCCCAAAATGTCCAGCCCCCAGACTGCGAATGGCCATGAAAGGGGTATAGTCTGCAAGCCTCCTGCTGGCTGATGGATCTACTTGGCGTGGAACTGGCAGGCCTCACAAGCTTTCACTAGTTTGACGGCGTCATTGAGCGAGGTGGGCCAATAAAACCCACTGCGGAACGCCTTGCCGACGAGGGTCCGTGATGATGAATGATGTCCACAGTCTCCGCCGTGTATATCTTCCAGCAGTTCCTTCCCTTGCTCCCTGGAGATGCAGTGCAGGGATACATCATTTGGCCTCTTCCGGTAGAGCTCTCCATCCTTGATGCAGTATGCCGTGGCCTGGGGTGCCACTCGCTCCGCTTCCTCCTCCTTCTCTGGCAGGGCCCCTTGCGTTAGGTAACTCTGGAGCTCCGTGATCCAACATCCCTCCTGAGGTTCCATCGTCAGGAGCAGGCGTGCTCCTGAGGCCGGGCCACAGGCCGGAGCCCCTGAGGCAGGTGGCTGGGGGAGCTCCTCCCGGGGCTGAGCTGTGTTCAACAATGACAGCAGGGCTGAGGGCTTGAAGAGCTGCTCCTCAAAAATGCCAGGCTCCAGAGGTAACCGCCTGGACGCCCGTTTGGCGATGTCGTCGGCCTCCTGGTTGGTGCCACGGGGCACATGCTGCAACTTCAACCCCCAGAACTGCTTCTCCATCCTACGGACCTCCGCTAGGTAGGCTTCCATGTGCTCATCCTTCGGCTCATACACCTTGTTGGAGAAATTGACAGGGAGCTGCGAGTCGCCCTTGATGGTGAGGCGTTTCACCCCCAGGGCAGCCGCGGCCTTCAAGCCCGCTATTAAACCTACATACCCCGCTATGTTGTTGGAGACCTTTTCACCTTGCTGGAAGCAGAGCTGCACGGCGTAGTAGAGCTTGTCCTGAGTGGGCGATATAAGCGCCGCCCCAGCCCCAGCGCCATGCCTGGAGAACGCCCCATCGAAGTACATGACCCAGCCTTCTGGCGCTTCACTTCCCGGGGACAGGGACCGATCCTCGCCGGCCTTGAGGCCTGGCGCCTCCGTCCATTCTGCCACAAAATCTGCCAACGCTGCTCCTTTGATGACTCTGGTCGTGCTGAATTCGAGCTGAAACGCTTGCAGTTCTATGTTCCACTCAGCGACCCTTCCAGCTGAATTAGGGCTCCTGAGAACTCTCTCCAGGGGGTATGATGAGACGACCTTGATGGGGTGACCCTGAAAATAGTGCCACAGCTTGCACGAGGCCACTAGTAGCGCGAGGAGGAGTTTCTGAGGCATGGGGTACCGCGCCCTTGCATCCCTCAACACCGTGCTGACAAAGTACACTGGGTGCTCAACGAGGTGGGGTGCGTCAGTGCTGGTGGCTCCCTTCGGAGACCATGGCGCCTCTTGAGGCAATGAGGCCTCCTGAGACTGGCCATCTGGGAGACGACCTTGATGGGGTGACCCTGAAAATAGTGCCGCAGCTTGCGCGAGGCCACCAGTAGCGCGAGGAGGAGTTTCTGAGGCATGGGGTACCGCGCCCTTGCATCCCGCAACACCGTGCTGACGAAGTACACTGGGTGCTCAACGAGGTGGGGTGCGTCAGTGCTGGTGGTTCCCTTCGGAGACCATGGCGCCTCTTGAGGCAATGAGGCCTCCTGAGACTGGCCATCTGGGAGAGGGGCCCCTTCCGCCTCCGGTGCGCCCCTCTGCGGCGGCTGATCCTCCTCAGCCGCGGTGGCAGGTTCCGCGGGCCTTCCTTGTCCCTGTTCTGCCTTGTCCCGGGCTGCTACCGCGGTTTTGATTCGGCGCTTCTCTCTGACTGCCACCAAGGCTGCGCTGGCGGAGTAGGGAGTGGCGGCGAGGTAAAGCACCAGGGGCTCTTGAGGGCGCGGAGCCACCATGACCGGTGGGCTGGTCAGGTATCTCTTGAGATCCTGGAACGCCTTGTCGGCCTCTTCAGTCCACTCGAAGGGCCCCTTTTTCTTCATTAGCTGGAAGAAAGGCAATGCTCATTCCCCCAACTTGGAGATGAAGCGCCCTAGCGCGGTCACGCGCCCCGTGAGCTTCTGCATTTCTCTGAGGGTCTTTGGCGGGCTCATGTCTTCCACCACCTTGACCTTCTCCGGGTTAGCCTCGATGCCTCGGTGGGACACGAGGAAACCCAAGAGCTCGCCCGAGGGGACTCCGAACACACACTTCTCTGGGTTGAGCCGTAGGTTCACTGCGTCCAGGCTCGCGAAGGTTTCCTCCAAGTCTTGTATCAAGGTCCTGGCCTCCCGAGACTTTACCACAATGTCATCGACGTAAGCCTCAACATTCTTCCCGAGCTGCGGGCCCAAGGTGATGTGCATCAGCCGCTGGAAGGTCGCCCCTGCGTTACGCAGCCCAAATGGCATGCATGTGTAGCAGTACACTCCACACGGGGATAGGAAGGCTGTCTTCTCGATGTCTTCTACCGCCATCTTGATCTGGTGATACCCAGAGAATGCATCCAAGAAGCATAACAGGTCGCATCCAAGAAGCATAACTGGTCGATGCGGGGGAGCGGGAACGGATCTTGTGGGCATGCTTTGTTGAGGTTGGTGAAGTCGACACACATGCGCTCCTTCCCTCCCTTCTTTGGCACAACGACAGGGTTGGCCAACCAATCCGGGTATCAGACCTCGCGAATGACCCCAGCGGCTTCTAATTTGCGGGTCTCTTGGACGATGAAAGCCTGCTTTTCTGTGGACTGCCGCCTGGCCTTCTGCTTCACAGGGCGCACATTGGGGCATATGTTGAGGTGATGCTCGATTACACCCCTAGGGATCCCTGCCAACTGGTCAGGCTCCCAAGCGAATACCTTCTTGTTTGCACGCAGGAACCCGACCAGGGCCTTCTCCTGCTCGGGTTCGAGGTGGGCGCCTATGGTGAAGGTGGCGTTGGTGGAGCCGTCCTCATCGACGGTATCTGCTTGGTTTCTGCCTTGTCTTGGGTGAACAACTGTTTCTTCTTGGCGGGTGCAGCCCCCTTGGGCCCGGGGGTCTCCAAGTCGGCGGGCTGTGCCGACGCCGCCGTCTTGAAGGCGAGCTTGAGCACCCGCAGCGCGTCTCCGTTGTCCCCGTGCACAGTGAGGACACCGCTGCTCCCGGGCATCTTCATGAGGTTGTACGCCGGGTGCGTCGCGGCCATGAACTGGGCCAGCGCTGGGTAGCCGAGGATGGCGTTGTAGGGGAGGCCAATGGGGGCGATGTCGAAGTCGACCAGCTCCGTGCGGAAGTTGTCGTAGGTGCCGAAGGTTACTAGGAGCCGGATCTGTCCCAAGGAGCTGGACGACTCGCCCCCAACGCCTGAGAAGGGCCGGCTGGGTTGCAGTTGTTCCAGGGGTATGCAGAGGAGGTTGAAGGCCTCGATAGAGAGCATGCTGAGGCCCGCGCCGCCATCAATGAGGGTCCTGGTGATGGCCACCTGGCAGATGGTGGGGGTGCACAGCATGGGGAGCGCACCCGAGCAGGCCGAGTTGGAGGGGTGGTCCTCCGAGCTGAAGGTCAGGCCGGTCTCGGGCCCCGCCCGGTCCAGGGGAGCCCCCTGTCGCGTGGAAGCGACGCTGACCCGGCGGATGAACGGCTTGAAGTGGTGACTTGTAGGCGGCGCCTAAGAGCCGCCCAAGAGGGCCGCGACGACCGGGGGTGTTGGTGCAGCGCGATGGGCGGGGGAGAGGTTGCAAGGCTCCATGGGCGCGCGGAGCGCGTGGGACGAAGAACCAGCTGGGGTGAGCGAGGGAGTTGCCGTGCAGCCGCCTTGCCGCATGGACAGATGCTGGGACGATGCTTGCCGCTCGTCCCCCGCCGGGCCGGTGGCGGCATTGATGGCAGGTGACGGGGAACGGTGAGGACACCCGCCGACAGGGGCCGTCTGGGCGATGCGGGAAACAAGCGCGGCCCGGTTCTCGGTGCGGGCCCGACGAGCGTCAGACATGGGCGTGATGGTCGGAGGAGAACGGGGTGGTGGAACACGAATCCCGGCGCACCCCTACCTGGCGCGCCAAATGTCAGATTTCGGGTTCCGGCAGACCCTTGAGGTTCGAACACTTGGGTGCGTGCGGAGCTTTCGTCTCCTACCTACCTGCACCCCTCCGCCTTGCTAGGATCTAAACTAAGGAAAGAACAACACAAGAGACACAGGGTTTATACTAGTTCGGGCCACCGTTGTGGTGTAATACCCTACTCCAGTGTGTGGTGTGGTGGATTGCCTCTTGGGCTGATGATGATGAACAATACAAGGAAGAACAGCCTCACGAGGGTCTGTTCTTGGCTGGGCGATGAACTGCTGGGAGGAGCTCAGTCACCTCTCTCTCTCTCTCTCTCTCTCTCTCTCTCTCTCTCTCTCTCTCTCTCTCTCTCTCTCTTTCTCCATCCGTCCTCCCCCCTGTCTAGCGGGTGGCTGGTCCTATTTATAGGGGCCCTGGTCCTCTTCCCAAATATCGAGCGGGAAGGGAGCCAATAATGGCAGGCTAATTTGAAAGGGGACAGCTAGTACTAGCTATCCTGACAAAAGTAGTCTTCGCCTGCGCAAAGCTCTGGTGATGACGCCGTCTTGGGCTCCACGGTGACCTCCATCTCGTAGTCCTCCTGGTCTTGGTCTCGTTGCACCAAAATGGAAACCTTTGCCTGATGCCTCGGTACTCCGCGGCTGCGCTTGCCCCCTTGCACCAACAAGGGAAGGAGGACACTGCGCGGGCTGGCACCCGCCTGGCGCCCTCGATCGTCATGGCTTGCGTCACGGGTACCTCGTGAGGTACCCCGCCTTGATCTCCCTGCCTCCTCGTGAGCCAGCCTGATGAGGCCATGCCTGAGGAGGCTTCGTGTCATCCGCCCCGTGAGGCTTGGCCCCTCGCGAGGGTCTTGGGTTTGTGTTGGTGAAGATGGGCCGTGCTGGGCCTCCCTTCTCAAGCCACGCCGCAGGCCGCAGGCAGGCAAGTCTGGGGACCCCCATTCCCAGAACGCCGACAAAGACGCAGCCACCCCGACGAAAAAGGGCCGACGCCACAACATGAAGTGCAAGGGCAAGACCCTGCTTGCCGTCGAGGGATCCGAGGACGCCGGCGCTGCCAAGAAGGCCAAGGCAGACGACCCCGACAAGGAAATTTCCGGGTGCGCCACTTGCCGGGCCTTGGTGGCTGCCGACAAGGCAGGAGGCTCCGACAAGCAATATTGCAAGATCCACCGCACCAAGGGCCACGACCTCCAGAACTACCGGCAAGTTGAGCTACTTGCTGAGAAGCAAAAAGCCGAGTAAGAGAGGCGGGACAAGGAGAAGGGCCAGGGTGGTGCCGAGGGGTCTGGCAAGAAGCATGGCGGCCAAGGAGGCCTCCGCGGGAAGGATAATCAGCAAGAGAGGCCCGCCTGGGGCCGCGACAAGAAGGAAGAAGATGATGATCATGACGAGGATGACGAGTCTGGCGAGCACGAATTCCAGAAGGCTACGAAGGCCATGTGCGTCGACGGTGGCGCCTCATTGCACACTTCTCGCCACCAACTCAAGCAGTGGGTGTGCAAGATTACAGTAATGGAACCATCCCTCGATGCTCAGAGGCCACTGAAATGGTCCAGCACGCCTATCATTTTCGACACCGAGGACCACCCTGACCGCATGACCGCGGTCGGGTGTTTGTCATTGTTGGTCTTGCCAACAATACGTAACCTCAAGGTGACAAAGATGCTCGTTGACGGCGGGGCCGGTCTGAACTTGATCTCGCCCGTTGTGATCAAAAGGCTGCAGATTCCTGATGGAGACCTCGAAGAGACAGGCATGTTTCAAGGGGTCAACCCAGGGAGGAGCCAGCCGAAGGGTAAGGTCACGTTGCCCGTGACATTTGGAGGCAAGTTAAAATACAGGATGGAGAGGATTGTTTTTGATGTAGCCGAGATCCCCTTGCCCTACAACGGGATTCTCGGCCGCCCGACACTAGCCATGTTTATGGCGGCATCGCGTTACGCCTACAAAACACTGAAGATGCCGGGGCCGATGACCATCATCAACGTCCCCTCCGACAAGAAGGATGCACTAATCTGCGCTGATCAACTCTACCGGGAAGCAGTTGCAGCGACTGCCGCCAAGGCACTCGCTCCTGTCGCTGGAGCCCCGTCAGGGAAGAAGACCGGCAAGACCTCTTGCACCCACTCCGGCAAGCGCACCTCTTCGAAGTGTTGTAATCCCATCGAGGACATGCCATAGAGCTCCACCGACAAGAGAAAGAAATCAAGAGCTGCGCCACCAGAGACCAAGAGGGTGTCCGTCGAGGAGGATGGCACGGGAGGGGCTTTCACCACAAGCTCCACCCTAGACAGCAAATAGGAAATCGCGCTCGTCACCATCCTGCGGGCGAATGTCAACGTGTTTGCGTGGCAAGCATCCGACATACCCGGCGTTCCCAGGGAGGTGATTGAGCACCATCTTGCTGTCGGTCCTCATGTGCGACCCGTCAAGAAGGAGGTCAGGAAGCAAGCTTTGGAACGGCAGGAGTTCATCACGGAAGAGATAAGGAAGTTGGAAGCGGCAGGTTTGGTGAGAGGAGTACTCCATCTGACGTGGTTCGCCAATCTGGTAGTAGTGCGCAAGGCGAATGGGAAGTGGAGGCTGTGTATTGACTACACAGATATCAATAAGCCTTGTCCCAAGGACCCTTTCCCGTTGCCGCGCATTGACCAGATTGTTGACTCCACAGACGGGTGTGACCTGCTATCATTCCTTGATGCCTACTAGGGGTACCACCAAATCTTCATGGAGAAAGAGGACGAAGAGAAGACAACGTTCATCACCCCATGTGGCACGTACTGCTTTTTACGGATGCCTTTCGGGTTGAAGAGTGCTGGCTCGATGTTTGCAAGGGCGGTCCAGATTGGTTTTGAGCCCCAGTTACATAGAAATATGGAAGCTTGACATAGTGGTCAAAACCAAAGATAGGGAACCACTTGTACAAGATCTGGAAGAGACGTTTGCGAATCAACGCAAGATCAATGTAACACCCCGGATGTAACTTTCCCAATTTGTACTCCAACTCTTGCCGTTTCCGGCGTTAAGTTATTTTATTTTCTCGGGTTCGGGTCTTTGTCTCCGTGTGTTGTTTTTCGTTTTCATGCATCTCTTATCATGTCATCATGTGCATTGCATTCGCATACGTGTTCGTCTCATGCATTCGAGCATTTTCCGTGTTGTCCGTTTTGCATTCCGGCGCTTCGTTCTCCTCCGGTGGTCATGTCTAGCTTTCTTTTGTGTGTGGGGATTAAACATTTCTGGATTGGACCGAGGCTTGCCAAGCAGCCTTGGTTTACTACCGGTAGACCGCCTGTCAAGGTTCATATCATTTGGACTTCGTTTGATACTCCAACGGTTAACCGAGGGACCGAAAAGGCCTCATGTGTGTTGCAGCCGAACACCCCTCCAATTTGGCCCAAAACCCACCAAACTCAGCTCCATCATCTAGAGCGTTCGATCACGATCGCGTGGCCAAAAACCGCACCTCTTTTGGACTCTCCTAGCCCCACTTATGCCTATAAATAGAACCCCTTCGTTTTCGGATCTCTCTCTCCCCGAAACCCTAGTCTAAAAAAACAGATCTCCCCCCGCGCGCCGGACAACGTCCGCCGGCGCCGGACGTGTCCGACCTCCGCCGCCAGCGCCACGTGGCGCCCCCTCATTCGCCCGCGCCCTCAGGTCCACATCGCCACCGCCACGGGCCCGAGGGCCCAAGTCCCGGCCCCCGACGCCGCCTTCGCGGGCCACTCGCCGCCCCGCGCCCGAGGTCGCCGCGCCGCCTTCTTCCCGCGGTCCGGTGACCGCACCGCCATCAACCTCGCCCATCCGGCGACTGCCCCGGCCGCCGCAAGTCCGGCACTGCTCCACCGCCCGAGCCGCCACTCACCTCGCCGCCGCCCCGCCCGACGTCCTCCGCCGCCGTGCGCCGCCCTAGGTCGCCGGATCCGGCCCCGGCGACCGCCTCCTCAACTCCGACCGCCTCGGATCCGAGCTCCGGCGAACTCCTCCCGGCCATCCTCGTCGTGCGCGCCGGATGAACAGTGTCGGTTGAACAGTGCCCGTGAACAGTGATTCCAGATCTAGATCCGGTTGATTTCTCTCCCCCGAACCCTAATTTTCGAGCAGAGTTTGACCTGCTGTATCTCTGCATCCGTAGCTCCAATTTGGACATATAGTATATCAAAATGTTCGCCTCGACGAGTACATCATTTCATTCCATTGCATCATTTTCATTTGAGCTCATCTTGATGCCCAAAATGCTGTTAGAAGGAGGCTTCGTGAGTTAATTGTCAGATCTGCTAGTTCATCTTAGACTTTTGTCATTTTTGCCATGTTTAACGTGTGCATGATATGCCTGTGAGTCCTTCATATGTTTTGTTAAGCATTTTGTCTTCTTTTCAGAGGTGCAACCCATGCATTTTTAGGATGTGTGTGGTGACTTGTGCAAGCTTGCAAAGTGAGGCACCCGGTAAATCTGTTTTCAGAGACGGTAGTTTTCATTAAGTCTGGGATTATTTAGTTCATGATGCCATATGTTCAGCTTGTTTCCTAGTGATCCGTGCCTCTTTTGCGGATGATCAGTAAAGGAGTTTTGTTAATCATGTTGTGCTTTATCCATCCATGTCTTTGTTTGAAATTTTGGAGCACTATATCTTGAGTCAATCGAGCTCTACTTTTGCTTCGTTGTGAATCTGGGCAGATCGTCAACTTGTTTGCGATTTTGCCGGTGCTATCGTAGTTGATCCGTGCATGCTATGCCATTGTTCTTGCCATGTCTAGCTAGAATTTTGTGCCTTCTTAATGGATGTATGCTTGCCTTGCCATGACTTGCACCGTAGTGAGTGCATCGAGCTTGTTTACATGCCTTCGTGAGTTATGTTTCAGCATGTCTCAGTTTTCACTAAGTCTGAAAACTGATTGTGTTTGAGCTATGTTCGTGTGCTTGTTACTATATTTTGTGATCCCTTTTGGCCCCAGGTCACTTTGGGACTTTTGTTAAGCTTGTTGAGTAGCTCCAAGCCATGTTCTTACTTGTCTTAATCAGGTCATGTATCGTGTTGTTTTGCTGCTCCGAGGAGGGCTTCGTGATCTGAAATTTCAGACAAGTGTTAATTTCACTAAGTCTGGAATCTGTTTTGCATTTGCGTTTTTGCCATGCTTGTTTGAACCTCGTAATGGATGAATTGGCTGTGGCTCAGTGCTAGTCTTTTGTTAAGCATCTTGTGTGCATCCCTGCCATATATTTTGTTGTCATGTTTGGTGGCTGTAGCATGTTCATCTCATTACATTTAGATGCCAACTAGCTGTAAATCGCAGACCGGTGTCATTCTTAAAACGATTGCCATTTCCAAACCGTAAATCCGATTCCGATGATCTTTATATCGTTTTCAAGCGATTTCATCTCATCTTTACAGTGGCACCCTTGGAATTCCAAGTTGAGGCCAGGTTCATGCATTTCCTGTCATATCTTACATTTCGCATCCCGCATAGCATATCCTCATTTCATCATATTGCTTGGTTTTGCACGTGGTTGATTGTATCCTTGTTGCTTGTTTATCTTGTTGGGTAGAGACGGGAGACGAGTTCGCCACCGAGGAGCCCGTTGAGTTTGCTTTTGAGGATCCAGTCAACCCTGACAACTTTGAAGGCAAGATGATCATACCCTCGAAATCACTACTATCTTTGCTATGCTAGTTTGCTCGCTCTTGCTATGCCAATGCTACGATGCCTAACTTTTGCTTGTCAGCCTCCCAATTGCCATGTTGAAACTTTAACCCACCATGTCCTAGTAAACCGTTGATTGGCTATGTTACCGCTTTGCTCAGCCCCTCTTATAGCGTTGCTAGTTGCAGGCGAAGATTGGAGGCCGTTCCTTGTTGGAACATCATTTATTTACTTGTTGGGATATCATTATATTGCCATGTTATCTTAATTCATCTATATCCTTGATAAAGGGTGGAAGGCTCGGCCTCTCGCCTAGTGTTTTGTTCCACTCTTGCCGCCCTAGTTTCCGTCATATCGGTGTTATGTTCCCGGATTTTGCGTTACTTACGCGGTTGGGTTATAATGGGAACCCCTTGATATTTCGCCTTGATTAAAGCTTGTCCAGCAATGCCCAACATTGGTCTTACCATTTGCCACCTAGCCTTTTCTTTCCCTTGGGTTCTGCAGACTCAAGGGTCATCTTATTTTAACCCCCCCGGGCCAGTGCTCCTCTGAGTGTTGGTCCAAACTAGAGCCCCTTGCAGCGCCACCTCGGGGAAACTTGAGGGCTGGTTTTTAGTTGTACGGATTGCTTATCTGAGTGTGCCCTGAGAAAGAGATATGTGCAGCTCCTATCGGGATTTGTTGACACATTCGGGCGGTGTTGCTGGTCTTGTTTTAACCTGTCAAAGTGTCTTGAGTTACCGAGATACCGAGTCTGACCGGAACGTCTTGGGAGGAGGTCTATTCCTTCATTGACCGTGAGAGCTTGTCATGGGCTAAGTTGGGACTCCCTGCAGGGATTGAACTTTCGAAAGCTATGCCCGCGGTTATGGGCAGATGGGAATTTGTTAATGTCCGGTTGTAGATAACTTGAACCTTATTTAATTAAAATGAATCAACTGAGTGTGTTACCGTGATGGCCTCTTCTTGGCGGAGTCCGGGAAGTGGACACGGTGTTGGAGTAATGTTTGCGCAGGTTGCTCTCTAGTTTCTCGCTCGTGCCTTGCCTCCTCTTCTCGCTCTCTTTTGCGAATAAGATAGCCACCATATATGCTAGTCGCTTGCTGCAGCTCCATATATATACTTGCCTTACCCTTCCTATAAGCTTAAATAGTCTTGATCGCGAGGGTGCGAGATTGCTGAGTCCCCGTGGCTCACAGATACTATAACTCCAGATGCAGGTCCAGGTGATTCCGCTCCAGGTGACGAGTACGAGCTCAAGTGGGAGTTCGACGAAGACTCTCAGCGATACTACGTGTCTTTTCCTGACGATCAGTAGTGGTGCCTAGTTGGGGTTTGATTGGGACCGTGTCGCATGTTGGGTTCTCTTCTATTTTGGCACCGTAGTCGGGCCATGAGTGTTTTGGATGATGGATGTTATTTATGTACTTTGATGTGACGTGGAGAGTGTAAGCCAACTATGTATCTCCCCCTTTTATTATACATTACATGGGATGTTGTGAAGATTGCCTAACTTGCGACATATGCCTTCAATGCGATTATGTCTCTAAGTCGTGCCTCGACACATGGGAGCTATAGTCGCATCGAGGGTGTTACAAGTTGGTAATCAGAGCCTTCCCCGACCTTAGGAGCCCCATTGCTTGATCGTTTTTAGCAGCCGAGTTGTGTCTAGAAAAATGTTTTGGGTCTTTTAGGAATTATATATCAGAGAGTTTAGGAATTCTTTTTACTTCCCAGTCTCCTCATCTCTCTGGTAAGGCATCATGACGTAGAGTTTTGACTCTTCTCTTCTCAAATTTCACTAATTTTTTTAGGATCACGCGAGTATCTTGGAATCGTTCCGATGGCTTATGATGAGAACATTGTCTTGGTGCCTCCTATCAGGAGTTTAGTGGAAGTGTCTCGGGGAGTTGAGCTCTAAGGTGTTGTCATCATAATTTTATCGTTGGAATTCTGGAATACTTGAGATATGTTCGCCGACATAAAAAATCTCTTTTATGCAGTTCGTTGGTGAGATAACCTCGACGCCACCCAGTACTAGGGCGGGAGTTCGGGAGTATCACCATAACTTGTATAACGGATGCTTTTCGAAGGTTGAGGTAGATGGTTTCCGAAGGTTTCTTGGTTATGTGTTGAAGGATTGATACAGCTGGATGTAGGTTTTGCTAGTTTGGGTGAGATATTATGCTTCCCTTGTATCCCCAACACCTGATTGCATAACCGGAAAGGTTCGGGAGTTTCATAGGTGGGAATTCTAGTAGCTCTAGTTCTTCTTCCACGAATATTGGTTTGAGATCGGGATTTCTTACCGATTATTCGTTCTTGGTCCGTACCTTGTTGACTTATTTCTCTACCTTAATTCTACGTGGCTTCTCAATTTATGGATATGTGACCATTTCAAGAGGAATGCATTCGTTCATTTTGTTCGGATGTGAAGACTATATGTTGCAATTTTCATTCCATTGGATTCAGCTTCAATATTTATCTATCAATGTGCTAATGGTGGTCAACCTCTTCAGGATGGCTCCTCCAACGCGCACGACTCCGGATCCTGATCCGCCACCGCCTCCACCTCCTCCAGAGGCATGGCAAGCTGTGATGGCCGCAACTAATGCAAACACTCAGCTGATCATGCAAATTCTCCAAGAGCGCAATCAAGGCAGTCAAGGGAATCAAGGCAGCAATCAGAGTCACTTCGCTACACTCAACTAGTTCCTTGCTAACGGGCCAAAGACTTTCAGCAATTGTGTTGAGGCAACCGATGCTGACGATTGGCTTGTGGATCTATGTAAGCATTTCGAGTGCAGTAACGTCAGGCCTGAGGACTTTGTCAAGTTCGCTTCCTTCCAACTCAAAGATCAAGCTGTAGAATGGTTCCAGCAGTACAAGGATTCCAGAGGTGGACGTGTTATCACTTGGGATGATTTCCGGCGAGATTTCCGAGCTCATCATATTCCCCAGAGCGTGGTTGAAAGCAAGCATGAGGAATTCCGCAATCTGAAGCAAGGCTCTTTGTCTGTCTATGACTACAACAAATTGTTCCAGAAGCTTGCCCGCTTTGCCAAGCAGGACGTGCCTGATGAGAAGAGCATGATATATCAGTTCATGGGTGGTCTCAGAGAAGATATTCAGCTCGCTCTTGTTCTCTTTGAGCCTTTGAGATACGATGAGTTCTACAATATGGCACTGAAGCAAGAGGCTGCTCAGTTGAGGTGTGATGCTTCCAGGAAGCGAGTCAGAGATGTTACTCCTTCTTCCTCTACTCAAGTGGCCAAGCAGCAGAAGTTTTGGCTTCCTCCTCCTCCGTTCCGTCAGCCGTTTCAGCAGAAGAGTAAAGGTGCCAGTGGTTCTTCCCACCCACCCAACCCTGGCTTTCAGAACAAGACTTCGTCTCAACCTCCAAGATTGAGTGCTCCGTATCACCGTCCGCTTTCAGAGTTCACGTGCAACAAGTGCGAACAGAAGGGTCACTATGCCAACAAGTGTCTCAACCAGAGGCGTCTTCCTCCTCCTCCTCTTGTTAGTTCGGCAAGTACAGCTGTGGTCAAGCATAACCCCAAGTTCGCCAAGGTCAATATGATGAATGCAGCTCAGGCAGAGGACTCGTCAGATGTGATCATGGGTAACCTTCCTGTTAATGATATTCCTGCAAAAGTTCTTTTTGACACTGGTGCATCGCATTGTTTCATGTCGAGACCTTTTGCATCTAAGCATGATTTTGTTACTCAAGTGTTGCCGAAGCCGTTGGCTATCGTCTCTCCGGCCCGTCAAATGACACCTCGAGTTTGTGTTCCGAATGTTACTATCACTTTGGGTGACTATAAGTTCTTGTCCTCTCCAAATGTTCTTGGTGACTCGGATATTGATCTTATTCCCGGGATGGATTGGCTTTCTAAGCACAAGGCTCAGCTTGATTGTGCAGCTAGGCAGATTCAATTGACTCATTCGTCTGAGGATGTAATTGTCTTTGCCGCTCGGGATGATTCTATCCGTCTGTTTTGTCTCAATGAGAAGGGTGAATTGGATGTCATCTCTCAAATTCCAGTCGTTTGCGAATATCAAGACGTCTTTCCAGAAGAGCTCCCAGGAATGCCTCCGCACCGGCTAGTCTTTTGTTAAGCATCTTGTGTGCATCCCTGCCATGTATTTTGTTGTCATGTTTGGTGGCAGTAGCGTGTTCATCTCATTACATTTAGATGCCAACTTGCTGTAAATCGCAGACCGGTGTCATTCTTAAAACGCTTGCCATTTCCAAACCGTAACTCCGATTCCGATGATCTTTATATCGTTTTCAAGCGATTTCATCTCATCTTTCCAGTGGAACCCTTGGAATTCCAAGTTGAGGCCAGGTTCATGCATTTCCTGTCATATCTTACATTTTGCATCCCGCATCGCATCCCGCATAGCATATCCTCATTTCATCATATTGCTTGGTTTTGCACGTGGTTGATTGTATCCTTGTTGCTTGTTTATCTTGTTGGGTAGAGCAATGCTACGATGCCTAACTTTTGCTTGTCAGCCTCCCAATTGCCATGTTGAAACTCTAACCCACCATGTCCTAGCAAACCGTTGACTGGCTATGTTACCGCTTTGCTCAGCCCCTCTTATAGCGTTGCTAGTTGCAGGCGAAGATTGGAGGCCGTTCCTTGTTGGAACATCATTTATTTACTTGTTGGGATATCATTATATTGCCATGTTATCTTAATGCATCTATATACTTGGTAAAGGGTGGAAGGCTCGGCCTCTCGCCTAGTGTTTTGTTCCACTCTTGCCGCCCTAGTTTCCGTCATATCGGTGTTATGTTCCCGGATTTTGCGTTCCTTACGCGGTTGGGTTATAATGGGAACCCCTTGATATTTCGCCTTGATTAAAGCTTGTCCAGCAATGCCCAACATTGGTCTTACCATTTGCCACCTAGCCTTTTCTTTCCCTTGGGTTCTGCAGACTCAAGGGTCATCTTATTTTAACCCCCCTGGGCCAATGCTCCTCTGAGTGTTGGTCCAAACTAGAGCCCCTTGCAGCGCCACCTCGGGGAAACTCGAGGGCTGGTTTTTAGTTGTATGGATTGCTTATCTGAGTGTGCCCTGAGAAAGAGATATGTGCAGCTCCTATCGGGATTTGTCGGCTCATTCGGGCGGTGTTGCTGGTCTTGTTTTAACCTGTCGAAGTGTCTTGAGTTACCGAGATACCGAGTCTGATCGGAACGTCTTGGGAGGAGGTCTATTCCTTCGTTGACCATGAGAGCTTGTCATGGGCTAAGTTGGGACTCCCCTGCAGGGATTGAACTTTCGAAAGCCGTGCCCGCGGTTATGGGCAGATGGGAATTTGTTAATGTCCGGTTGTAGATAACTTGAACCTTATTTAACTAAAATGAATCAACTGAGTGTGTTACCGTGATGGCCTCTTCTTGGCGGAGTCCGGTAAGTGGACACGGTGTTGGAGTAATGTTTGTGCAGGTTGCTCTCTAGTTTCTCGCTCGTGCCTTGCCTCCTCTTCTCGCTCTCTTTTGCGAATAATATAGCCACCATATATGCTAGTCGCTTGCTGCAGCTCCACATATATACTTGCCTTACCCTTCCTATAAGCTTAAATAGTCTTGATCGCGAGGGTGCGAGATTGCTGAGTCCCCGTGGCTCACAGATACTATAACTCCAGATGCAGGTCCAGGTGATTCCGCTCCAGGTGACGAGTACGAGCTCAAGTGGGAGTTCGACGAAGACTCTCAGCGATACTACGTGTCTTTTCCTGACAATCAGTAGTGGTGCCTCGTTGGGGTTTGATTGGGACCGTGTCGCATGTTGGGTTCTCTTCTATTTTGGCACCATAGTCGGGCCATGAGTGTTTTGGATGATGGATGTTATTTATGTACTTTGATGTGACGTGGCAAGTGTAAGCCAACTATGTATCTCCCCCTTTTATTATACATTACATGGGATGTTGTGAAGATTGCCTAACTTCCAACATATGCCTTCAATGCGATTATGTCTCTAAGTCGTGCCTCAACACGAGGGAGCTATAGTCGTATCGAGGGTGTTACAATCAACCTCAAGTTGAACCCTGAGAAGTGTGTCTTTGGAGTTCCGTCCGACAAACTTGTTGGGTTCTTTGTGTCACAACGTGGGATAGAGGCAAATCCAGACAAGATCAAGGCTATCGAGCAGATTAGGGCACCCAAGCAGATCAACGACGTGCGTCAGCTCACTGGCTGCGTTGCCTCCATGAGCAGATTCATCTCCAGGTCCGCCGAGCGCACCCTTCCCTTTTTCAAGATTTTGAAAAAGGCGGGCCCAATGGAATGGACCCCAGAGGCCGAAGCAGCGCTATAGGATTTGAAGAAATACCTCTCTTCTACACTGATACTGGTTGCGCCCAAACCCCAAGAACCATTGCTGCTATACGTGGCGGCAACAAACCAAGTGGTCAATGCTACACTAGTGGTGCAGAGGGAGGTCGACGAAGAGGCAAGGCCCCCGGCAGGGTCCGGCGCTGGCGGGGCAGGGCCTTCGCAACCAGGCGAAGTGCTGCCGAAGAAGAAAATGATGCAGCATCCGGTTTACTTTGTCCGCTAGCTCTTGCAGGGGGCTAGGTCAAGGTACTCCGGCGTGCTGAAATTGCTCTTTGGCCTCCTTATGGCCTCAAGGAAGCCGCGTCATTACTTCCAGGCACACAAGATCACCGTCGTCACCCGCCTCCCATTGCAACGGATATTACTGTCGGCGTTCTGGGAACGGGGGTCCCCAGACTTGCCTGCCTGCGGCCTATGGCGTGGCTCAAAGGGGGGCCCAGCACAGCCCATCTTCATCAACACAGACCCAAGACCCTCGCGAGGGGCCAAGCCTCGCGGGGCGGACAACACGGAGCTTCCTCAAGCACGGCCTCATCAGGCTGGCTCGCGAGGAGGTGGAGAGATCAAGGCGGGGTACCTCACGAGGTGCCCGTGACGCAAGCCATGCCGACCAAGGGCGCCAGGCGGGCGCCAGCCCGCGCAGTGTCGTCCTTTCCTCTTTGGTGCAAAGGGAGCAAGCAGGCGAGAGCATCAAGCAAAGGCACCCGTTTCGGTGCAACGAGACCAAGACCAGCCCAACGGCAGGGAGGAAGTCATTGTGGAGCCCAAGCCAGCGTCACCACCCGAGCCTTTGGCAGGCGAGGACCAACTTTAGTCAGGATAAGTGTACCAGATGTTCCCCTTCAAAATGGCCAATCGTTGGCGCCCTTCCCGCTCAATATTTGGGAAGAGGCCCAGGGCCTTTGCCTATAAATAGGACTAGCCACCCCCAGGGTAGAGAGGATCGGGCAATCCAGAAACAAGCTGGGATCGGATCGAGTAGCATCACACACACAGAGAGAGAAGGGTGACTGAACTCCTCCTAACAGTTTATCCCCCAACCAAGAATAGACCCTCGCGAGGCTGTTCTTCCTTGTATTGCTCATCATCATCAGCCCAAGAGGCAATCCACCACACCACAAACTAGAGTAGGGTATTACACCACAATGGTGGCCCGAACAAGTATAAACCCTGTGTCTCTTGTGCTGTTCTATCCATAGCTTAGATCTTAGCGTGGTGGTGGGGTGCAGGTAGGTAGAAGGCGAAATCTCCGCGTGCACCCCAGTGTTCGAACCTCAAGGGTCTGCCGGAACCCGAAAACCGACAATTACATAACGCAGATGCAATTGGGAGGATCAGGGAGTGGGTTGTGGAGCTGTCAAGGTTTGGTTTGAAGTTTGAAAGTACTTCGACAATCCAAAGCAGAGTCTTGGCAGAGTTCATTGTCGAGTGGACCTCGACGCCAGACTAAGAGATCCAGGAGACCACCCTCCCCGGCAAGGAGGCAACTCGCAACTGGATTATGTACTTTGACGGGGCTTTCTCGCTGCATGGTGCCGGTGCTGGTGTGCTGCTTGTTGCACCCACCAAAGAGCTCCTCAAGTATGTAATCCAGATGCACTTTCCCAGGGAGATGTCCACAAACAACACTGCTGAATACGAGGGGTTGCTTGCTGGTCTCAGGATCACGGCAGACCTCGGGATCAAGAAGCTCATCGTCAGGGGTGATTCACAACTTGTTGTCAGACAAGTCAACAAATATGATCAAAGCCCGCCGATGGAGGCCTATGTGGATGAGGTGAGGAAGCTGGAGGAGTGCTTTGACGGTATACAGGCAGAGCATGTTCCCCGAGTGGAGAACGACATCACCGACTACCTGTTGAAGCGCGCTGCCTTCAAACTACCTGTGGAACCAGGTACTTTTGTGCTTTGGTCGACTCAACCATCTGTTGGACCATCAACAGAGCAGAACAAGCGAATGAAATCAGGCCCCGACAAGTACTTTCCCGCCAAGCTCCCAGGAGCCGCCGGCGAGGAAGTTGCCGTGGGCACTGAGCCAGCCATGGGGCAACCGGCTCCGGCGGGGCGTCAAGTCCTGGCTGTAGAGACACCTGCTCCCATGGCCGAGGAAGTGCCTCTAGTCCTTGCCGTTGAGCCTTAGGCTCCGACATGGGCACGCCATACCGTCCGATTCCTCCAAACAGGGGAACTCCCTGAGGATTAGGAAGAAGCGGAGAAAGTAGCCCGTAGGTCTGCCATGTATCAGTTCATTGACGATGTCCTATATAGAAAAAGACCAAACGGTGTGAAATTGAAGTGCATTCCCCGAGAGGAAGGACTGGGGTTGTTGGCAGAGGTACACGGAGGCATATGTGGCTCCCACATAGGGTCAGGGGCCCTTGCCGGCAAGGCGTTCCAGCAAGGTTTCTTCTAGCCCACCGCCCTCCAGGATGCAACGACACTAGTAACCTAGTGTGAAGCGTGTCAGTTCCATTCGAAGAAGCTTCATCAACCAGCTCAAGTGCTCTAAACAATCCCTCTCTCCTGTCCATTCTCAGTCTGGGGGTTTGACATACTGGGCCCCTTTCCCCGTGCTGTCAGGGGCTTTGAGTACTTGTACGTTGCGATCGACAAGTTCACAAAGTGGTCGGAGGTGGAGACAGTGAGAAAAGTGACAGCACAATCAGCCGTCAAATTCTTCAAGGGGCTAGTCTGCCATTTCGGTGTGCCAAACAGGATCATCACCGACAACGACACACAGTTCACGAGCCACGCCTTCATGTAGTACATCCAGGACCTCGGCATCAAGATCTGTTTTGCTTCTGTTGCGCATCCACAAAGCAATGGCCAGGCTGAAAGGGCAAATGCCGAAGTGTTGCGAGGCCTCCGGACAAGGACCTTTGACAGGCTACGCAGGTGCAGATGATGCTGGATTGATGAATTATCGGCGGTTCTTTGGTCGATCAGAACGACGCCAAATCAAGCCACCGGTCAGACACCCTTCTCCCTCATTTATGGGGCAGAAGCAGTTCTCCCCATGGAACTCACATACGGGTCACCTCGAGTGCTCGCTTATGATGAGCTTCAGTAAGAGCAGTTGCGGCAAGATGACGGGACGCTCCTTGAGGAAGATTGTCTTTGGGCGGTTGTGCGAGCAGCGCACTACCAGCAAGCTTTGCGCTGCTACCATAGCCGCAAGGTTCATGCCTGGAGCTTTGAGGAAGGCGACCTTGTTCTTCGACATGTTCAGTCGGCCAAGAATTCCAACAAGTTGACACCAAAGTGGGAGGGCCCTTATCGGGTAATATGAGTCACCAGGCCTGGCGCAGTCCGCCTGGAGACCAAAGGTGGTGTTCCAGTGAGCAACTCCTGGAACATCGAACATCTTCGCAAGTTCTACCCAAAAGGCGCGGTTGTCGGCCCCCCCGACAAACCACCTTTTGTACGAGCCCTGCCGGCAAGGCATGTAACCCTTTGTACAAAGCCAGGCGTAGACCCTGAGCATAAATAAATGAAGCACCGGCGCCCTAAGTTATAGCATGCATGCTAGGTTGAATCTCTCCCTCGGTTAGGGTTGATAGTGCTTAGCGGCGGCTAACCCCTAGCATAGAGGTCGAGTGTGCGTCATTCTGTTCCTTTCTATCCTTTTTGGTTCGCAGGGTACATGGACATTTCTGCTGAGGTATTGGGAGGAGAAAGAACAGGCCGGCACTCCAGCCCCGGCAAACCAAGGTTGCCGGGGGCTGCGGACACAAGGATCCAACCGCGGCAGGTCAAGGTTGCCGGGGCTGCAACGTCAGATAAGTTCCCCCCCACTCCGTGCGCCCATGTGAACCTTGAATGTATAAGGCTTCACTTGCTCTCATACCATCTTGCCCCCGTTTTGTGCCCGAAAACTCTACTTTGGGCCGGAACTTGGTTGTAGTGCGGTGGGAAAAGGGCGAGCGAAAGGTCTAATCCTACCCGTCCGCTACCTCCGCCAAGAGCGTGAGCGTAGTCGGGCCGTAGAGCAGGAGGACGACAAGGACCTATTGACGGGAGACCATGTTTATCTTAAGATAACAAGGACACGTTCCTTGGTGTGGCCCTCGCCCACGCGCAAACAAAACCCGGCAACACCCTTCCTTTCATTCATACATTGAGAAGAAGTACAATTCATACAGAATGGGTACACGGGAAAGGGTATTACAAATTTTGAAATCTAAGAAGTGCCTGCAGGCTTACAAACTAGAAAAGATAAGTGCCCCGTGATCCCCGTTCTTGCCCCTTTCCTCCCAGGTGCGGTAGGTAAAGGCAAAAAGGAAGGGACATGGAACGCGCCGATGGAGAGCTTGACGAGGAAGGCCCTCGGCAGAGTGCACGACGAAGGGAGGGGCGACGCGGTCAGTCGGAGACGGGGGCGTCATGCCCCTGCTCGACACTCCCGTCGTCGCTGTCGCTGTCCTCCTCATCACTCCCGCTTGAGGAGGAGTCTTCATCGTCGGAGGAGCTGTCCACGCAGCACTTCAGGCGAGTCCTAGAGTCTCCAAAGACCTTGATGGAGAGCAGGCCGTTCTCCATTTATTTTAAATAGAGAACGAGCCCTGCCGTTAGGCTATGGATGCGAGCGAAGGTCTTCAATCCGCGGCGAAGATACATGACCTGAGGGGCGGGGAAGTCGGCGTCGACCCATGTGCCGCCGTTCCCGCAGCCCCTCATGTGCAGCCTCAGGGTTTGGGGCGGATCGAGCTCCATCTCCCGAGAAAATGGTGCGGGAAGGCGAAGGCGACGGCGTGGTGCCCGACGCAGCCTGATGAAGAACTCGCGAGCCTGGTCCCCGACGTGGCCCTCCATCGGAGGAGGCATCGCTGGCGGAGGCAGGGCCGGTGTGCCGCCGCGTCCCCCTCTTCCCCGAGCGCCACGCTGGCCTCGGCCTCGCCCCCTCCCCCTTCCTCTCGTGGTCGGGTCTGCTATCACGGGCTCTTAGGAAGGAGGGACGCGCTGTCGAGCTGAGACCCTCGCCACCCCCATAGAAGGACCGGCGCCCCCTCTCACCATGACAGATGAAAGAGTGGAGCCGAGGTGGAAGGAGAGGGATGATGAAAGATTGTGGGATGCCATCCCCCTCCCCCTTCTTATAAAGGGGCGAGGTCGGGACTCGACCGCTCCACTCAGCCAATCCAACCATCAGGGGCGCAGGGAATCGAGGCCGACCCACTGCCCCAATCAGCAGCAGTCCATTTCCCTGCCTCGCCATTCAAGGCCCGCACCCACCGCCTAACACCTTCAAAGCACGGGGGACACGTGGTGGTCGAGCAAAAACCGAAGGGACAGATGAGGCAGCTATTCTCCACCCCGTGGTCGTGGGGCGCGGGCGCCTTGAAGACCACGACCCGAGCCCATTCAGTATATGAACCACGCCATTGCATTTTCCTCTTTTTATGGGGAAGGCGCGAGCCGCCTCTTTACCATGATGTGACGCATGCGTGCGGAAAACGCCCCACACACGACCCCCACGTCGCGTGTTCAACGCGGGTCGTGGGGAAGTGCAGCGGACGGGAAATTACCGCGGTAAAAACCGGCCCCACCTGCCCGCGCACCGTTTTGGGCCTAGCCCAACAACACGTCGCGCTTATGTGTGGCCCAGGCCCGGGGGCTCCTGTCGGTGTACAAAAGTAGGGGCTCTCCTTTTGCACCCCTTAACTTGTGCACGAGCAGTCAGAGCCGCGCCCACAGCCACACTAAGTAGGGCAGGGGAGGG
This sequence comes from Triticum dicoccoides, assembly GCF_002162155.2. Lineage (NCBI taxonomy): Eukaryota > Viridiplantae > Streptophyta > Magnoliopsida > Poales > Poaceae > Triticum > Triticum dicoccoides. The sequence continues at coordinate 316,207,797 of NC_041382.1, read as the reverse complement.
ATGCCAGAGCAATGCCAAGGCTAGAGACGCAAAGAGAGCAAGAGGGCGAGGTGGACTCCCCCGGCAAGACTCTTGCCGGGGTGGCTTCCATAGCCTCGGCAGGATCCTTGCCAGGGCAACTTACCTGACGCCAACAGAGCGTACCACCCTTGAGCCCAAGGGGTCCCCACACCATATTGGAACCAAGGCTCGGGAGGCACCTCCGTGGTGGCATGCAGATCTTTGTAGAGATCATAGACATGCAAGATCAGATGGAAACCAGAAGACGACGACCCTTGGCGAGATCCTTGCCGAGGAGGTCCACGAGACCCCCGACAAGACCCTTGCTGGGGACGACCGCGGTGCCGCAGCGAGACCCTTGCCGGGCCCTCGGCAAGACCCTTGCCAAGGACGCCCGCGAGGCCGTAGCCGTGCCCGCGTCCGCCAAGACTCCACTGCCACTCCCATACAGCTGCCAGCTCGACCAGCTGAGCAGGCATATGCCTGGCAGCACGCGGCCTCTACACCAACTCAGCAAGCACCTGCGTGGTAGCATGCAATTTTTTTGTGAAGGCTCCACCACCGCGCCAGCCCAATGGCTATCCAACGTGTCACTACAACGCCTCGTCAGCTTGGACGCACGTCGGAGCTAGGCGAGGCGATGACAGCTGGGACGAACTTCTTTGCCGTCCCCAATAAAGCAGGAGGGGCACGTCGGCAACACATTAAATGCGTTTGTCCGACGATGCCAGGGATAGACTCAACCCCTACCCACCTTTCCACCTCCTGTGTGCCACTGTAGCAACCCCTTTTTGTCTATAAAAGGAGGCCCGAGGCGTACTGGAGAGGGATTCAGATCTTTTGGACTAGAGAGCCACTGCAGGTAGTTCAAGAACACAAGAACACCTCAATACACAGACAAGAAAGAATAGGGTTTTACGCGTCTCCGCGGCCCGAACCTGGGTAAACGATTTGTGGGATGACCGCCAGACCCGCTCTTCGCACAACCCCACGCCCGCCAACCGTAGAAGGCATCCGAGCGACCCCATAGGTGTTGTTTCCCACCGACACAAGGATTCCCATCAAGATGGTGTGGATCCCCAAGAAGAAGAACTAGAGAGTTCTTGAGGGTGACTCCGCCAACATACCTCACTCTTATCATCTAGGCAAGGACAAGTGCAAACAACTTCCATATCTTGCACTAGTTCAAGGAGTCACAACCCTCCTGTTTGTAAGACAAGGGACAAGGTAACCTAATGCTTTCATGGACATCATCCTATGTGAACATCACTCTATGTCTATGGATATCCTTGTTTGTTCCTTGTGGGACTAACCTGTGTAGGTATTGAAAGTGCAACTCACTCCAAAGGATTGCTTCAAATGATCTACATCAACATTGAGCATCTACATCTTCAACACCTACATGAAGTCATCATCAACAAAACCCAAGGTTAGTTCATCCCTCTTAGGGGGGATATCACATCTAGGGGGGGGGGGGCTTTACTCTAATCAATTGAGCTAAAGCAACTCAAATGATGTGAGCACAACAATGCTTTATGTAAAAGTGGCAACTCCACTTGTGCTTAAACGATGAGTATGACCTATGAACAAATGTTCTCATTTGACTCCTAAGTCAATATACTCATATATAGATGACCTAGTCATCGCCAAATTGCTTGATAGATGCTAGAGTGATTGTGCATGCTTTGTTACATATTTCATTTGTCATTTTATTGTGTGAGCATGTTGATTGCATATATCACTCATTTGAGGACATCCATTTGTTGCTTTGATTGTTTGCCATTTTCTCTTTTGCCAAATGGATGGACAAGAATGCCTAAGAACTCCCTCTAGCTATCTATGCTTTTATCATATCAAACTCTATTCATCCTACATCACAAAGTTTGATCAAGTCAGATTCGAACCACTCTGTGTGAGGACCACTTGGAGTCCCCGATTTGTCATAGAGTTAAACTTCCAAAACCTCTTTGTGCATTTCGGTATGACCGAGTCATCCATTTCGGTCACACCGAGATCACTAAGTTGATCTAGGTTTTCAATCTCGGTGCAACCGATTAGAAGTTTTCGGTCACACCAAGTTGCAACAACCGCTTGCGATTCTAGATCTCGGTGCCACCGAGTTATTCCGCTCGGTCACACCGACAGGGTCAGGATATATAAACTCACGGGTGAGATTTTGGAAATTTCTTCGAAACCTCTCAGCCCGCGCGTATCCTGCTCTGCCGCCTCGGGTCTCTGGATCGTCCTCTCGCCGCTAGTGACCTCCCGCCACTGGTTTCCATCGCCGTCAACGGATTTCTGCCCCTCCGTTGCCGTCGTAGCGAATTCCATTGAATTAGGGTATGAGTTCGATCCTTTGTGCTATTCTTTTAACTCCGATTCGTAGCACATTACTTTGCCATGATCATGACCACGTATGGAATCAATCTATCCACTGAATACATCCTTTAGATTAGTTTGGATTTGAAAATTTAGGGTTAGGTCTCCGCCGAACTCATCTCGGACCGACCGAATTGTAGAAATCGGTCTCGCCGATTTGGCTTAGGCCATTGCAGTTGCACTTTCGGTCTGACCGAAAACTGCAAATCGGTGTGACCGAGTTCGATTCTTTGTGAAACCCTAGGAGTCTCTGTGCCACTGAACGGTGACTCGGTCTGACCGAGTTCACTAGTTTAGGTTCCAAAAGTTGCTTCGGTATCACCGAGTTTACATATCGGTAGCTCCGAAATGCTTTCTGGGAAGAACTAAAACTAATTTTAAGTCACCTTTTGCAAAAACTCTGCACTTTGTGATGCTCATCCACTCTACCTCATCTATATCTATTCACATGTTCTGCTGTCAGTAAGTTTGTAGAGATGTCTGACCAGAGCGACAGCCAGAACAAGTTAGAGGAACAGGTGCAATTGAGTGAGGGCAGTAGTCCCTCTAGCACTTCTGATGATGGTAGCAGGAGCACATCAAACAACTTGCCCAAATCAGCCACCAGGTCAAGGAAGAAGAAAACCTCAGAGTCTGAAAATGAGGACTATGTGGCTGTTGAGGAGGAAGTCAGCTTCAAGAAGAAGGTGCTGAAGAAGGAATATGGCACAGCTGCATCAACTAAGCCTGGCCTGCACAAGAAGGCCCCTGCCAAGAGGGTGCCAACCTTAAAGGTGAGAGCCTCAACTGCTAAAACCTCCAAGCTGTCGGCGTTCTGGGAACGGGGGTCCCTAGACATGCCCGCCTGCGGCATGCGGCGTGGCTCAAAGGGGGGCCCAGCGCGGCCCACCTTCATCAACACAGACCCAAGACCCTCGCGAGGGGCCAAGCCTCGCGGGGCGGACGACACAGAGCTTCCTCAAGCACGGCCTCATTAGGCTGGCTCGCGAGGAGGCGGAGAGATCAACGCGGGGTACCTCACGAGGTGCCAGTGACGCAAGCCATGACGACCAAGGGCGCCAGGCGGGCGCCAGCCCGCGCAGTGTCCTCCTTTCCTCTTTGGTGCAAAGGGAGCAAGCACAGGCAAGAGCATCAAGCAAAGGCACCCGTTTCGGTGCAACGAGACCAAGACCAGCCCAACGGCAGGGAGGAAGTCATTGTGAAGCCCAAGCCAGCGTCACCACCCGAGCCTTTGGCAGGCGAGGACCAAATTTAGTCGGGATAAGTGTACCAGATGTTCCCCTTCAAAATGGCCAATTGTTGGTGCCCTTCCTGCTCAATATTTGGGAAGAGGCCCAGGGCCTTTGCCTATAAATAGGACTAGCCACCCCCAGCGTAGAGAGGATCGACCAATCCAGAAACAAGATGGGATCAGATCGAGTAGCATCACGCAGAGAGAGAGAGAGAGAGAGAAGGGTGACTGAACTCCTCCTAGCAGTTCATCCCCCAGCGAAGAACAGACCCTCACGAGGCTTTTCTTCCTTGTATTGCTCATCATCATCAGCCCAAGAGGCAATCCACCACACCACAAACTAGAGTAGGGTGTTACACCACAATGGTGGCCCGAACTAGTATAAAACCTGTGTCTCTTGTGCTGTTCTTTCCATAGCTTAGATCTTAGCGAGGCGGTGGGGTGCAGGTAGGTAGAAGGAGAAATCTCCGCGCGCACCCCATTCGAACCTCTAGGGTCTCCCGGAACCCGAAATCTGACACAAGCCAAGTAAAGAGGTTCTTGGAGAAGGAAAGAAGTGGAAGGAAAGGGTCCAGAAGACCACTTCCAGAGTGGTTGGTAGATCCTCCATTGTGAGAGATCAAGAAGAAGAGGAGGAGGAAGAGGATGCTGCACCAGCTCCCAAGTCCCAGAAGCTTATGGGAGATGCAATTAAGTCAGGGGCTGCTCCATCTAAGCCCAAATCTACTCCCAAGGTGCTTCTCAGAAACCCCCAAAGCCCAAGAGGAACACCAGGAGTATACCTGCTGAGGAGAAGAACAAGGCTCCAGTGCCTGAAGCTGAAGAAGAGGAAGATGATTCTCTTGTTTTGAGGAAGTTGAAGCCCAAAATTCCTGACCACAATTATGCTCATCTAGTCGATGAGGACATGCACATCAGGAAAGATGCAACACTGAGATTGTGGAGACAGTCTGATCCCTATGCTGTTAGGAGGAGGACTGCAGTTGACTACAAGTTCCATACAAAGGAACACCAAGACTTCTATGAGACAATTTTGCTTGACAAGAAGCCCATTGTGTGTGACATGAAATGGGTCGATTGGGAATACATCCAGGAGAATGAAGATCACTTCCCAGGAGTATATGATAGCTTTAAGGCATGTGGAGTAGATGAGTTTGTTGGACAAAAGCTCACCAAATGGAATGATAAGCTGATCATGCAATTTTACTCCACTGCCCACTTCTATCTAGATGGGAGGATAGTATGGATGTCTGAAGGTACCAGGTACTAGTCCACAGTTGAAGAATGGCCCAAGCTAATCAATGCCCCCGAAGAACATGAAGATGACTTGGATGTGTATGCCGCCAAGAAGAAAGACCACAACTCCATGGCAAACATGTACAAAGAGATCCCTGATAAGGATTTGGAAACACACAAGCTTGGATCTGTACACTTCTTGTTGTATGGTCTGCCTACCATTAACTGGATCTTAAGGCACACATTGCTACCCAAGTCAGGAGATCACAAGATGATCAGAGGACACTCTATCAACCTGCCACAAATCTTTGATATTCCTCAGAAGTTCAAAGTTATGAGTTTGATTGTAGAAACGATCAAGAGAACTACTGTTGATCAAAAGAGGAGTTGTGAGTATGCTCAACATATTCAGGAGTTCATCAATTCTAAGATGGGCACATGATTTTTTTTGCTGGACAAGGAGCATCTACCCTTACATCCTAATTTTGAAGATAACACTGTTGTGATGAATGAGGAGGAACCATCATCAACTCAAGTCCAGGAGAAGAGAGCCAAGGCAAAGGCCGAGAAAGCTGCCAAGATGCCCAGTGTTGAAGAGGCATCTCAAGTTTTCCTGAAGAGCAAGCAAGATCAGGTAGGCTATCTGATTCAAGCTACACTGAGGATTGAGAAGGACTTGGCCACCCTGACTCAGAATCAGGAGAGCCTGGAGAGGATTGTGGAGACAAAATTCTATGATCTTGACCTGAAGGTAACTGAGATTCAGACTACAGTTGAGCAGCTTCAGGAGGAAGCAGAGGAGAGGAGAGAAAAAGCAACTACTGATGCTTTTCAGCATGTGCCACGAGGTCCAAGATTTGCTGCAGTGCGAGTTTCAGATGCTAGAGCTATAGTGTCAGTACCAGCAGCTACAACTCCAGTGCCACCTCCAGCACCTACTCCACCTCCATCAGCTCCAACTACATCATCGGAAGCCTTCGTCCTTGGAGTTCTCTCTACACCACCTCCCGAAGACCAAGCCTGAGATACGTATAGCACTATGCATTTTCGAACTTTTTGGCAACTTGTTGCCAAAGGGGGAGAAATATGTATAGATCATAGGCTTCAAGAGAGAGTGTCTTGCTTTTTATCTCTCTTGCTTTTGGTTGAACTTCTTGTTTTTGTGTGAGATACTTTATGTCCTTATATCCTTGTGAGATACTTATGTGACCATGTGGTTGATCATATGCTACCTTAATGCTTGGTTGAATGATGCTATCTTTTATATCTCATATATGATCATTCACTTGCTTGGTGATGAGTGCATGCTATTAACTTCTATCATTTTGAGCGCTCCACCAAGATGTATGTGACATGGAAGAGTAATCCATGAACCTAATCGATTGTGCATTTGCATTCAAAAGCAAATTTTAAATAATACACAATTTTAGGAGGAGCTCTTGCTTATCACATACTTCTCAAAGCGACAATGTATTTCAATCTTATTATCATTTGTCGAAGCTTTGATCTATATGTTGTCATCAATTACCAAAAAAAGGGAGATTGAAAGTGCAACTATCCCTGGGTGGTTTTGGTAATTCCTAACAACATATAGCTCATTGAGCTAATGCTATTTGAAGATAAATATTTCAGGAAATCTCAATTATTGGCATGGCATGGATTAGAAAGTGGACCCCTCAAAATGCTAAGCACAAAAGATTGGCTCAAGCTCAAAGCACAAGACTCTACATCTTACTTTTAGTTATCCAAGATCACATTGAGTCTATAGGAAAAGCCAGTACTATTAAAAGGGGGTGAGGTGTTGCTTAATGAGTTACTTGCTCAAAATGCTTAGTGATATGCTCCTAAAACCCTCAACTACTTTATAATATCCACATATGTGCCAAACCAAAAGTCAAACATGGCCCCACCGAAATCTTCTATCTCGTGCCACCGAGTTCACTTGACATAGCCACTACCAGAAACCCTAGTCACTTCGGTCTCACCGATAGGGATCTCGGTCTCACCGAGATGGGATTGAAAACTCTCTTTTTTCCTTCGTAATGTTTCGGTCCAACCGAGATGACTGATCGGTCCCACCGAGATTGCAATGCCAACTCTCTATTTCCCCTCCGTAATGTTTCGGTCTAAACGAGATGAGTGAATCCGTCCCGTCGAGTTTGCCTGACCATCTCTTTGTTTGTCTATTACCAAAATCGGTCCCACCGAGTTTGTGTAATCGGTCTCACCGAGATTACGTTATGCCCTAACCCTAATGTAATCGGTCCCACCGAGTTGACATGTCGGTCCCACTGAAATGCCTAACGGTCACATTATGAACCAAATCGGTCTAACGAGTTTTATGATTCGGTCCCACCGAGTTTGGTGATTTGTGTGTAACGGTTAGATTTTGTGTGGAGGCTATATATACCCCTCCACCCACTCTTCATTCATGGAGAGAGCCATCAGAATATGCCTACACTTCCAACATACATTTTCTGAGAGAGAACCACCTACACTTGTGTTGAGGTCAAGATATTCCATTGCAACCACATAAATCTTGATCTCTAGCCTTCCCCAAGTTGCTTTCCACTCAAATCATCTTTCTACCAAATCCAATCCTATGAGAGAGAGTTGAGTGTTGGGGAGACTATCATTTGAAGCACAAGAGCAAGGAGTTCATCATCAACACTCCATCCATTACCTTTTGGAGAGTGGTGTCTCCTAGATTTGTTAGGTGTCACTTGGGAGCCTCCGTCAAGATTGTGGAGTTGAACCAAGGAGTTTGTACGGGCAAGGAGATCGCCTACTTCGTGAAGATCTACCCTAGTGAGGCAAGTCCTTCATGGGTGATGGCCATGGTGGGATATACAAGGTTGCTTCTTCATAGACCCTTCGTGGGTGGAGCGCTCCGTGGACTCGCGCAACCATTACCCTTTGTGGGTTGAAGTCTCCATCAACGTGGATGTACGATAGCACCACCTATCGGAACCACGCCAAAAATCTCCGTGTCTACATTGCATTTGCTCCCTCCAAACTCCTGCCTTTACCTTCATATGCAATTGTTTTACATTCTGCTGCTATACTCTTAGAATTGCATGTGTAGCTTGATTACTTGATTTGTGCTAAGTTGCTAAAATCTGCCAACACTTAAAATTGGGAAAAGGCTAGATTTTTATTTGGTCAAGTAGTCTAATCATCCCCCCTCTAGACATACTTTCGATCCTACACTCGGTCTTCGAGAGGTGGTGTAGAGAGAACTACAAGGACGAAGGCATCTGTCGATGTAGTTGGAGCTGGTGGAGTGGCTGCTAGAGGTGGCGCTGAAGCTGTGGCTGCTGGTGCAGACAATGTGGCTCTAGAAATAGGTACATGCACTACAGCAGACTTCTGACTCCTTGGTACTCGCTGAAAAGCATCAGTAGTTGTGTTCCCTTTCCTCTCTTCGACTTCCTCCTGGAGCTGCTCAATTACAGTTTGTATCTCAGTTACCTTGAGGTCAAGATCATAAAACTTTGTGATGTAGCATGAATAGAGTTTGAGACGAGAAAAGCATAGATAGCTAGAGGGGGTTCTTAGGCATTCTTTTCCATCCACTTGGCAAAAGAGAAAAACACCAAACAATCAAAACAACAAGTGGATGTCCTCGAATGAGTAAAATATGCAACCAACATGCTCACACAATACAATGGCAAATGATATATGTGGCAAAGCATGCACGCACACTCTAGCATCTATCAAGCAATTGGCGATGACTAGGTCATCTATATATGAGTATATTGACTGAGGAGTCAAATGAGAACATTTGATCGTAGGTCATACTCATCGTTTAAGCACAAGTGGGGTTGCCACTTTTACATAAAGCATTGTTGTGTTCACACCATTAGAGTTGCTTTAGCTCAATTGATTAGAGTAAAGCTCCCCTAGATGCGATATCCTCCCTAAGAGGGATGAACTAACCTTGGGTTTTGTCGATGACGACTTCATGTAGGTGTTGAATATGTTGATGCTCAATGTTGATATAGATCATTTGGAGCAATCCATTGGAGTGAGTTACACTTTCAATACCTACACGGGTTAGTCCCACAAGGAACAAACAAGGATATCCATAGACACAGAGTGATATTCACATAAGATGATGTCCATGAAAGCATTAGGTTACCTTGTCCCTTGTCTTACTAACGAGAGGGTTTTTGACTACTTGAACTAGTGCAAGATATGGAAGTTGTTTGCACGTGTCCTTGCCAAAAGATATGAGTGAAGTATGTTGGCGGAGTCACCCTCAAGAACTCTCTAGTTCTTTTTCTTTGGGATCCACACCATCTTGATGGGAATCCTTGGAGTTGTAGTCGTACTTGTTGAAGTGGAACTTGATGTAGTCTTGGGAACCCACTTGACCAAGGCCTTGGGAGCTTCTTCAAATGCATCAATCTCCTCTTGAAGCTTGTCCTTGCCTTTTTGCTTGTGGTCTTGTGGTGGAAGATCATCTTGAGCTTGTGTGACCAGACAAACCAGAAACACAATCGCAGTAGTTCTCCCTTTACTACCCTAGCCGAACAAGCCGAACGTAAGGTAGTAATCACAGGAGCCGGGAAACCCATTTATTGACAAAAGACATGATTCAGAGCTGATGCATATAATGCGATGGTTTGGGACGCCGAAGTGTACTATAAAAGTGTTCGAACTTTTTGAAGATATATGTGGCCGAATAGAGCCCCTGGCAGTTGGGCCGTACCCGAGTATATATGGCAATCTGACTCGAAGGGGAAATACAGATTGTGAAAGAAACCAATACCGAACAATGGTTCGTAAAAAACAGTTTCCCTTATAATCTGATTGATACGTCAAAACATGTTATTACAGATAATGCCATAAACCTCAAGGCTATTTTACATGCCTAGAATATGTGAACAAGGGAAAGCTGTATATAGGGCCTAAAAAAGAAAGGTAGTCTTGAAGATCCCCTGGACACCCTGCCACACGTTTGCGGCACATTTCGCCTTGGTGCAAGATCTTTGAGAGGAGCAATCGACGATCGTTTAAGAGGAAGAGGGCATGGAAAAGTGCCTTGTACAATCGTGAAGTTATTAGGTCTTAACAAACCTATGATATGAGAGGAGAAAGAAAGGAAAGGAAAAGGGGAGAAAAATGTTTCAGGTCCGAGTAGGGTCGAGCCATACTCTGAACCTCGTCCGTAATGGACCTCTATCGCTGCCCAAGGTATTTTAAGTGCGTAGTGGTGCACACACGGTACATATGCCGTAGTTGGATAGGGCGATTGATGGAGGCAGAACTGCTAGTCTAGCTCTGGATTGACGAAGCTGTCGTTCTGCAGGGTAGGTTGGACTCGTTTAATGGTGTCCGGAGGCTTGATGGCTGATGAAATGTTTGGCTTGATAAGGCCGCTCTTTACTCCAGCGGCAAGGGCCGCGGTATGCTCCTCAGTACGAGGGAGCGCTCCGTGTTTCCATTGACTGTGATAATGCCACGGGGTCCGGGCATTTTCAGCTTTAAGTAAGCATAATGCGGGACCGCATTGAAGCGAGCGAAGGTAGTTCGTCCAAGCAGTGCGTGATAGCCACTTCAGAAAGGGACGATGTCGAAGATCAAGTCTTCGCTTCGAAAGTTATCCGGTGAACCAAAGACTACTTCCAATGTTATTGAGCCTGTGCAGCGGGCCTCCACGCCGGGTATCACTCCTTTGAAGGTGGTGTTAGTGGGCTTGATTCTTGATGGGTCAATACCCATTTGCGGACGGTGTCTTGATAAATCAAGTTAAGACTAGTGCCACCGTCCATGAGGACTCGGGTGAGATGGAACCCGTTGATGATTGGATCAAGGACCAAAGCTGATGAGCCTCCATGACGGATATTGGTTGGGTGGTCCTTTCGATCAAAGGTGATTGTACAAGCCGACCAGGGGTTGAATTTTGGGGCCACTGGCTCTACGACGTAGACGTCCCTTAGTGCGTGCTTGCGCTCCCTCCTGGGGATATGAGTGACATATATCGTATTCATTGTTTTTACCTCAGGGGAAATTTCTTCTGCCCCCTATGTTTGGTGGGCGGGGCTCATCCTCGTCCTCGCATGGCAGCCCTTTCCCCGTGTGTTCGGTATTTAGCTTATCGGCCTGTTTGAAGACCCAACAATTTCTGTTGGTGTGGTTTGCCGGCTTCCCGTGGGTACCATGAATCTGGCAAGGCCGATCAAGTAACTTGTCTAAATTGGATGGGTTGTCCCTGTTTCTTTCGAATTGCTTCTTTCGATGACCGAGTTTAGAGCAACTGAATCTGGCGTTGACCGCCGTGTCTTCGGTATCTTCATTGTTGCTTCGACACTTCTATTTGTTGCGTCGTGGCCTACCGTTGCCATCTCTAACTTCGGAGGTGCCAGGGTTGCTAGTACTGTTGCTTCTGCGAGCTAACCAGCTGTCTTCTCCCGCGCAAAAGCGGGTCATGAGTGCGGTAAGGGCTGCCATGGACTTCATCTTTTCTTGGCCGAGGTGTCGGGCGAGCCAGTCGTCATAGACGCTATGTTTAAAGGCCGGGAGGGCTTCAACGTCCGGACAATCGACGATTAGGTTCTTTTTAAGTAAGAACCTAGTCCAGAGTTTGCAGGCTGACGCTCCGGGTTGCTGGACTATATGACTAAGGTCATCGGAGTCCGGAGGCCGGACATAAGTACCTTGAAAGTTATCTCTAAAGGCATCCTCCAGCTCTTCCCATCTACTAACGTAGTTCTCTGTGAGGCTACTTAGCCAGTGTCGTGCTGGTCCGTTCAGCTTTAAGGGGAGGTATTTGATGGCCTGGAGATCATCATCGCGAGCCATGTGAATATGGAGAAGAAAGTCTTCAATCCATACCGCGGGACCAGTCGTTCCATCGTATGCTTCAATGTTTACGAGTTTAAACCCTTCTAGGAACTGGTGCTGCATTACCTCATCGGTAAAGCATAAGGGGTGTGTGGCGCCTCTGTATCAGGCAATGTCGTGATGGAGTTCGGATGACATCCGTATTCAGTTTTCGGCCCGGGTGAGGTTATGCCTATCGCGCCAGGCTTGATGGCAATCTTCTCGCGTTGGGGCACACCCCCTTGATCCATAGATTGATCTGGCCTGACCATCTCTATTTTCCAGGTCCTGGCATAAGTTGTAGGTATAGCCCGGAGCTTCTACCTCTTTGCCTTGACGGCGAGGTGGTAGGGGCTGGTGTTCAACATAAACAGCCGCTTTATCTCGCCCACGTGGAGGTCGGTCTGGTTCATCAGCATGGTCATATCTCGACCGTATTGGATCAAGGTCCTCATCGTCGAATTGTGGTAGTAGCCGACGCTTCAGATAACTCTTTGTTGGGTCCTCGAGGCCGCATTCTTCGGCAGCTAGGACTAGGGTCCATCTGTCGTTGAGGGTATCTTGTTCGGCTTCGAGCTGTTGCTGCTTCTTCTTTACGCTTCGCGCAGTTGTGATTAGCTGACACTTAAAGCGCTCTTGCTCGAGGAGTTCCTCTAGCACGATGAAGTCTTCATTGCCGAGGCTGACATCATCCTCGGAGATCTGTAGATAGTTACTATCTTCCGAGTCCTCATTCCCGACCGGCTCATCGGGGTTGACTTGTCCCTCCCCCCATTCATCCTGCTCGAATGTAGGTTCGACCGTGTCTTCGGGGTTTTTGGCATCGCCCGGGGTGTTATTGTCTCTGATGCCAGTGTAACTTTCCTTTTCGTGACGCGATTTTGAGCGGTGCCGCTGACGTCGATGTTTTGGTAGTGCGTTAGTGGGCTTATCCTCGATTGGATTTTTCCTGCCTTAGTCGCCATCCTCTTTGGGTGTATCCTCCATGTACACATCATATGTGGAGGTAGCCGTCCAGCACCCGATGAATGGCGGGTCTTGGCTTTGTTTGTCTCTGGCATCGTCATCCATACAGTCGATGTCTTCGGAGGCGTAATCTAGCATGTCGGTCAAATCCTTGGAAGTGGCAATTAAGTGGGTGGTGGGTGGGATGTAAAATTCCCCGTTCTCAGCCCCTAATCCGGGATGGGCGTAGTTCAGAGGTGACACTTCTGTAATGGAGAGGGATCACATTAAGTCCAAGGCCTCATTTAAGAGCGAAGGCCGAACGGGGGACCGAGGACTTGTAGGGCTAGGCACGACAAATTCCAGGTTGTGCTCATCAGATGTAGACCTCGAGAGTTCAGAGTTTGTATCCTGAGGCGGGTTCGGCTGTCCGATGATAGGGAGAGTACCGCTTGACTCCAGGCTCCCCGAAGACATAGTTGCCTCCGGGTCTCCAGAGCGGTGCCTGATGACAGGTCCGATGAGTTTCCCTCTTGGAGCAGAGGAGCAATGGTCAAGGCCGTGAACCCTTCAAAGATCAAGTCTCCTCGGACATCGGCGGCGTAATTTAGGCTCCCGAATCTGATCTGACGACCAAGGTCGTAGCTATAGATATGTTCAAGGTGACCAATCGAATTGTCACGTAGAGCGAAGCCGCCAAACACAAAAAGTTGACCGGGGAGGAAGGTTTCCCTGGAAACAGCATCATTGTTGATGATTGAACGAGCCATCGAACCTTCTGCTGATGACACAGTGGAACTCTCAATGAAAGCACCAATGTCCATGTCAAAACTGGCTGATCTCGGGTAGGGGGTCCCGAACTGTGCGTCTGAGGATCGAAGGTAGTAGGAGACCAAGGGGACACGATGTTTACCCAGGTTCGGGCCCTCTTAATGGATGTAAAACCCTAATTCCTGCTTGATTGACTTTGATGAGTATAGGGGTTACAAGAGTTGATCTACCTCGAGATCGTAATGGCAAAACCCTAGATATCAAGCCTATGTGAATTCTGATAGCCTATACGGAGTAAAACCCTCCGGTTTATATAGACACCGGAGGAACCTCAGGTTGTACAGAGTCAGTTTATGGAGGAAGGAAACTATACATCTGGACGACCATCTTGCCATCCACGCAAAGGAGAGTCCCATCCGGACACGGGGGAAGGCATTCCACTTTGTATCTTCATGACCCATCAGTCCGGCCCACAACATATGGGTCGGACACCCGAGGACCCCTTAATCTAGGACTCCCTCACTCGCCACAAGCTGCAACATGAATACATCAATACATCAATACATAGCAATCATCGTACAGAAGAGCAGGATCTGACTATGGATGAAATTGAATGAAAAATAAGAACGGCATCCACCCTGCTAATCCCAGGCTCCCGACCCGAAACCTATCCCTTGATCGAAGAAGAAGCAAAAGAACTCCAAAACAAGCAAGCACTCCCACGTTAGATCATCTGCCACATAAACGTGGGCACGGCTTTTGAAAGTTTAAACCCTACAGGGTGTCCCAACTTAGTCCATCACAAATTCTCATGATCAACGGAGGAAAATCCTCCTCCAGGAACAACCTGATCAAGCTCAGAATCCCGGTTCACAAGACATTTCGACAATGGTAAAATAAGTCGAGCAAGACCTCCCGACATGCCGACACCCTAATAGTAGCCGCACGTATCTTGTCTCAGGCCAGGATCAGATGGAACATCCTACGAGTAAAACTAGACCTCGAGTTTCCCCGTGGTGGCCCCACAGTCTACCCGGTTTGGACCAACACCTTCAGCACTGCCCCCTGTGTTATGTTGAATAACGAACCTCGGGTAGCGCTAACTCCCTATGCTTCAAATTTATTATCATGTTTATTATTATGTTGGGAAAATGGGAAAACCAATGTTGGGCCTTGCTCGAGAAGTTTTATTCAAACATAATTGTCAAGGGGGGCCCATAAAAGTCGATCATGTTAGGAACACAAAATCAAGGAACATAACACCGGTATGATGGAAATTAGGGTGGAAAGAATGGAACAAAACACCAGGCAAAAGGCCGAGCTTCCACCCTTTACCAAGTATATAGAGGCATTAATTAAATAAGAGATATTGTGATATCCCATGACAATTTGGGAGGCTTGATAAACAAGTGGTAGGTAGCGCTACATAGCGATAACATCAAGACAAGTAGAAAAGCAAAGATAGTAGTGATATCTTGGGTAACGGTCATCTTGCATGAAATCCCGTTAGAAAGATGATCGGATCCATGAAGTAGACGAACATGCGTAGTCGAACGAATCCTGACAATCGCAACTTAACGAGAACTATCGAGAAGGTGCATAATCGGAAAGAAGCGAACAACATGGTAAACACACTATCATAGACATGGCATGATGCACAATCAAGTATGATGCATGTTCATTTTTAATGAGGCATGGAATGAAAAAGTGCAACAAACAACACTACAAGTTAACTGGAGCTCAATATGCAATGAGTTGCATATTAACGAATCACCACATTCAATTATTTAGTTCGCTCTCATTTATGTGCAAGACAACATTAAATGTTGGTTAACGTGGCAAGAGGTGAAGCATAATAAAACTACCTTTCTAGGCAAGTTTAAATGAGACCCGAAACAACAAACAACAATTCAAACCATTTTAAATGTTCTTATCATGATGCGGATGACATATACAAGTTTTATGCAATCTTATGAAAATGTTGAAATGAGCAAGTTATGAAGCATTTGGTCACCATGGAGAAACGAAAGGGGTGCCACGGCAATGACAACGGAAATGGTGCCATGGCAACATTCCGATGATCCGACCACTCGCCGAGATGTCGGTGCAAAAGAAAATTTGGATGTACGGAACATGCAAAATATGGTGGGGTGATCCTGGTTACCGGGTTCCCACGGGTCGACGGCATGGTACACGAGGAGGAATGTGCAACGAGAACTCGAACACGGTGCAAACACGAGCATATCATACAACACACATGCATTCGTTCACGGGCATCGTCTCAGTGTTATACCTTTGAAGCGTGCATTTTCAGAACGGATCATGTTTGTTGAGTGAAGTAGTGGTTCACGTTTCGAAGAAGAACTTGACACCCACTGGACGGTAGTGATACACACGTTGTCGGGGCAATTGATGAATCCGAGTCCCTTCGGGTGTAGTGGCACTCGGCGAAATCCAAGATGGTTTGACAATTCCGGGCATGCCAGTAGAGGTACTTGGCGTCAATGTGGTCTCTAGGGTACTTGACAAAGTCCACATCAGATGTAGTCATTCATATTTGAAGAGGAACTTGGTGCATCCAAAATCTTCAAGGTTCGTCATGTACTTGACATTTCGGTGCGGTAGTCAAACTTGCCTGTCTTGATGAACTGAAGGAGCATCGAGGGACTTGCAAAGGCCCTGCCTTGGGAGGCCACCAGAGGTGCGTGGTGGTAGCTCAGGTCGCTGGTCATCGGGGCATGGCCGAGAAGGTGGGTGGACGAAGTGGCCAGCGTTGGCTTTGGCATGAAGCAGGGGAGGCGAAGCTCCTACTAGGGCGATAGTAGCGAGCAAGCAACGAAACTTGGCGTCGACGTACACGCGCAGCCGAGAGAAGAAACGACTAGACCATGCTGCATTGGGCGAGGGACTCACGGACGGCGTGGAGGTCGAGGATGATGAGCTCGAGGTGGTGCTAGAGCATGGCAGCACGACAGCCAGGCGCTATGACAGACAAAGCTGGGAGGCGCACGAGGAGACTCGGGCGCGGTAGGGTAACAGTGTTGACGACGGGGACAACAAGGAGGCGGCTCGGGTCGGTGGGTCGAGGAACTTCGCCGGCGGGGCCTCTTGGAGCAGATCGGGCGCGAGGAAGGTCGGACGCACTGGACGCGAACGAAGGAGGGGTGCGGAGGGGCGACACTCGGCGCTAAGGAGGCCACGGGCTTGCAGGAGCTTCAGGGACGGCACGACGGAGGGGAACTTGCGTTGGTGGCGGAGAGGGGATCAGGCGCAGGGAGCTCCTCTTCCTGGCTCGATGTGTGAGAGTGGCGGCAGTCAGGGGGGAGATGGGGATCGAGAGGAGAGCAAAGGATCGAGAGGACGATCGGGCTAGGGTTGAAGGGGCATGCGGCTGGGCCTTGGGAAGCAAATGGGCCAGCCTCGCTGCAGTCTTAGGAGGCCCAACTAGGCTAGTGGGTTGCTCTCTCTCCCTTCTCTTCTATATCATACAACACACATGCATTCTTTCATGGGCGTTGTGTCGGGGTTATTCCTTTGAAGCATGCATTTTCAAAATGAATCAAGTTCGTTGAGGGAAGTAGTGGTTCACATTTCGAAGAGGAACTTAACGTCCACAGAGTCGACGGTAGTGGTACACACATTGTTGGGGTACGTGACAAATCCGAGTCCCTTTGGGTGTAGTGGCACTCGGCGAAATCCAAGATGGTTTGACGATTCCGGACACGGCGGTAGAGGCACATGGCATCAATATGGCCTCCAAGGAACTTGACAAAATCCACATCGGATGTAGTCGTTCATATTTGAAGAGGAACTCGTCCAAAATCTTCGAGGTTCGTCATGTACTTGACATTTCGATGATGTAGTCGAACTTGTCGGAGTCCTAGGAACGGGGGTCCCTAGGATTGCCTGCCTGCGGCCCGCAACGTGGCTAAGCCAGCAGGCCGTACGGCCCATCTTCATCAACAAGGCATCCAAGACCCTCGCGAGGGGCCAAGCCTCGTGAGGCAGACGACACAAGACCTCCTCTGGAGTGGCCTTGTCGGGCAGGCTCACGAGGAGCAGAGATATCAAGGCGAGGCAAACCTCACGAGGCTCTCGCGACGTGAGCCATGACGATCGACATCAGGTGGGCGCCAGGCGGGCGCCAGCGCGCGCAGCATCCTTATTTCCTCTTTGGAGCTAAGGAGGCTTGCGCAGGCGAGGAGTACCGAGGCATCAGGCAAAGGTTGCCATATCGGTGCAACAAGGCCAGGACCAGAAGTACGACAAGATGGAGGTCATCGTGGAGCCCAAGACGGCGTCACCACCAGAGCCTTTGGCAGGCGAATACCACTTTTGTCACGATAGCTTGTACTAGTTGTCCCCCTTAAAATTAGCCCGCCGTTGTTGTCTCCCTTCCCGCTCAATATTTGGGAAGAGGACCAGGGCCTCTATAAGTAGGACTAGCCACCACCATGGACGGGTGGAGATGAAGAGAGAGAGAGAGAGGAGAGAGATCACTCTCACCCACATAAGTTAGCCAAGCACAAGAACACCTCAACCTCAGGAGTCTGTTCTTCCCCTTGTATTGTTCATCATCAACCCAAGAGGCAATCCACCACCACCACACTGGAGTAGGGTATTACACCACAATGGTGGCCCGAACCAGTATAAATCTTGTGTATTTCTGTGTTGCGAGTTCGTCGAGTTCATCGAGTTCATCCGCGAGATCTTAGCGAGCTAGGGCATAGATCGGTGGGACGAAAAGACTTCGCGCGCACCCAGTGTTCGAACCTTAAGGGTTTCCTAGAACCCCACATCCGACAATTGGCGCGCCAGGTATGGGTGCGCCGGAGCTTCTTCTCTGACAACCGACTTGCAGGCGCTCCGCGGCCGCGATGTCCGACGACCCAAGAGCTGACTCCGACCGCTGGGCAGCCTGGCCAGCCCGGTTGGCGCCGCCCGCCTATGAAGACCTCAACCCCGCGCTCTAGGCGGCACGAGCACCGTCCAATCTGGTGGGGTGCGGGCGACGCGGCGGGCGTCATCTACCTCACTCTGCGGCAAGTGCGAGTCGCTGCCAGAGCCGCAAGCCACGCCGCGGCGATGGCGCCGCACTCACGGCGGGACAGGCAAACATGCGGGCAACACTCGTCGTGGCAAAGGAGCTGTTGCGGTGCCGGATGATGGAAAGCGGCCGGGATACACTGCTGGAACGCGTCACCGAGCTGCTGGACGCGGCGGCCTCGGGAGCCCTGCCCTTCTGCCATCAGCTTCCTCCTCAGGCCTCTACGGGGATTCTCGGCGGGCCACGCCGCCACCACGCACCATCAGGAACGCCAGGGGGCTTTGTCAACACCAACATGGCCGGCGGCACCGGGGGCTCTACCACCCCCGTACCGCCTGCAACAAGCATGGGCACAAGTGTCGCCTTCCATGGCCCAAGTGAGATGCCACGCTATCACCCCCAGGACGTCACGCTGGGTTGGGCAACATGGAGTGTGGGGCACCACAGCGAGGTGTTCGGGGTAACAGCCCCAAAAGCCTACGTGCCCCGCATGACGGACCAGGAGTACACGCCGGAGGACGACCCTGGCTCGTTCGTTGGAGAAGATTGGGAAGAAGGGATACTAGGAGTTGAAACTTTCCAGGAGCTACCGGGGAACCACCACGACCGCGTGTGCGACGTCCACTACAGGGTACCCCTAATCCCTCAGGAGCAAGCTTACGCTAACCATGAGTCGCGGGAGGAGCCGGTCACCGTAGCGGCAGGCGGCCCCAGCCCAACGGCCCCCCTGGCAGCGGGAGGATCGCGTTGCGTGCTGCAGGAGAGGGGTCGGGAGCCAGGCCCCTCCCCAAAGCGTGCAAGGCCAGGGGATACCAGGAGGTAGGCCCTCTGTCGGGGAGGCTTCGACGACCCTTCCCCCAACAGAGGACCCATGGTTGCCAAGGGAACCGCTGACGTCCCCTTTCCCTCTTTTGTGTCGTCCTGGTGACCGGTCGGCTCAAAGGAGGTCGAGGGTGGCGCAAGGCGGGGCCCTTGTCTGGCGATATGAAGCAAGGCCGGAACGTGTGAAGAAGGCCCAGTGCCTGTGAAGCTCGCCGCCCGTGACACTCTCACGTAATAATGAGTTGGGGCTATACACGCGCCGCAGTCTCAGGAGCGCCGGCCTCAGGCCGTGGGGCTCCCTCCCACACCTAGTGGCAGCACTTAGCTCCGCGTTTGTGAGAAGACTTGAAGACCTGAAGACTACACTAGGTGCCGGACGTGGCCTTTTGCTTTGGATCTCTCTTTCTGTGGCTTTGCTTTCTGGATCTGGATTTAACTTGAAGCTGAAATTTTATCGATGCGCGCGGGGGGTGCCTTTTCTCGTTCGAGCCATTTCTCTCCTTCCGGATCTCGCTTGGTTTGGGACTCATGTCCATCGCCTTTCCCTCGCAAGCTCCTCGCGAGCCAGACCACGCAAAGCACACACTCGTCAAGCACGCGCCAGCGCTGCAGCTAGCGCTCACCTCTTGAGGGGCCCCCTCAGACGCGGCGATAAGCTCCACATGATTGTCAGAAGCTCGTCGCTTCATGACCCAGCCCGGAGCTGGCCCTGACTAAGGTAAACCATGACGAGAAGCTCGCCCCCGGCTTCATGAGTTCACGTGGACACATACCCACATCGCATAGGAAAGTAAAAACTACAATTTGCTTACATGAGGGGCTCCCCCTCTCAAAATGCTCTTACGAGTCTTCCAAGGGCCACACCCGAGTTTTGCGTGCAGGATGAAACGACAGGAGAACATGGGATCAGCCCGAAACATCACTCGCTACATCACCCGCGGACGCGTCACTCGCGTCGTCGTCGTCTTTGTCGGTGTCGTCGCCGCCGTCGGCAACGCCCCCATCGCCGTCGTCAACCACGTCACCTTCGTCTGCGACGACCACCACCGCATCATCCTCCGAGGTGAAGTCCCTGACCAACGCGTCCACATGGTCCTCTACCCAACGTGCCAGGTCGCCCCGGACGGCTGTGGGTATGAGGGCAATGGCGGTGTTGAAGTCAAAGTTGGGGTCGGCATTCAGAAGGTGGCTGAAGACACGGGAGAAAGCGCGCTCAAGCAGACCACACCCTCTTTAGTCCACAAGCTGGCGAGGCCTGACAGATCGAGCCTCCAGGCGCGTCACGACCTCGGTGAAGAAGGTTAGGTGGCTGGCATAGTCATTCGAGTGAGGGGCCGGGGCGTTCTCGTCGCAGATGTAACCCAGGGCAGTGTTGGCCCTATTCCAGAGGTCTTGAAGCATAGGAGCATGCTCGCGCTCCAGCGTTTGGTGCTGGAGCACTTCCTCCCTGTTTTGCCGTGCGACGGCCTTGGCATCATCAACTCGGTTCCGGAGAGAGAGCAGCTAGGCGCGGGCGGACGCCAAATCTGCCTACGCCATAACTAGGGCGGCGGTTGTGGCCTCCGCACGCCTCTCGGCATCATCCAACCTAGGCCTGAGGGCGGCGGCCCTGCCCGCATCCTCTAGACCCGCGAGCCTCAGCTTCAGGTCGTACCTGCCCTCCAAATCTGCACGAACCTCGGCCACCCGATGATTGATCTCCTCCTTGACTCCGGCCTCGCGGGCCCCAACGGCGTCTTCTGCTTGAGCAACTTGACGCTCCCTCGTCTCCAGTGGCTCGAGCTCGAGGCTGCGCTCCACGGCTTCCAGGGCCAACGCCTCCTCGCGCTTCCGGACCTCCTCTTCCTCCACGGGCGTCCCCCTCAGAGATGCAAGAGCGGCCCCGCGCGCCTCCGTCTGCTGCTCAAGGGACGCGCTCCAGGCCTGGAGCCCCCACGCGCGCTCCTCCGTAGCCTCGCGACGGCGATCGGCCTCGTGAGCCTCTTCCAAGGCTCGCGAGCGGGCTTCATGGGCGATCCTGAGGGACGCCTCGGCCTTCGCATTCTCGAGGTCGCGCTGATAGCGACCGATGTTGATGGCCACCCTCAGCTTGTGCCGCTCCTCCACCATCCGGAGACCTTCAGCCTCAAGACGCGAATCGACACCAGCGAGCTCTTCATCGAGGTGACTCATCACGCTCATCGCCTCCTGGAAGAGCTCATGACGAACTACGCTCCGCCCGCGCTCGAGCTCGAACACTCGAACCACCTCGTCCTCTACCTCGGGGGCAGCAGGGGGAGCATCAAGTGGCGCGCTACCTCCCGGCGGTGGGCTGGGGGCTGGCGCCGCGCCTAACGTTAGACCGTCCTCGCGAGGAGCCCAAGTTGACCGGGGCTCACCGCTTGAAGAGGAACCAAAGATCGAGGTCAGCCAGCGGCTGTTCATGAGCAAAGGAGGAGTCTTGGGTACGCCCGCCGAGGTCCACACCATACCGTGGGGGAGGGGCGGCCAAGCCGAGACTCAGTGCGCCATGAAGGCAGGGACGCTCCCCCAACCGACCCTGCGCCAGGGGCGGCAGGTAGGCCAGGAACGCTCAAGGCCGATGGGGGAGTTGATGAAGGAGGAGGCAGCCTCTCGGAAGACGCAACAGCTTCACGGAAGGAGCCCTGAAGGGCAGATGTCAGAATAAGAAGACCACACGCAAGAAGCCACGACAATAAGATGCTTACGCATCAATAGCGATGTACTTCCGATGCTTCAATGGCCCGAAGATATTGCTGCCACTGGGGGACCCCTTCCTCTTGCGGAGCTCCTCGAAGTCCACACAAAGACGACCGAAGCGCTGGACGTGACGGCCGGTACACGGCAGAGCCGAAGAAGAACTAAGAGGGATGGCTTCAGGGGAGCCCGGTCGTGGTGAACTGCCCGACGCCTTATCACTGCAACCTCCCGATGCTCCTGGAGCCTCAGCCTCGGGAGCCACTTACTGCATCTCCTCAGCAACTGACGCCTCAGGAGGAGGGTTGCAGGCCCCCAAGGACAACACCCCCGGATCACCACTCGGCATGTGCTCCTCAGCACTCGAGCCACCGACCCCCATCGCAGCTCGCCCTCCGGCGCCGCCACCTAGGGCGAGCTCGGCACCGGCGGCAAGGAGGGGGACCACGATGACGGGGTTCTCGCGGGGCCCCGTCAAGCCGATTGGGCGCAACCCCCACTCATGAAAGGAAGGCATGCTTGCGGCAAATGTGACTTCGTTCTCGCAGCGGTACAACATGCAGCTGTTCCTGGGCATCTCATCTGGCAGAGGGACACCTGATAGGACCGTGAGCACTGTTTGTCGCACCGCAAGAGGAAGCCCCTCCTCCTCAAACCTCATGTTGTCCTGGCTGCGGAAGAAGTCCCACATCGGGAGGGAGTGGCGCTGAAGTGGAGCGACTCGACGCCTGACGAACTCCCTTACCACCATGGGCGCAGTCATGCCGAGGTCCTTCAACCACCTCAGCCTAGCCCAGACGGGGGCAAGGCAGGGGCTCGTGAGGTTCTGATGACCCCAGCCGGAGTTTGGAATAGCAGGCCCCACCGGAGCTTGGAGCAGAGGGTTGAGCATGCCGGCGTCAACAAACACCCATCGTGTACGGAAGTCACTCGTGGATGAAGGAAGCTCGAAGTCGACCCCCACGCCTGCCGTCGCAGCCACGGCCTGGAATCCCACGCACCCTAAGCTCTGCTGGGGACCGGTGAGATGCAACGAGAAGAAGTGGCGGAGGAGTGCCACGGAAGGAGCGATGCCCACCATGGCCTCGCACAAGAAGGCGAAGATGGCAAGAAGGGTCACATATTGAGGGTCGAGATGGAGCATGTGGATCTGATAGTGCTCGAGCACCGCGTTGAACAAGTTAGAGAAGGGAGGAATCGGGCCAGCCTAGAGGGCCTCAATGAAGATCGGAACCTCGGTGACTGCCCGAGCCACGCGAGCGCGAGACGCGAGCCAAGCTGCCGTCACTCCCCTCTCGTTGAAACTGGAGGCAAGCATGGGGCGCACCTTGTCCATGGCTTCGTCGTTGAGCACCCGGGGCCGGCCGAGTGCCGGCTCAAAGGATGGAGGCGCAGTTGGCGAGGATAGAGGTTTCTTCCCCTTCTCGGCTTGTTTCAGCGACATGGCGGCGAAGCAGGCGGAGCGCAAGTCAGATTGGGAGGACAGAGCAGGGCCTCGAGGAAGCAGGGAGATTGGAAGAGCCAGGCGTGGCGAAGGAAGAATATCTGTGTAAGAGGCGGGGCCGCATAACCAGGCGGATTCAAAGGCGATGTGGGGAAGCGGAGACGCCCACGTTCAATCAACCGCCACTCGTCAACCAAGGCCGCAAGTTTTGGGGCCCGCAGTGCTCCGTACTTGGCCCTTGGCTTCACCGCGAAGCCAAGCCCGAGCGCACCTTGGGCCCGGGGGCTACTATCGGCGTCCTGGGAATGGGGGTCCCTAGGCTTGCCTGCCTGCAGCCCGTGGCGTGGCTAAGCCAGCATGCCATACGTCCCATCTTGATCAACAAGGCATCCAAGAACCTCGCGAGGGGCCAAGCCCCGCGAGGTGGACGACACAAGACCTCCTCTGGAGTGGCCTAGTCGGGCAGGCTCATGAGGAGCGGAGATATCAAGGCGAGGCAAACCTCACGAGGCTCTCGTGATGTGAGCCATGACGATCGACATCAGGCAGGCGCCAGGTGGGCGCCAGCGCGTGTAGCATCCTTGTTTCCTCTTTTGTGCTAAGGAGGCCTGCGTAGGCGAGGAGTACCGAGGCATCAGGCAAAGGTTGCCATATCGGTGCAACAAGGCCAGGACCAGAAGGACGGCAAGACGGAGGTCATCGTGGAGCCCAAGATGGCGTCACCACCAGAGCCTTTGGCAGGCGAAGATCACTTTTGTCAGGATAGCTTGTACTAGCTGTCCCCCTTCAAATTAGCCCGCCATTGTTGGCTCCCTTCCCGCTCAATATTTGGAAAGAGGACCAGGGCCTCTATAAGTTGGACTAGCCACCACCATGGATGGGGGGAGATGGAGAGAGAGGAGAGAGATCACTCTCACCCACACAAGTTAGCCAAGCACAAGAACACCTCAACCTCAGGAGGTTGTTCTTCCCCTTGTATTGTTCATCATCAGCCCAAGAGGCAATCCACCACCACCACACTGGAGTAGGGTATTACACCACAACCGTGGCCCGAACTAGTATAAATCTTGTGTCTTTCTGTGTTGCGAGTTCGTCGAGTTCATTCGCGAGATCTTAGCGAGCTAGTGCATAGATCGGTGGGAGGAAAATACTTCCCGCGCACCCCAGTGTTCGAACCTTAAGGGTTTGTTGGAACCCCACATCCGACAGAACTTGCCGGTCTTGATGAACTGAAGGGGCATCAAGGGTCTTGAAATGGCCCTGCCTTGGGAGGTCAGCAGAGGTGCATGGAGGTTGCTCAAGCTACTGGTCATCAGGGCATGGACGAGGAGCGGCTGGAAGAAGTGGTCGGCGTTGGCCTTGGCATGAAGCAGGGGAGGTGGAGCTCCTGCTAGGGCGATGGTGGTGAGCAGGCAACGAAACTTGGCTTGACGTACAGGCGTAGCTGGGAGAAGCAGTGACTGGATCATGCAGCGGTGGGCGAGGGACTCCGAGAAAACGTGGAGGTTGAGGATGATGAGCTCGAGGCAGCGTTGGAGCATGGCGGCCGCCGCGACGGATGAAGCTGGGAGGTGCACAAGAAGACTCAGGCACGGCAGGGCGGCGGTGCTGGCGACAGGGACAAGAAGGAGGCGACTCGGGTCGGTGGGTCGAGGACCTTGGCCGGTGGCCAGGCTTGGAGAAGATCAGGCGCGAGGAAGGTCAGAGGCACCGAAGGCGAACGACAGAGGGGGGCGGAGGGGCGGCGCTCGGTGCTAAGGAGGCCGCGGGCTTGCGGGAGCTTGAGGGACAGCACGACAAAGGGGAACTCGCGGTGGTGGCGGCGAGGGGATCGAGCGCAGGGAGCTTCTCTCCCTGGCTCGATGTGTGCGAGTGGCAGCGGTCAAGAGGGAGATGGGGATCGAGAGGAGAGTGAGGGATCGAGAGGAGGATCGGGCTAAGGTTGAAGGGGCGTGCGGCTGGGCCTTGGGGAGCAAATGGGCCAGCCTCACTGCAGGCTTAGGAGGCCCAGCTTGGCTAGTGGGTTGCTCTCTCTCCCTTCTCTTCTATATAAAAAACAGAGATATGACAAAAAAGAAAACATGTTAGGGATGGAGCTTGAGCAGGAGGGTATTTTTCTCGGACTCATAAAAATGAGCTTGATCCAAGCAAAATAGAAATGAGCACGCATGTGAAGTTGAACTCAAACTCATTTGAATTTAATTCAAACGGGTTCGAGTAGGAAACGGGTGTTTGGAAGGTCCAAAATGGCTGAGTATTTTTGGAGGAACCTCGATAAAAGAGATAAATAATTATGGATTAAGTTTGGAGAACAAACTTGGAGCAAAAAGGCATGAGAGTTAGATTGCAAGTGGCTTGCGGTTAATTTCGAACTAATGGAATATTTATTATAGCTCCCTAAATATCGAGAGGATATGTTATAAAGAGAAACCACCAAGTGAATTCCCTCGATTTAAATAGATCAAAGATCCATGCAATTTATTTACTTGAGTTTTTAAAATGGTTGCATGAAGACATGCTGCAAAGCAAATGATGCAATGGTGAAATGCAACAAACAAATAATTAACGCAACTGAAGCATGGAAGGCATCTGGAGTGTCGGTCTTGGGCTGTCACGTCCTTGGCGTTCAGAAGAGCTGGGCGCACCGCCAAACAAACTTCTCGGGTAGCAACATCCTCTTTCACCATGGTTATCGTCTCCTGTTGGCACAAAAGGATCTGGAACTGCTTGTTGTGCCACTCGCGTAGTTCACTGCCCTTGTCCCTCAGCTTTTGATTCGTGAGGCTGGCGGAGTTGCACTACTCCTTGAGCGTTTGCCACTTCTGGCTATACCTGCTCTGCATCTCCTTGATGCCTGTTGCCATGGACTTTAGGAAGGACAGGTCCATGACTGCACCGACTGAGTCATCAACCTCTTCAGCTCACTGGAACAACATTGCCATGATGCGCTGGATCTCTTCATCAAGGTCTGTACTTACTATTGCAGAAGAGCCAGGGGCTCCGAGTCCAGGCTGGACGAGAACCAACACCAGCTTGCTCGAAGACGGTTGTAGGGCCACGACCGAGGTGCCAAACTAAGGAGGAGGGCTCATAGTTTGAAGGGGAATTTTCTCTTCAACCACTACCTCTGATCCTGGTGCGCTATCGGCGATCTTCTTTGTTTCCTTCGGGGATTTTTGGATATCCCCGACAGCATGTTCCTGGCCCTCCTCGACAAGAATCTTGGTGGCCTCTTCAGCGACATCCTTGCCAATGCTGGCCACTTCTTCCAGCAGCTCTGGTTCCCCGGCCAACAGAACTACAGACGAGATCAGCAAGCAATGACAAGAAATAATAGACATTCGTGAGCTAGAGACTTGAAGCAAGATAATGCAAGCAACAAAGGACAAAAGAGTAGGCGAGTTACCCAAAGATGTTTGTCGTGGTAGGGCGTCAGCGTCCCCAGCAACATCTGTTGCCGGGGGATGGCCCTCACCCCCTTCCCCGGTAACCATAGCATCAGCATGGGCCGACCCTTCCGTGGAGGCCCTTACCGGGGATCCCTCGGCTCGGTCTGCGGACAGGGTGGGCCCCTCCTTGAAGGCCTCACTCTAGATGGTATCCCCGTCTTACTTGGCAGGGGATGGGACAAGCTCTTCTACGCCTCCCCCGGCGGGAGAAACCTGTCCCATGCCATCGTGCCAGGGGCTAGTCTGGGGGCTTGGCGCTGGGTCATTCGTGCTGCCTCCTGCCAGGACCGTGCCCCTTGAAGGCCCCGACAACTCCACTCACTTGGCCTGTTTGGCCCGGTGAGCAAGGGTTTCTTCTTCATCTCTGTCAAGGCCAACAAACAAGATTGGGTCAAACCAAACCAACAACCACATGATGCTTCAACAAGAAAGATAGATTTTTACTTACTCGTAATCGATGAGCATGGAGCCCAGCGCGAACTCCATCGGTGGTGGGGTCGCTCTGCCCCTCTTCAGGGTCGAGGGAGCAGTGCTTCCCATCAAGTTTGAGCCTTGTGGAGGCGCATGCGGCTCTGACAAAGATGAGTCGTGCGAGGAGCTCGAGCCCAATTGGAAGCTAGGGTCGACCCCCATAACCGGTCACCACTTGGCCGGAGGGGTCTTGGCTCCAGAAAGGTGAGAAGAATAGCGACGCGTCACGTCCGGCCTGTCACCTTTGGAGGCGATATTCTTCACCTTCTTGGTGACAGGCGCAGGAGCAGGAGCCACTGGTCCTCGGCTAGCCTGTCTGCGAGGATGCTGGTCCAGGTCTAGCTCTGGAGCTTGAGGACCCGCTGCAAGCCACTCCTCTTTGGGCTGCTCCAGTTCTTTAGCCTCGTCCCCTTCTTGATCCTCTGCTGCCACGACCTAAAGGGCCTCAACCTCGACAGACTCACCCCCGACAGCATCCTCCGTGGCGCGCCCCTCACTCCTGCCGTGGGATGAGCCCGCGTCTTCCGCCTCCTCCTCATCTTCCTCCTCCTCTCCTATGGGCCTTGCTTTATCGGCAGCCCGAAGCACCTTGTCCTCCTCAATCCGCCTCCTGATGAACTCTGCTTCCACCGAATAGGTGCGCTTGAACATGTTGCCCTCCACCATGAAGTCTGCATCGAGCTCAGGTAGTCGCCAAATAGCCACAACTCCATAAGCATTGCAGTCAGGCATCCATTTCAAAATCCGGTCCAGGGCAGAGTTGACATTCAGCGGTACGACCTTTGCCGGATATTTGAACGACCCGAGGCTACCGAACATCTGTTTGCACAGCGAGCCGTGGCCATAAACCGATAAATTATTGGTGAGGCCTGGATGTAGGCGCATCCTGTCCGCATCATCTCCATACTGTTGGATTCAGGGCTCCGCAGACCCAAGAAAGGTTCGAACTCTGGGTGTGTGCGAAGAACTCAACCTCTCTAGCCAACCAGTTCGTCACCCCCACGGTCTAGCTCGATGAACAAGAAAGAAGATGGACACAACAATTTACCTAGGTTTGGGCCACCTTGCGGTATAAGACCCTACTCCTGCTTTGTGGTTGATTAGCCTCTCGAGGGGTTGAGGATGAACTAGTACAAGGGAAGAACAACCTCACGAGGTCTGCTCTGGTGTGGGCATGAGCTAGTGTGGTGTGGATCTGATCCAGCTAGCGCTCTCTCTCCTATGGTGGTGGCGAAGATATATTTATAGTGGCCTCGGTCCTCTTCCCCCAAAACATAGGCGAGAATGGATCCCACAGTGGCCAATTTTGAAAGGGGACAAGTAATACATCTTATCTTGACGAAAGGTGGTCTTCGCCTGCAAAGCTTCTGGTCGTGACACTACGGTGGGCTCCGTGATTACATCCGGCCTGCCATCCTGGCAGTCTTGGTGACTTGGTCTTCTTGCATGGGAATGGAAACCTTTGGTTGATTCCTCGGGACCCCGCGCCCGCGCTTGCCTCCTTAGCACTAAAGAGGAAACCTACTCCTCTGCACCCGCTAGCACCTGCCTGGCCTTGGTCGTGACGGCTTGCGTCACCTCGACCTCATGAGGTGGGCGCCTGCATAGAAATCTCTGCTCCTCAGGAGGCAGCCTGGGGAGGCCGCTCCCTCCGGAGGTCTTGGCGTCGCCCGCCTCACGAGGCTTGGCCCCTCGTGAGGGTCTTGTCTTGAAGGTGTTGTAGATGGATCGTACCAGGCCGTCAATGGAGCCACAACATGGGCCGCAAATACGCAATTCTGGGTACCCTGGTTCCCAAAACACCGACAGTAGCCCCCGAGCCCAAGGTGTGCTCGCACTTGGCTTCCAGGCAAAGCCAAAGGGCAAGGGCGAAGCATCCTGGCCCCAATCGCATGCAGACTAAGTCGACATGTGGCGCTTGATGGAACATGACCGTCTCCACTTACCCACACTGCCTCGGCAACTGCCCGACTTGACAACTGCCTAATGCATGCAAAAGCCATCATTGCCTAGAATCGCGGGAGGCCGGAGATTGGCCTCCCTCCGACTATAAATGAGAAAGGGGGCGGAGAGCCCAACTCATCTTCATCTTCTCGCTGCTCGCTCCTCCCTCTTCCTCTTTGTCCCATTGTCTTGCCAGAGCGTCCATGGCGCCAATGAGGAGGTTTTCCATCACGGAGAAGGGAAAAACCCCTCAGGTGGAACCTGAGCAGATCCCGCTGAAGAAGAGGCATGATTGCTCTCGCGATGACACTACAGTGCCCATGGTGACGCGTCCTTGGCACGAACACGCTCTGTCAGGCTTCCTGGTCCGCGTGTATGCTTGCGCGCAATGCCCTACCCATGGGAGCGGCCACGGATGTCTTGGGGAGCGGGGCCATGGAGAAGAACAAGCGGTGGCCATACGGCCACCCCGCCCCGCAGACCCATGCCGAGCGCACATCCCTTGAGTTTGTGGTGTGGGCGGCAATGCCGCCACGCACGTGGCTATGGCTCCCATGGTCACTAGTGAGGGAGATACCGCCGAGGGGGCCCGTCGAGCTGTGGCTGCAGCACGATGGTTGTTGTAGCCAGGCTTCGGAAGCGGAAGTCGAGGTCGTCGACTCCGGCGACGCCTTCATGACTCAGGGATGAGGCGCGATCGCTTGCGCCTACCACCCGGAGGGGGCCACGCCATCCACTTCTAGTACGACGGGGCATCAACTCTCTTCTTCAAGGTCTTCGGAGAGGACGACCAGTGCCTGGAGTGCTACCCCAGGGGAGGAGGTCAAGGAAACGGGGCCACCGGGGGTGTACTTGCCCTTGGCCTTGTCCACGACTCTTCTGATAGCAGTAGTGCATCCTCCTGACATGGCTTGAGCGATGACGACAGCTACGAGCCGCCGCGCCACCGTGGCCGGGCCTAGTGGAGGCAAGGTGCCAGCCTGACGTCACGGGCAACATTGTTTGGGCCGCGGTCCTTAGGAGGCCTATTCCATTTTGCTTTGTTCCTAAGAAAAACTATGAAGATCCCCTTGGGGGTATGTAAAGGCCGTGATGCTTTTGTCTTAATGTTATTATTTCTAATCAATTTCATGTTTGCGCCTCTCGCTTTTACATGCTTCCCCATTTCATTCTTGCGGCAGCTTAGTGCTCTATGCTGGCAGGACCCAATCCCCATGCAAGCTTCGGCCGTCACTGGTATGCTAGGTCGTGATGCCGTTGTTAAGGCCAGGAGGTGAGCGGCCCGAGGTCCTATAAGAGCCCCTGAGGCGCGATGGTCAGGGGGTCCCCTTTGGCGCACAAGTGGCTCCTGAGGGACTGAAAGGGAAGCTTCCTTGCCCGAGCGAGGTCGCTAGAGACAAAGCGCTGATTATAAAGTTCATGCCCGCACATGTGAGGTGACTTATCTTGGCGAGCCTGCGGGGACTCTTTTGAGCTTCTTGTGCGACATTAGGCTATGTCCTCTTGGTGGCGCCCCTGGGCGCGACTCGCGCCAACCCCATCTTTCTCGCTCGTTTGGATGCTCTACATCCTCCGGTCCCAGCCCTCGAGCGAGGCATAGCCGCCGCTGGTGTGCTAGGTCGCGATGCCGTGGTCAAGGCTAGGGGTTGAGGGCTCGAGAGCCAGTAGGAGCCCCTGAGGCGTGGTGCTCGAGGGCCCCCTTTTTAACGTGCAAGCACCTTGCACGAGAAAAGAGTGGTCGCCTTCGAGGAGGTACCTAGGAGGGGTTGTGCCCCGAGGTGCTGGCTAGGCCACTCGTGGTCCCGGCTCCGGAGGTTCCTGCAAGTTAGCCGAAGAAAGAAAATATAGCACATAGCCGCGCTTGCTATCCTGCCGGTGATCTTTCCACAAGAAGACGAAGGCACTAAGGACCCGGTGAGGTGACGTGCGCGGGGGCCAGCCGTGAGCTAGAGCTCGGTATCTTAGGTTTATCAGCGCTGCAGGGAAGGACCCGAGCACATGCACCGTGCCAGCAGCCCGGTTGCGGGATGAGCAAGAGGCGGGTTTAGCAACGCGCAGAGGCCGCGAGGGGAAACTCCAAGGATAACGAGACGACAGGAGTAACGTCAACAACCATGATATCTCAAGCATGCATAACTGGTCCGGAGTACATGAATTAAAATGGTGTGGCTGCAGGGGCTGGCCCTAACAACTTGAGGATAATGCAGCACAAGTGGTGCCCACAACTGAACAAACTAAAAAGTCACCTGGCATCATCGTCGTAGAGGTGTTGGAGTAGCTGAAGATGCATGCTGCAGAGATTGTTCCTCACGAGTCGTCTGACTCATGAGTCTCGAGGGGCTCCAGAGGTCCAGGAGGCTCGGGAGGGTCCAACACATCCTCCATCAAGATTTCCTGGCGCCTGGCCTTGTGAGACGCCAGGACGCCCTGCATGTAGCACTGGTGCGTGGCAGCCATGTTCAGCAGGCCGAACGGCGTGCGGACATACCTAGAGGGGCAGCCCCCACTCCGGTCGATGCAGGACAGCTAGAAGAGCTCCTAAGAAGCGGCCATGTTGAGGCCTGGGTGTTGACGCAGACGCGTAGCTCGCTACCCATGTCAGGGGCGGCAACTACACTGAGTGGTGCTGGGCAACGCTCGCCGCGCATGGCTCGCGCCTCCTGAAGCTCTTTGATTGCCTTGGTGATGAACTCCTGAGCACCTGGTGCCTCGCACCATTCTCACGGAAGCGTGTGTTGAAGCATGCCTCCACCTGGTGCCGAACGCCTCCCTCGTGACGTTCGTCAGGTGAGAGGCCCTCCAGACAAGAGGCCCTGAGCCCATCCTGAGAGGGGTGCCAGGCGTGCCTTCCTATGCGAGAGGGAAAGGTGCCCCAGATGTGGGCGCGAGGCCTGAGGCATGATCGTCGGACGCCCCAGCCTCCTGACGGCCCCTGAGGAGGAGATGTTTCTTCTTCTTGGGGACGGTCTCAGGAGGATGGGTGGCACCCTCGTCATATGAGTTTTTGACTGTCGTGGCCTGGTAGGCTCACTCGAGGGACAACACCGCATCCTTCTCATCACAGGCGACCATGATGATGCCGCCACTTCCTCGCATCTTAAGAACATTGTAGCCATTGGTGAGTCATTGCCATGAACTTGGCGAGGGTCTGATACCCGAGGATGGTGTTGTACGGGAGGCGAATGTGGGTGACGTCAAAGTTGATAAGCTCGGTGCGGTGGTTGTCACGCTTGCCGAAGGTCACAGGGAGATGAATCTGTCCCAGGGGAATAGTGGAGCCTCGGTCACCCCTGAGAACGGCTTGGTGGGGAGGAGCTGGTCGTAGGGCACCTGAAGTGTCTTGAACGTCTCGATCAAGAGGACATTGAGCCCCGCGCAACCATCGATGATTGTCTTGGTGACGAGGGCGTTGCCCATGGTCAGCGAGCAGAGCATTGGGAGCGCGCCAGCAGCAGCTGAGCACTTGAGCTGGTCTGTAGAGTCGAAAGTGACGGCGTACTTGGACCACCTGAGGGGACGCGACGCCACGATCTTGGGAAGGGCCGCGTTCACCTCATGAGCGAACTGCTTGAAGATGTGATGAGAGGCGAGGGCCTGAGCACCACCCAAGATGTAGGCAATGGCGCAAGGCTCTTGGAAGTCCCTAGCCCCATCATCTTGGCAGTGGTCGTCGTTCCTCCTTGGTGGCGGTGGCAGTGGAGGGAGACTGGCGTTGCCCTGAGGTCGGTCCTCACGAGGTTGGTCTCTGCAGGGACCATCGCGAGGCTAGCCCTACCAGTGGTCCGCACGATGCTGATCACGCCAGTCCTGGCGGGGGTAGCGGTTGTCCCAGTGGCCTCCACCACGGCCTCCTCCGTGGCCATAGCCATGGTGGTTGTGCTCGGGACAGTGGCCAAGGCGCCTATCACGGATCGCCCTGAGCTCCTGGAAGTCGCTGGTGTTGTGTCTGTGGACATTGTGGAAGAGGCAGAATAGGCGACTGCCCTTGGGATTCAGCATGGTCACAACCGCGCTTCATCTCAGGGTCATCCGCGAGCACAATAGGGCCCTTGTGCTTCACGTCCTTGTCCTTGGCCTTCTTGTCTCCAGAATCGGCCTCCAGGAGCTCCAGGAGGGAGAAGCGACCTTCCTCTACCCTCGTGCACCTGGTTACCATGTTGAAAATCTCCAGAGCCGAACACAAATCTTCGTGTATGGCGAGCTCTTCCTTCATCTTCACATCCCGGGCTCCATCAGTGAGTGCCGAAATGATGGCCTCGTCCAACACCTTAGGGATCCTAAGGCAAACATTGGTGAAGTGTTGTATGTATTTGTGCAAGGTTTCGCCCAGCTGCTGCTTGATGCGCCATAGGTCGCCTGTTGCGGGAGCTCAGTCGTGAGTGCCCTGGAAGTTGGCGATGAAGCGCTCACGCAGCTCGTCCCAAGAGGAGATCGATAGCACCGGAAGGTTCAGGAGCCACAAGCGTGCACCGTCTTTGAGGGCCATGGGAAACAAGTTTGCCATGACTTTGTCATTGCCGTTCACCGCCTCGATACTCAGCTCGTAGAGCTATAGGAACTCAGCAGGGTCAGGGATACCGTCGTAGCATGGAGGCAGATTCGGCTTGAACTTGCCAAGCCAGATGATGCGGCGCAGCTCCAGGGTGAATAAACGGCAACCCACCGCACTCACGGGGGTCGGCCACTACATCACCTGACAGCTTTCTTCGTCGCGCACCGGTGTCCTACGTGCCGGGTCGCGCTGGGGTGCCTCACGCCTCAGCTCGTGGTTTGCACCGTGCAGAGGAGGAGGAGGAGGTGGCGTGCCATGAGCCACGTCGCCTGCCAGAGATGGCGGGGGACTAAGTGAGCGGAACGGTGCAGGGACCTCTCTAGCGGCGCTGACGAGCTCGACGATGTGGGCGAGCCAGTCATCGTAGAGGTCTTTGGCCGGGCGATAGCACAAGAGCTCGCGCGCCATGAGTAGCGCAGCCTGCACATTCCCCATCCTGCGACAAGCGTGAGAAGACGACGTCGTGACTGGTCATGACGCTGTGATGGGCTCGGTGATGACATGTGTCTTGCCGTTCTGGCAGTCTTGGTCTTGTTGCATGGGAATGGAAAAATTTGGCTGATTCATTGGGACCCCGCGCCTGCGCTTGCCTACTTAGCACCAAAGAGGAAACCTGCTCATCTGCGCCCGCTGGCACCTGCCTGGCCTTGGTCGTCACGGCTTGCGTCACCTTGACCTCATGAGGTGGGCGCCTGCATAGAAATGTCCGCTCCTAAGGAGGCAGCCCGGGGAAGCCGCTCCCTCCAGAGGCCTTGGTGTCGCCCGCCTCACAAGGGTCTTGTCTTGAAGGTGTTGTAGATGGGCCGTACCAGGCCGTCTATGGCGCCATGCCATGGGCCGCAGGCAGGCAAGTCTGGGTACCCTATTTTCTAGAATGCCAACATGTACCGCCAGGCGAACCTGTCTCTTTTCTGCAGTGGCGCGATGTAGCGTCGGAGGAAGTCAGCCCCCACCTGTTCAATGGTTAGCCCAACAGCTTTAAGATGGACGATCCTGTTTATCACCGGGCGAAGCCTGTCATCAGTAAGGCCTGGCTCCCCCTAATTGCTGTCGCGCACAACGCACTCCGCCCGTGCCCGGCAGTACTTCGGAGCATCCGCGTCCTGAATCTAACACCAGTTCGCCCTCCATTCTTCCCATCTGCCACGCTGCTGACCAGGAAGGTAATCCCAATTATCCCTTTTGCCCCGAGGGATCTAACTTAACTTCCCTGAGCGGTGAGCCTTGTTTTGGACCCTCGGGACGAAGAAGTGCCTGAACAGATCCACATTGGGGGCAACTCCGACAAAGTTATTTCTTAGATGGGAAAAATCACCATTCACGCCATTACATTTGGTGTGAAATCCAAGAGGTGGAATCCATACACCACCAGCATCACCTCAAAGAAATCTGAGAAAAGGGGGGCTGAGGCTGTAGAGAAAGTATGCGCAGAAAAAGTGGTGCAAATTTGGCGGGTCCTCTTTCCCCTCCGGCAAGACCACAAACGCGCCATGCCCTTTCGGGACTTCCCTCCCCCACATATATGCATACTTTGCGACCAGGTCATTGCTGTCCAAGATCGACGGGAAGAAGACCAAATCTTCTCGCCGCTTCCTATCAAACTCTGTTGCTTTCTTCTTCTTCCCCTCCGCTACAGCCTCCTTTGCGGTGGTCGCCCGCTTCCCCTTCACGGCGGCTTTTCTTTCCCATCCTTCGGGGTTGCGGCAACGGTGGAAGGTTGGATGGTGTGTTGGAGGCGGGTGTGGGTGCAGGAGCGGTCGCTTGGCTTGAGGAGGAAGATGATGGAGGATGAAGCGGGTGGAAATGAGCAGTGCTGTAACATCCCAAAATTCTAAATTTTGGAATGTTATAATAATTAGATAGATTTGATTGATTGTTTGATTGATTGACTAAAAGTGAGTGAAATTCAAAACTTTTTGAAAGTTAAATGAGAGGGAAGAAAAGGACTTTCCCAAACTTTCTTTTTGCATTTTGGTTGATCCTAGAAATTCTACGCAACTCAATAACCCACGGAGAGAGTTGGGGATTTCGTTATTTTCATATTTGAGTTCCCTCAAATTTTGAGAATAGGATCATTTGATTTTATTTATTTTATCGTTAATTATTTATATTACAAAAATATGAGAGAGGAAATAAAATGACTTTCCAAAAATAAAGAAATATTGAGTATTTAATAATAAAATCAAATAAGATTTTATTTCGGAGTTTTTCGGAGTTTTATTTGAATTTAGGAAAAATGTGCATTTTTCAAAATTGCATTTAGGTCCCAAATAAATGTTCACCTTGTGAGGCTTGATTTTAGAAGCCCGTGAAAATTTATTTCGGAATTTTTGGAGTCCGTTTAGTATTTCTTTTATTTTTTCTTCCGAGTGGAATAATTAAAAAAAACGAACCGAGTTCGGGCCGTACCCGAGCGGGACACCGCCCGGGGGCAGCCTTTAAATAGCGCCGCCCCGAGCCGCCCCAGCCCATCAGCCCCGCCTCGATCCGCGCGTGCCGTCGGAGCCGCCGCCGTCGACGATTCCGCCGCCCGAGGTTCGTCGCGCCTCGTTTTCCGTGCCGAAAAAAAATCGGCGTTCGTCGTTTTTCTTTTTCTCGGATTAAATCCGTGATTTTTCTGATCGCGATTCCTGATCCGATTTTCGTTTTAGTTTAACGTTTCGCTCGTTTATCGGAATCAGGCGATTCAAGCACCTAGAGTTTCATCTCGAAACCCTCTATCCGTTTAACCAACTTATACATGATTTTGCTACTGTAAAATTTGCCTTAGATCCAGATTACTAGAACGAAGTTGTTTTCTTTCCCCGTTTGACTTTCGTTGCTTTGTTCGATTTGATTCTTTTTGCCAACCGGAGTTCTTAAGTTGAACCTTCTGGTTAGATCTCTTATTTGAGTTTTACCTGTGCATTAGATGAGTACTTATTGTATGCTTGTTTGTTTGTCTGCGATAGAATACCCGGAGTGCGCCGCCTGTTACTTCGAATCTTTAGGTTTCGCGGATCATCAGCAAGGCAAGTTCACACTTTGATCATACCTTTTTCATACCCAGTTTTTATTGCATTAGATCAAACCTCCAACATTGCATGATTAGGATCAAATTAAGTTGTGGGTTGGGAAGTAGTTGATGAGGTAGGAACCTATTGCCCTGTTACTATCAAACCTTTGGGAGTTACTTTTACGTTATGCTTATATTGCCATGCTATGCTCGTAGATGTGGATTGGGTTTTGAGAGTATCCATGACAGATGTGAGATTGTTATTTAATGGTTCAACTTAAGGTGGCAACTTAAATACATATCTGGGTGGATTGCTAGGGGCACCCTGGGGATATACCGGTGGACTTGCCCGGACACCTGGGGATATACCAGTGTTGTCCTAGGAGATCCCGGGGATATACCGTGTGATCATCCTACGGTCCGCCACCCAGGCTCAAAGGGATCATAAGATTATTCATGCTAGAAACTTCCGTGTGCAGCCATAAGCTATTATGGGCTCTAGCATAGTTGACTAAGTCGTGTGAACTCTTACAGTGGTAGACTAGTAGATGTAGGGGATGTAGGTGGTACGGTCTACCCATTGTAAGGTGCTAGCGCTTCTGAAAGACTATGTCTCGGTCATCCGTCTTCTCAAACACCATGTAGTGCGAGAAACCAAACGGAGGCGATCGAGTCTTGTGGGGAAAAGTGCGCAAACCTCTGCAGAGTGTAATAAACTAATCATGGTTAGCCGTGTCCTCGGTTATGGACATCTTGAGTATCTAGTTCTTGGATTATCCTGTTGATCTCATCATGTTACTTTAAATGAATATTGTTGGGTTTAATGATGTTACTTAATTGGGATTGAGAATGCTGTCAACCATTCTCAATGTTTAACAACCACCATGATAGTTAAATAAATTTATTCCTTTGTAGTAGGGAAAAATTGGCTTTTCGCAAAAACCTTATAACCATAGAGCTTTTCCACCAGCCATATATGCATGTAGTGATAGCCTTTATTCATCATTATCCTCTGGTGTGAATTTGCCAGTACATTCAATGTACTGACCCTCTGTGGCTGCAACGTCTCATGTTGCAGGATTATCTTACGACGAGTAAGAGATACGTTAGGGTTACGATTTCTACACTCAACTTTGCCATTGGTGTTGATGGGAATCCACAACCTTGTTACTTCCGCTATTTTGGATTGAGGTAATAGTATTTACATTACTTTATACATGTGATTTACCTCTGTTATAAATCCTCGAGTACTGTGTGTGTCAACATACCGATCCAGGGATGGCACTTAAGCACAGAGACTTGATCCATTCGGGTCGGGTCGCTACAAGATGGTATCAGAGCACATGTTGACTGTAGGATGTGACCCTAGAAACTGGCAAGCCCATAGGAAAGATTTTCTCTATAACTTTCTTTTCAAAAAAGGATCTTTTACCTCTCTTCTCTTCTGAGCTTATTCAAAAATTCCCTTTAGTGAGACCATACCCCTTTCCCCTTTTGACCACTAGAAGATTCAACTGATGAGACCACTCCAAGCAGTACAAGATATGGGACAACTGAGACCACTTCGGAATGAAGAAGATTTTACCGTGCATTATAATAATGGAAACGACAACGGTTGAAGACTCCGGAGACTAGGAGAATTTGTAGGCTATGAAGAATTTCCAGAATTGGTATGACCTAGGAAGGCTACCCTTATGGAACTTGGCAGACTATGGAAGTTGTCAATACCCAAGATCAAGGTGTATCGGAGAAAAGACTGAAACAAGGAGCATGAGAACTCAAAGTTTTGTCAAAGAAAACCCTAAGGCGGGAGATATCAACTATGGAATGATAGCTCAGGGGAATTACAAGAGTAGAAACACAGCTATCCATGATGTCATTGCCCGCTGATGCTATTGTCACCATGCTTAGTTAAGGATGCTTTCTTCAGAATGGATTTGATGGAAGAAGGCTGATGGAGCACCTATTAGTAAGATGAAGTTTTAACCTTAGCCGGTGTATCACTAGGATCTGGAGTAGTACATCAAGAAGTTTAAGGTGGAGCTCCATGAAGCCATATTAGACAAGGAAGCATTTCGTGAAGAACTCAGGAACCAAAAAGCTAAAAGTAGCCAAGCTGGAGGAGCAAAACCTCGAGAAACCGCAGATTTGTCAGGAACTGAAGGAAAGTATGACCATGGCTCATGCCAAGGATGTTGAAACCCATAAGTTTGGAATGCAACTCTAGAATATTCAAGGATGTCACCAGAGACTTTGCTACAACAAAGATGAGCTGGCAAAAGGACTTGAGAAAGACAAAGCATGATCAAAAGAAGCCATCGAAGACAGGAACAAGACTTGAAGAGTTTGGCGAAGTTGACCTTTAGAAGACTAAACCCCTGTTATATACCTACGTTAGATGCGACGTTTGTGAGCTGTCATTTGTTTGATGTTTTTCCCGACAGCCACAAATAAAATCTGTCTTTTCAAAACTTTTGTTTGTATTGTGTGCATCCCTCTCTATATCTCTGATCTCACCCCAAACCCATGGACCCAATAGAGGATGAATGAAGATGAGCTTGTATTTTCTGGACCGATGAGTCAATTGGAGATGGACCAATGGATTCAGAACATGGAGGATCATATGGAGAACAACCCTATAGTCGGAAAGGATATGACCCAACATGCTCTTCAGTGCTTTGAACGAGGTGCTGCTACTTGGTGGAGGATGTACCAAAACATCAATGGATGGCAAGGAGTAACCACATGGAAAGAATTTAAGTTGACTTTGCCAAAGTCTCAGCTTGTGTCCCAGAAGTTGAAGCCTTATGGAAAGGATATGAAGAAACGTTGTGCATGCAAGATTTGTGGAGAAATCGGATACACCCATAAAGAACACAAGGATGAGTGCCCTAAATGTGAAGGAAGTCACCCAGTTGAAGAATGCCCAACTAGGCAGATTACTTGTTTCTTGTGTGAAGGGACTACCCACTATCCTGCCCAGTGTCACATTTACCCCATGGTACAACGAACCATCCAGCAGGAGAAAGAAGTAATGAAAGGAGCCCTCATGGAAATTTTAGAAGAAATTGTGATGAAGGAAGTGGTGGAGGATACACCTAAAGAAGACCCGAGTAAACCCTGCACTAAGTCTTGCTATTCATGTGGAGAAGAAGGACACATCTCCCAAAATTGTTTGAATGGGGCTCTAGTAGAATTCCCGACAGAGGAAGTAGAATATGACCCACAGGAAATAGAAGCCCTGATTGGAATGAAAACTTCCAGAAAGAGAAGCAGAGTGGATTCCAGGAAGGATCTGAGTCATATCACATGTTATAGGTGCAAGGAGTCAGGGAACTACCTCAACAGTTGCCGAAAAAGAAAACCTCGATACTTGTCAGAAGTAATATGTTTTAGTTGTAATGGGGCAGGGCACTTTGCCAGAGAATGCCCCAAGGAGAAGGAAACTTGTGCTAAATAGTTGAGTTTGCAAATAAAAGAAATGGAGTAGTAGAAGTGAAAACATTTTCTTTTATATCGAGGTGTTGAGTTGAGACATGTAATGGAAAAGCGAGAGATTGTAATCACTTGAGAATGAATAAAGTTAGCATCATTGATACTGATATGGATTTTATGAGTTGTTACTCTATGAAGAAGGATTTTGACCATTCTGAGGATATGAGAAATATGATCTATGGAAGATTTGTGCATTTTAAGGGTGGTAGTACACTATAAGAACCCCTGACCCCTGGAAAAGATAAGGATACCCCACTGAGTGGATTCCGGATAAAATGAATATGAGTTTTGTCTCGATATGGGTGACACCCCAGGAGTGTGTGGGATGAAGTTGGAGACGTCAGTTGTTTGGAACAAATGTGATCAAGGAGTCAGAAGAGAATGTTAAGTTGATTCGAGATAGACTGAAGGTAGCTCAGTCCAGGCAGAAGAGTTATGCAGACTTAAAAAAACTCAAGGAGGTAGTCTATGAGATTGGAGACAGAGCATGTCTTCGTCCCCTCTGCGAGGAGTTAAACGATTTGGAGTTAAGGGACAGTTAGCCCCGAGATTTGTAGGACCATACCGAGTTTTGGAGCATATGGGAGAAGTGGCCAACAAGTTAGAGTCACCCGAAGGACTGTCAGGAGTTCATAATGTGTTTCACGTTTTCCAGTTGAAGAAGTGTCATGCAGAGATGGCCAATATTCCCCTGTAAGGACGGTGGACCCTAGAAAGGATAATGATGTTCCATGAAGTGGAGTATGGACTTCATAAGTATAAGTTTTTAACTCGGTATGTGGGATATTCCACGAGGATGAAGAGATGAATTACTATTGGATATAAAGGAGGTATGATGTTGGAAATATGGATCAATGGAAACTCCATGATGAGTCTGAGTAATCATGTCCTAGTTTGGTGCCAATAGAAGGAAGAAAGACAGTACAATTGGATGGATTTAAGAATACTAGGAAGTTGGAAGTTGGAATAATGATCAGTTGCTCGATGATAAGTTCAAGGACTACAAGTGATGAGATGGGCCATAACCCACAGGCCCCAGGACCTGCCAAGAAGCAAGCACATTCTTGCTGAAGGAAAAACCCTAGAGGAAGTCACGATTTTATCGACAGACGATCTTATAGGAGTTACTCAAAACCCGAGAGATTGTGAAGGAACGATAGATATTTGTTTGGCTTGCAAAACCAATGGATTTATCCGAACCTTGGTTCGTCGACAAGAGAAATTCTGCAATGCTTGTGAGGATGACCGAGTGTTAGTATGAGAGATTCGCTAAACTGTATACATGGTAATGATTTGGGTGCGGGATGGATTGATCACCATACCGACTTACTCTTATTGTTCGCCTTGCTATATGGGATGGTAAATCTGAGTGACTTACCTATAGTAGAGAGACGATGATCAAAACCTTGTATAAGCCTTAGAATGGTATATGTATTTTTCCCTTGTACAAGGCAGCCTTGCCAACCATAGGTTATACGGTGAGGATCAACCAGACCCATTTCCTGCAGAAGGAACCATAAATTTTTGACCACCATGAGATATCGATATTTGTTTAGTTTTGGCGTCAGATCCGTCAGCTAAGAAGACCCAGTATCGGAATAACCTTACCAAGAGGAAAGGACAAAAGAATTGAGGAAAAGGTTATGCCATTACCGGAAGAGCTCGGAGGAGGAATTTTCTCGAGGATCTGAGAAGACCGACACTGTCAAGAATAAGGATGGAGTATATGAGTTTTGATGGAACAGTAACCATGCTTCTAAGTGTGGTAGCACCCCAGACCCTTGTGATGATCTATGGATTTTGAGAAGACCCCCAAACCCTAACCTATTTCTTTCTAGCCTCTCCGAATATCGAGGGCGAGATTCATTTTAAGGGTGGTAGGACGAAGGCGTGCGCGGGCGGCATAGCTTCGGGCCGGGGAGGGCCCTGCGCGGGCTGCGGCAGGCCGCGGTGGGAGGCGCCGGCAGTTGCCACGTGGCAGCCTCCAGTTGGCGGCGGCGGCGATGCCCAGCGTGCCCGGACATTCTCCGGCGCGCTGCGGGGAAAAAGACTAGTGTTAGGGGAAGAAGAGACCCGGGATTTTCGTGGAAGGGTCTATTTATAGAGGTAGGAGGAGCTAGGAAGCTCCAAATGAGGTGCGATTTGCGGCCACGCGATCGTGATCAAACAGCCAAGGTGATGGAGGGGTTTTTGGTGGATTTTGGGCCACTTTGGAAGGGTGTTGGGCTGCAACACACACGAGGCCATTTCGGTCCCTCGGTTAACCGTTGGAGTATCAAACGAAGTCCAAATGGCGCGAAACTTGACAGGCGGTCTACCGCTAGTAAACCAAAGCCGCATGACAAGTCTCGGTCCAATCTGAAAATGTTTAACACCCGCACACGAAAAGAGGTAGAAAGGGACACCGGAGGACATAGGAGCGCCGGAATGCAGAACGGACAATGGGGAAAATGCTCGAATGCATGAGACGAACACATATGCAAATGCAATGCACATGATGACATGATATGAGATGCATGACAAAGACAAAAACACACGGAGACAAAAACCCGACAATGAGGAAATAAAATAACTTA
Source organism: Triticum dicoccoides (assembly GCF_002162155.2). Taxonomy (NCBI): domain Eukaryota; kingdom Viridiplantae; phylum Streptophyta; class Magnoliopsida; order Poales; family Poaceae; genus Triticum; species Triticum dicoccoides. The sequence goes on along the minus strand of NC_041382.1, from coordinate 316,164,915 downwards.
GTGCCGAAAAATGGCAAGAGTTGGAATACAAATAAGGTAAATTACATCCGGGGTGTTACAACACTCCACCACTACAAAAGGATGTCGTCCCGAGATCTAGGACTAGAAAAATTCCATGTACTCAGAACGGAGGTGATCCTCGCGTTCCCATGTGGCTTCACGGTCGGAATGATGTGACCACTTGACTTTGAGGAATTTGATATGACATGTCTTCTTGGAGATTAATGATAAGACCGGTTGCGAGTCTTGCGCTCAGTTTCTTCAAGAATAGCGACTGGGTGCTCATGATAAGACATGTCTTCTTGGAGATTAATGTCTTCGAAGTTGACGGTGCGGTCAGGAGTCTTGAAACACTTGCGGAGTTGAGAGACATGAAACACGTCGTGCAGGTTTGCAAAGTTGGAGGGAAGCTCAAGTTGATAGGTGAGATCGACTCTTTTGCTTAAGATCTTGAAAGGACCCACGTATCTAGGGGCAAGCTTCCCTTTGATACCGAAGCAACAAGTACCTTTCATTGGAGAGACGCGGAGGTAAACATGGTCTCCGATCTCGAAAGCCAAGTCACGATGCTTGCTATCATAGTAACTCTTCTGGCGCGATTGCGCGGCTTTGAGATTATCACGAATGACTTTGCACATCTCTTCTGCCTCTGTGATCAAGTCATTTCCAAGAAGTTGATGTTCACCAGTCTCTGACCAGTTAACAGGAGTACGACACTTACTGCCATAGAGGATTTCAAATGGGGCCTTGCCCGAACTCGCTTGGAAGCTGTTGTTGTAGGAGAACTCGGCATATGGAAGACAATCTTCCCACTTCATATCGAAAGAGATGACGCAAGCCCTGAGCATATCTTCAAGAATATGATTTACTCGCTCGACTTGGCCACTAGTTTGAGGATGAAAAGCTGTGCTGAAGCGAATGTTGGTGCCCATGGCCTTCTGAACAGAATCCCAAAACTTGGAGGTGAAGATGCTGCCATGATCTAAAGAAATCAACTGCGGAATGCCATGCAGAGAGACAATCCTGGAGGTATATAGCTCTGCCAATTGAACTGCTGAGATAGATTCTTTGATAGGAAGAAAATGAGCCACTTTAGTGAGCTTGTCGATGACAACGAAGATAGCATCATTGCCATGCTTGGACTCTGGAAATCCAGTCACGAAGTCCATCTCAATGTGGTCAAACTTCCATTCTGGAATGGCAAGAGGTTGGAGGAGACCCGCTGGTCGTTGGTGTTCTGCTTTCACTCTTCTGCAGACATCACATTCATTCACGAACTGAGAAATCTCGCACTTCATTCGAGTCCACCAATACGACTGCTTGAGGTCATGGTACATCTTTGTACTTCCAGGGTGGATAGAGAGGAGTGAATTGTGAGCCTCGTTCATAATGGCTTTACGAAGGTCACCTTTAGGCACAACAATGCGATCCTCGAAGAATAGAGTATCCTTGTCATCAAGGCGATAGCACTTGTACTTGGGTTGACTCTTAGCAATCCCAATCTTCACCTTCTTCACCATAGCATCAAGAAGTTGAGCCTCACGAATCTGATCTTCCAACGTAGGAGAGACTTGGAGGTTGGCGAGGAAACTTTGAGGAACAACTTGCAGATTGAGTTTGCGGAAAGCTTCACAAAGCTCGGATTGGTAAGGCTTGAGAATCAAACTGTTGCAGTACGCCTTCCTGCTCAATGCGTCTGCAATTACATTGGCCTTGCCTGGAGTATATTCGATACTCGGATTATACTCTTGAATCATTTCGACCCGACGAGTCTGCCTGAGGTTGACATTAGGCTGAGTGAATATGTACTTGAGACTCTTGTGGTCAGTGAAGATGTCCAGTTTTCTTCCCAATAGGAGATGTCTCCAAGTTAAAAGAGCATGCACAACTGCCGCCAACTCGAGGTCATGAGTGGGGTAGTTCGTGTCGTTGGGCTTCAACTGGCGAGAGGTATAGGCCACAACTTTCTTCTCCTGCATCAACACTGCACCAAGACCTTGAAGAGAAGCATCACAGAAGACCTCAAACGGTTTGGATTCATCAAGAGGAGTCAGAACTGGAGCAGTGACTAACTTCTCTTTCGGGGTGTTGAAAGTGATGTCACATTCAGGAGACCAGACTTACTTAACATGCTTCTGGAGAAGGTTGGAAAGAGGCTTCGCGATCTTAGAGAAGTTCTCAACGAACCTTCGATAATAGCTTGCAAGACCAAGGAAGCTGCGGAGTTGCTTCACGTTCTGAGGTGGTTCCCAATTCACAATTGCAGACACCTTCTCAGGATTCACTGCTATGCCCTTGGCAGAGATGATATGTCCAAGGTAGAGAACCTCATCGAGCCAAAACTCGCACTTTGAAAACTTGGCATAGAACTGATGTTCTCTGAGCTTATCAAGCACAAAATGCAAGTGCTTGGCATGATCCTCCTTGTTCTTGGAAAAGACCAAAATGTCATCGAGGTAGACCAAGACAAAGTCATTTGTGTAGGCGTTGAAGATGAAATTCATCATGCGAGAGAATGTTGGAGGAGCGTTGACGAGGCCGAAAGACATGACAGTGTATTCATATGAACTATAGCTTGTTCTGAATGCTGTCTTAGGGGATATCTTGGTCATGAATGTGAATCTGGTGATAGCCCATACGGAGATCAAGCTTGGAGAATACTTGAGCACCTTTGAGTTGTTCAAACAACTCGTTGATGTTGGGAAGTGGGTACTTGTTCTTTATGGTCTTCTTGTTCAATGGACGGTAGTAGACACATAGTCGGTCCGTTCCATCCTTATTCTTCACAAAAAGAACTCCACAACCCCATGGAGAAGAACTAGGTCGGATGAGACCCATACACTCTTGAATATCGAGTTGCTTCTTCAGCTCCTTCAACTCTTCAGATCCAAGCTTGTAAGGACGTTTGCAAACAGGTTCTGTGCCTGGCTCAAGATCCATGACGAATTCAACTGGCCGGTGCGGAGGCATTCCTGGAAGCTCTTCTGGAAAGACGTCTTGATATTCGCAAATGACTGGAATTTGAGAGATGGCATCCAGCTCCCCCTTCTCATTGAGAGAAAACAGTCGGATGGTATCATCCCTTGCAGCAAAGACAATTACATCCTCAGACGAATGAGTCAATTGAATCTGCCTGGCACCATAATCAAGCTGAGCCTTGTGCTTAGAAAGCCAGTCCATTCCAAAAATAAGATCAATATCCGAGTTACCGAGGACCACTTGAGAGGATAGAAACTTATAGTCGCCCAACGTGATAGTAACATCCGGGACGCAATTGTTAGATGTCATTTTCTTGCCCGGGGACACAACCTTCAACGGGAAAGGAATCTTTTCCGTCAAAAATTCATGCTTGGCAACAAATGGTCTTGAAATAAAAGAAAGCGATGCACCAGTGTCAAAAAGAACTTTGCAGGAACATCGTTAACAGGAAGGTTACCCATAATCACATCTGGCGAGTCCTCTGCCTGAGCTGTGTTCAACAAGTTGACCTTGGCGTGCTTGGGGTTATGCTTGACCACTGCGGTACTAGCAGATCTCACAGGAGTAGGAGGAAGACGCCTCTGATTGAAGCATTTGTTGGCATAGTGACCCTTCTGTTGGCACTTGTTGCACGTCACCTCCGAGAGTGGACGGTGATACGGAGCACTTGATCTTGGAGCTTGAGACAAAGTCTTGTTCTGAAAGCCTCGGTTGGGTGGGTGGGAAGATCCATTGCCACCTTTGCTCTTCTGCTGATAAGGCTGACGGAACGGAGGAGGAGGCAGCCAATACTTTTGCTGCTTAGTCACCACTTGAGTAGAGGAAGAAGAAGTCACATCTCTGACTCGCTTCTTGGAAGCATCGCACTTGAGTTGAGTAGTCTCTTGCTTCATTGCCATATTGTAGAACTCATCATACTTCTTAGGCTCAAAAAGGATGAGAGCTAGTTGGAGATCTTCTTTGAGACCACCCCTGAACTGATATATCATGCTCTTCTCGTCAGGGACATCATGCTTGGCGAAACGAGCGAGCCTCTGGAACAGAATGTTATACTGGTAAACAGACAAGTTGCCTTGCTTCAGGTTGCGGAATTCCTCACGCTTGCTTTCAACAACACTCTGAGGAATGTGATGAGCTTTGAAGTCTTGACGGAATTCATCCCAGGTAATCACACGGCCTCCTCTGGAATCTTTGTATTGCTGAAACCATTCTGCAGCTTGGTCTTTGAGTTGGAAGGAGGCAAACTTGACAAAGTCCTTAGGCCTGACGTTGCTGCACTCGAAATGCTTGCATATATCCACGAGCCAATCATCAGCGTCTGAGGCCTCGACACATTTGTTGAAGGTCTTTGGCTGGTTAGCACGGAACTGGTTGAGTGTAGCAAACTGATTCTGATTGTTGCCATGGCCATGATTCCCTTGGTTGCGCTCTTGCAGAATTTGCATGATCAGCTGCATGTTTGCATTGTTAGCGGCCATCACAGCTTGCCATGCCTCCGGAGGTGGAGGTGGTGGTTACCGATCCTGATTCTGATTCTGACACTTAGCAGGAGCCATCCTGAAGAGGGTGACATCTGTTAGCATCTTGACAGACAAATAATTAAGCTGAATCAAATGGATTGAGATTGCAACTTATAGTCTTCACATCCGAACAAAATGAACGAATGCATTCCAATTGAAATGGTCACATTTCCATAAATTGAGAGGCCACTTAGATAGAGGTAGAAGAATAAAACAACAAGGTACGAACATGAACAAATACTTGGTGAGGATTACCCAATCCCAAACCAAATATCCGCGGAAGAAGAACTAGAGCTACAAGAATTCCCACCTATGAAACTCCGGAACCTTTCCGGTTATGCAATCAGGTGTTGGGGATACAGGGGAAGCATAATATCTCACCCAAAGCTAGCAAAACCTACATCCAGCTGTATCCATCCTTCAACACATAACCAAGAAACCTTCAGAAATCATTTACCTTAACCATCAAAAAGCATACGTTATACGAGTTATGGCAATACTCCCGAACTCCCGCCCCAATACTGGGTGGCGTCGAGGTTATCTCACCAACAACTGCATAAAAGAGATTTTCGATGTCGGCGAAACTCAGGTATTCTAGAATCTCAACGATAAAATTGTGACGACAACACCTCGGAGCTCAACTCCCCGGGACACTGCCACAACCCCTAAATGTCAGGAGGCACCAAGAACAATGTTCTTGTCACAAAACCATCGGAACGATTCCAAGATACCCGCGTGATCCTAATTTTTTTTAGTGAAATTTGAGAAGAGAAGAGTCAAAACTCTACGTCAGGATGCCTCACCAGAGCGATGAAAGGACTGAGGAGTAAAAAGAAGTCCTACTCTCCGATATATATAATCCTAAATGACTCAAAACATTTTTCTAGACTCAACAACGCCAACAATTTGATCAAGCAGGGGGCTCCTAAGGTCGGGGAAGGCTCTGATACCAACTTGTAACGCCCTCGATGCGGCTATATCTCCCACGTGTCGAAGCACGACTTAGAGGCATTACCGCATTGAAAGCAATGTCGCAAGTGAGGTAATCTTCACAACAACCCATGTAAATAAATAAAGGGAAAAGGTACATAGTTGGCTTACACTCGCCACGTCACACAAATAAAATAAATAACATTACATTCATCCAATTACACTCAAGGTCCGACTACGGAACCAAAATGAAGAACAACCCCCAAATGCGACAAAGTCCCCGATCGCCCCAACTGGGCACCACTACTGATCATCTGGGAAAGACACGTAGTAACGACGAGAGTCTTCATCGAACTCCCACTTGAGCTCAGTCATATCATCTGGAGCGGTATCATCGGTCCCTGCATCTGGTTTTGGAAGTAATCTGTGAGTCACAGGGACTCAGCAATCTCACACCCTCACAATCAAGACTATTTAAGCTTATAGGAAGGGTAAAAGGTATGATGTGGAGCTGCAGCAAGCGACTAGCATATATGGTGGCTAACATACGCAAATGAGAGCGAGAAGAGAAGGCAAAAGCACGGTCGAACAACTATGATCAAGAAGTGATCCTAGAACAACGTACGTCAAGCATTACTCCAACGCCGTGTTCACTTCCCGGACTCCGCCGAGAAGAGACCATCACGGTTACACACGTGGTTGATGCATTTTAATTAAGTTAAGTTTCAAGTTTTCTACAACCGGACATTAACAAATTCCCATCTGCCCATAACCGCGGGCACGACTTTCGAAAGTTCAAATCCCTGCAGGGGAGTCCCAACTTAGCCCATCACAAGCTCTCATGGTCAACAAAGGATATTCCTTCTCCCAAGACAATCCAATCAGACTCGGCATCCCGGTTACAAGACATCCTCGACAATGGTAAAACAAGTCCAGCAACACCACCCGAATGTGCCGACAAATCCCGATAGGAGCTGCACATATCTCGTTCTCAGGGCACACTCAGATGAACACTACGTACAACTAAAACCAACCCTCAAGTTTCCCCGAGGTGGTGCTGCAAGTGACTCTGTTTTGGACCAACACTCAGAGGAGCACTGGCCCGGGGGTTTAATAAAGATGACCCTTAGGCTCCGGAAACCCAAGGGAAAAAGAGGCTAGGTGGAGAATGGTAAAACCAATGTTGGGCATTGCTGGAGGAGTTTTATTCAAGGCGAACTTTCAAGGGGTTCCCATAATAACCCAACCGTGTAAGGAACGCAAAATCCGGGAACATAACACCGATATAATGAAAACTAGGGCGGCAAGAGTGGAACAAAACACCAGGCATAAGGCCGAGCCTTCCACCATTTACCAAGTGTATAGGTGCATTAAGATAAACAAGATAATATGATGATATCCCAACAATAAACATGTTCCAACAAGGAACGGTCTCCAATCTTCACCTGCAACTAGCAATGCTATAAGAGGGGCTGAGCAAAGCGGTAACATAGCCAAACAACGGTTTGCTAGGACATGGTGGATTAGAGGTTTGACATGGCAAATGGGAGGCATGATAAGCAAGTGGTAGGTATCATAGCATAGGCATAGAAAAAGAGCGAGCATCTAGCAAGAAAAGATAGAAGTGATTTCGAGGGTATGGTCATCTTGCCTGCAAAGTTCTCAGAGTTGCCTTGATCCTCGTAAGCATACTAAACGGGCTCCTCGATCACATACTCGTCTCCCGGCTCTACCCAAGCAAGAACAACAAGCAAAAGGAACACAATCAACCACGTGAAATGCTCAAACAACATGATGCAAACATGGTATGATATGCGGGATGCGGTATGTGATGCATATGCATGATTTGCAAAGGAATGATTGAACCTGGCCTCAACTTGGAAAGAGGAGTTGATTTTGGTCGAAATCGATATAAAGATCACCGGAATCGGATGCATGGTTTGGAAATGGCAAGCAAAACAAATATGACACCGGTCTGCGATTAACAGCAAGTAGCCTTCTTAATGCAACAAGAACAACATGGTACAACACTCCAACATGACAACAAAATACATGGAAGGGATCCACTCATAATGCTTGACAAAAGATGAACACTGAGCTACAGCTAATTCACTCATTAACAGGTTAAAACAAGCATGGCAAAAGTGCAAAAGATTACTGGTTACAGACTTAGTGAAAATAATAACATGTCAGGAATTTATCATGAGGAAGCAATGTTTAGAGCACGATAACTACATGCTACAGGAACATAACATGGCAAAGCAAGGCATGGCATGAAGCTACTCAAGCTAGGGTGCTCCAAAATTGCAAACAAAGACATGGATGGATAGAGCACAACATTATCTACAAAACATCCTTACTGATCATGCTCAAAAGAGGCACGTATCACTAGGAAACAACATGAACATATGGCATAAAAATAATGACAGCGCAAAGACTTAGTGAAATTCTAAGTCCCTGAAATCAGCATCATAGAGTAAGCTACTTTGCATGCTTATGCTAGTCACCACAAAGATCACAAAAATACATGGCATACACCCCTGTAAAGATGGCATGACATATTTCAAAACTCATGTAGAGCTTAGGATCATAGCATGCACACATTAATCATGGCAAAAATGACAAAAGTGCATTTGCGGAAACAGATCTGAAACTATCATCACATAGCCCTCTTCCAACAGTATTTCGAGCATCAAGATGAGCTCAAATGAAAATGATGCAATGAGATGAAATGATGTACGCATCGAGACGAAAATTTTGATATGCTACACGCACGAATCGAAGCTACAATGAGGAAGTTATGGCATGTCAAAGTATGCATAAAAGCTAGGGTTAGAGGGCAAAAGTCAACTGAGGTGGATCTCAGATCCAGATCCAGCCGATGCACTGTAGCAGTCCGAGGATGAGGTCGCCGGAAATGGCCGCGGCGGTGGCCGAACTCGTCACTAGAGTTGGTCGGAGATGGCGGAGCTGGCCAGAGGAGGACGGAGAGGTCGCCGGGCGGCGAGGCACGGCTCCCGCGGTGGCGGTCGGTGCACGGGGCGGCGGGCGCTGATGCACGAGGCGGCGGGCACCAATGGCGGCCGCGGCGGTGGTCGGTGCCGGCATCGGTGGCGGCTGGCACCGGCGCGGTGGCAGAGCGGGGCGGCTTGGCGGGCGCGCGGGAGGACGAAGGCGGGCGCGGGCGTCACAGATTCGGGCCGGGGAGGGCTCCGCGCGGGCTGCTGCGGGCCGCGGTGGGAGGCGCCGGCGGTTGCCACGTGGCAGCCTCCGGTTGGCGGCGGTGGCGATGTCCGGCGCGCCCGGACGTTGTCCGGCGCGCTGCGGGGAAAAAGACTAGGGTTAGGGGAAGAAGAGACCCGGGACTTTCGTGGAAGGGTCTATTTATAGAGGTAGGAGGAGGTAGGAAGCTCCAAATGAGGTGCGGTTTGCGGCCACGCGATCGTGATCGAACGGCCTAGGTGATGGAGGGGTTTTGGTGGGTTTTGGGCCACTTTGGAAGGGTGTTGGTCTGCAACACACACGAGGCCTTTTCGGTACCTCGGTTAACCGTTGGATTATCAAACGAAGTCCAAATGGCGCGAAACTTGACAGGCGGTCTACCAGTAATAAACCAAAGCCGCATGACAAGTCTCGGTCCAACCTGAAAACTTTTAACACCTGCACACGAAAAGAGGTAGAAAGGGACACCGGAGGACATAGTAGCGCCGGAACGCAAAATGGACAACGGGGAAAATGCTCGAATGATGAGACGAGCACGTATGCAAATGCAATGCAGATGATGACATGATATGAGATGCATGACAAAGACAAAAACACATGGAGACAAAAACCCGACAACGAGGAAATAAAAAAACTTAGTGCTGAAAAATGGGAAGAGTTGGAATACAAATAAGGTAAATTACATTCGGGGTGTTACAGCGTAGATGCTCTCCGCCGCCCATTTGGTCGCCGGAGTACGAAACCCGCACTGCCCCGCCGCGTCTGGCCTCGCCGGCGGCTAAACGCCTGCGAGTTTGACTTCATTTGACCCTGGTTGACCCCATGTGGGCCCATGTTGAATCCCCCTGATTCTATGACAAGTGAGACCGCTCTGCTAATTAACTTAGATTAGCACTAACTAAATTTAGTTAGTTAATTAACTACTAACACGTGGGTCCCACTGGTCAGGTTTGACCTGGACCGGCCCCGTTGACCACTGACGTCACCCTGACGCAATGCTGACGCAATAATTCAATTACTGGAATTATTCTTATATAGGAAATTCCAGAAAATACTACAAACTTCAAAAATTCATAACTTTTAATCGGTAACTCCAAATGCAAAGATTTATATATGAAATTTGATCAGAAAAATTAAATATTTCCATCTGAAATGGTTTCATGCATGACAAAAACACTTTAACCTTGATGTTTAGGTGAAACAAGAAAATGCACTTATATGACTTAATAATATAAGCTTCCATTTGAACCTTTGATTCAAATGGACTCAAACCAACTTGTTTCACAATGCATTAGCCAGGACACCTCATATTGCCATGTCATAGCATGCATCATATTGTTGCATATTTCCATGTGATGATTGTGTTCTGTGATGTCTTCCGTGGTAGGTTCTGCCTCAGAGGATATTCTCGAGTATCCAACTGAAGGGCAGTACCCTACTACTACTCCATCAGGCAAGCAGCCCCATTGATCGTATCGATACAATCCCATGTTCTCGCTCCTGCTCTCATTTACTGCATTAAGACAACAACGTTTCAAACTTTTGTGTGCTGCGGTAGTTGAACCCTTATCCTCTGCATGACCTGTCATTGCCACAATAACTAGATGAAACCCACTAGCATGTGTAGGAGTTGATTGAGCAATGTATGTGTTTCCTACCTTGTTATGCCTGCTATGCTTAGAGTTGTGTCAGGTCTGGTTCATCTGGGTGATGGGCTAGAGTGAAATGATTATGTCGGTAATGTGAGGGATGTGTTGAACATGATTTGGTAAAGGTATCAATGAGAGGCCATGTAGGAGTACATGGTGGGTTGTTTCATTGAGGCCGTCCTTAAGAACTGAGATCTGTATGGGTGATTTAAGATTCAGCTACTACCACACATTGGGCCCGGAAATATGACCCCGCTCGACTTACTAACCCCTCTCGTCCTCTGTCCAGGAGTTGCAACTAGTTTCTAGTGTTTATAGGTTATGTGTTGGCGGACGTGTGTAGTGCTGACCCTAGGGGTGGGCTATGATGCGGTAGATACACCGTGGCCAGGTATGCCGGGCGCCCGTTTGGCATCTCGGGACCCTATACACATCGTTTGGGTCCGTTGAGGACACCCCGGCCGGATTTCCTTACGGATGGAACCCGAATAGGCGATAAACCTGGACTAGAGACTTCTGCGGTTAGTCAGGTTGTGGTCTACACCCACGTCGGCCTTCGCTTGAAGTCTGTCGAGCACATGTCGTGTGTAGACGCTAAGTGGTGGAAACATGTGTGGTGAAGTACACCCCTGCAGGGTATAAAACTATTCGAATAGCCGCGTCCGCGGTAAAGGACTACTTGGTTGCCTGTACAGTTCATAGACAAGTTAATGGTTACTACTAAAAGACTCAAGATAAGTGTGAGTACCGCGGATGGCCCTCTCATAGGATGACGAGGGAGGATCCACGGTGGAGTATTGTGTTGGTGATTAGTGGACTCGTGTGCGAAAACTATTTTACAAGTGGTGTCTCGTAGGATAGCTTAGCCGAGAGTCAAAGCTGGCTTGCTGCAATAACTCCACCACCTTCTTGAGAATGAGCATCTATAGTAGGATCTGTTGTAAGACTTGCTGAGTACCTTTGTACTCATGTTGCCTTAACTACTGTTTTCAGACGACAACACCGCCCCCTCCGACGGGTTTTACGTAGTCATCAACGTCGATGAGTGCCTTGCCACCTAGGTGGTGATTCTGGCCATGGAGGGCCCTATGTAGATAGACAGGCTTCGTCAAGCCTTCTTTCTTTCTAGTGTCTGTACTCAGACTAATTTGCTTCCGCATGTGCTTGTATGCTTGTATGACTTGAGTGTCGGGTCATGTGACCCTACCTGTGTGAACATGTTATGTATGGCTCTCCAGATCCTTTAAATAAAGTACTTTGAGTTGTAGAGTTTTGTTGTGATGCCATGTTGTATTTACACATATCGAGCATATTGTGTGTACGATTGAAATGCTTGGTATGTGTGGGATCTGACAATCTAGTTGTTTATCCTTGGCAGCCTCTCTTATGGGGAAATGTAATCTAGTGCTTCCATGAGCCATAGTAGTCCGCTACAGCCAGGTTCACTAGAGTCCTGCTAGCCCAGCACTACTGCTCAGGACACTTGACTGGCCGACATGTGTTTCACTTCGTTCCTGTGTCTGTCCCTTCGGGGAAATGTCACACGGTGACATCTGGAGTCCTGCCTAGCCTGCTACAGCTCAGGTTGCCGGAGTCCTGTTAGCCCAGTGCTACAGCCCGGATTCACACGCTGCTGACCGACATGCTCGATGTGATTCATGTATGCCTGTCCCCATAGGTTTGTGCCGCTTTGGGTTCACAACTAGCCATGTCGTGTCATATGGATGCTACCGACACTATCATATACGTGAGCCAAAAGGCGCAAACAGTCCCGGGCCATGGTGAGGCGACACCCGTGGGAATACCGTGCGTGAGGCCGCAAAGTGATGAGGTGTTACCGGCTAGATCGATGTGACTTGGAATCGGGGTCCTGACAGCGTTGGCATCAGAGCCGGACTGCCTGTAGGTTCGTTGAGCCAAACTGGTCGATGTCGAGTCTAGAAATGCTTTAGTTAGTTATATGTAGGAGAATTGATTGTGGGAGGGAACGTAAGGCTCTTTTACTCATTTACATTATGCCCTCTGATCTGAGTCATTCTCTTCTCATTCTACGTGCGTTAAGGACTATGCTCTCTTCTCTCTATCAGGTTCACGTGTTACTAATCCGTAGTAACTTATATGATTGTGGGTTCAAGCCTCAGTTCAGTTTCTACTACTTTTAGCATGTTGTCAGTTGAACCAGAACCTTGATATGATGTTGTTGAGTGGTTTTGCAAACTGTTGTTAATGTCTCAAATCTTTTTCTGAGCATTTACAACTGTTATGCTATCCAATTTCTCCTAGAAAATACTAATGCCTTTGCATTATTTTGTGCTTTCAGATGGCCACCCGTCCCCAGAACCAAGTGGTTCGTCTGACAAGGTGCCTCGATGTACCTGGTCACATGGCCATGTTGGTCCGAGACAGGCTATCGATGGTATCCTGAATATACCGTCAAGGAGCAGTTCCGAGACTTCAGTCAGAGCCAGTACCTTTGTACCGTCAGGATATATCCCTATTATACTGGAGCCACTGAACCCCTCCACTGCTCTTATGGACTTGGGGTTACTATTGAGATGTTCGTGTAGGACGCAACTTACTCAATGATGACTATCATTCGAGCCAGAACTGCCCTGCTCCAGAACACCGATTTTAGCTACATGCCAGCCTCACTCCCTGGAGCACAGGGGTACTATCAGGCTTTGTACTATGACTCTACACATGAGGATTCACTACTCCGCACCACTGCCGAGATGCTCGAGGACAAGGACCGTGAAAATCGGGCCTTGTGAATGGAGCTCTTCAACTCTCGTTCTGACCACTGGGCCACTTTGACTCGGTTTGCACCTGCTGTGCAGGCGGGATACATGGACATGAGGGACCTGTACCCCGTGCGGTCTGGATTGCCAGATTGTACGGACTGGCGTGATGTAGGATGCATCACCCCTCCTCGTGGTCCCCGTCTGCCACCGTTCGTGGGACCAAGGCCACATCCGAGTCCCTATGGCCTGCAAGCTCCATAGGACCGTCTGTTCCCAGATGATCATGTTCCGCTTCCATGTTTTGGTGGTGACTTTTATGAGGATTACTACGGAGCTGTCTGAGCTAGTAGTAGTTTCACTAGTACTGTCATAGTTGTATTCTCCATAGTCCTGCGTGACCCGTGGGATACGACTTGGTGTGTATCACGCTTCGGAGGTGTAGAAAATAATGTATAGGAGCTTGGAATGCCTCCGATGAGATGTAACGTGTTTCACCGTAGTTGTACTCTAGCCTGGGCTTGTACTAAACTATGTATTTTGTGTATGACCGATGGTATATATATATATATGGCAGTTTCTATATTACCATGTCGTGCAATGAACATCTCAGCATTTCATGTTATCCATACATTCCGCACTTCTTTGCCAAGATTGTGCCATCCTTGTCTAAGCCATTGTCTTGTTTTTCCTAAGATGGTCAACACCAGCAGCAACCCTGCTGCCCCGGAGTAGGGGAAGCCAGTGCAGCTAGGGATGAGAATCTGCCTCACCCTCCTTCTCTGGCCGAAGTTATTCTGGAGGCAGAAAGAAACAAGCGTGATACTAACCGCTTGCTGGAGCGGATTGAGCAGAACACTGCACGCCATCAGCGAAATGACTTGGTGTCAATCAATGACTTTATCAAGTTGTACCCACCATAGTTTAATCATTCCGTCGAGCCCCTCGATGCGGATGATTGGCTTCGCAGCATCACCCATAAGCTATGTTCTGCCAACGTAGCCGAAGCTGATAAGGTTACCTATGCTCCCTATCACCTCGAAGGCCCTGCTAGCCTTTGGCGGGAAAACTTTGAGGCTATGCGCCCGATCGGCCAAATCACTACTCGGGCTGAATTCAGTGAGGCTTTCCGTGAGCATCACATCCCGGGAGGTCTCATGGATCGTAAGAGGGAAGAGTTCTGCAATTTCACCCAAGCTAGACTGACTGTGGATGCATACAGCCGTGAGTTTGGAAATTTAGCACGTTATGCTCCTGAAGAGGTATCCACCGACGCTAAGAAGCAGGCAAGGTTCCGCAAGGGACTTAGCCCCGAGCTTCGCCGCGATCTTCGTCTGCACGAGTTCACCTCCTTCCAGAAGCTGGTCAATAAGGCCATCAGTGCTGACACATGTCAGACTAACTATGACGCTTCACGCAAGCACTCCCGTGATTTTGGTTCTTCATCCGGCTCTGGATCTCAGAAGCGTCGGGTGTGGATTCCAAGCACAGCGCTGCCACCCAGGTTCACTCTGAGGCCATCCTTTGAGGCGCCTCACCCCAACTAGCAGTTTGCACCGCCTAAGACCTATGGTGGCCCCGCTGCTAATGCTGCTCCACGCCCCAATGTTGTGACATGTTTCAAGTGTGGAGAGCTGGGTCACTACAGTTGAGAGTGTCCCCAAAAAAACAACCCCAACCAGTCTGGAAAGTCCGTTGGTCGTGGTAAGCCAACAGGAAAGACATTCTACGCCAAGCCAGCCACCACTACACGTGGCCATGTCAACTATGTCTCAGCTGAGGAGGCTCATGATGATCCTAATGTCGTCCTTGGTACGCTCCTTGTTAATTGCCATCCAGCATCTGTTCTTTTTGATACTGGAGCATCTCATTCATTCATATATGAGAGCTATGCTCGATTGCATAACACGACATTCTATGGCATGCCCACTTCCATGGAAATTCAAACCCCTGGCTCTAGATGGCAAACTTCTAGAGTAAGCCATGGGAATGAAATTCTTATCGATAGACTTGTCTTCGTTGCATCTTTAATAGCTCTCATGTCCTCGGACATAAACATCATCTTGGGTATGGACTGGATGTCAGCTCATTATGCTAAGATTGATTGTGCCACTAGAACCGTTCAACTTACTCATCGATCGGGCAAGACAGTCAATGTCTTAACTCGAGTGGCCAAGCGCCAGCTTTACTCCCTAAATGCCAACCCCCTTCCAGACCTTGAAGATATTCCGGTAGTCCGAGACTTCCCGGATGTCTTTCCAGAAGAACTGCCAGGTGTTCCAGTTGACAGGGATGTCAAGTTCGTGATAAACCTTGTTCCAGGAACCGTCCCAATTTCTAGAAGACCCTATAAGATGGAACCCTTAGAACTAGCCGAACTTAAGAAACAACTCGATGAGTCCTTGAAAAAGGGTTTCATCTGTCCTAGTTATTCCCCTTGGGCTTGCCCCGTCCTCTTCGTCAAGAAGAAGGATGGAACGGATCGGATTGTTGTAGATTACCGACCTGTCAACTTGGTCACTATCAAGAACAAGTATCCGCTCCCCAGGATCAATGATCTGTATGATCAGCTCGCTGGATCCTCAGTCTTCTCCAAAATGGATTTGAGGTTGGGCTACCATAAAATCAAAATCAAGAACGGGGACATTCCTAAAATGGCTTTTGTTACTCGTTATGGCCAATACGAGTACACCGTCATGTCCTTCAGTTTAAGCAATGCCCCAGCCACCATCTCTCGGTTAATGAACTCGATCTTCATGGAGTATTTGGATAAATTCGTCGTGGTATACCTTGACGACATACTCATCTACTCCAAGAATGAGGAAGAACATGCCGAACATCTAAGGCTGGTATTGACAAAACTTTGAGAGCATCGCCTTTATGCCAAATTCTCCAAGTGTGAATTTTGGTTGCCAGAAGTGACCTATCTAGGCCATGTAATCTCTGGTAAGGGTATTGCTGTCAATCCCGAGCGAGTTCAAGACGTCCTTGATTGGACTCCACCTAAAACAGTCAAGCAAGTTCGGAGCTTCCTTGGCTTAGAGAGCTATTGTTGCCGCTTTATCGAGAATTTCTCCAAGGTTGCTAAACATCTAACTGAAATCCTCAAGAAAGATAAAAAGTTCGAGTGGACCCCACAGTGCGATTTCAGCTTTCAGGAACTGAAAAGACGCCTGACATCTGCTCCCGTATTGGTACCACCAGATTTCTCCAAGGACTTTATTATCTATTGCGACGCCTCGCGATAAGAACTAGGTTGCATACTCATGCAAGATCGTCAGGTAATTGCCTATGTTTCACGGCAATTACACCCACATGAGGAAAACTATCCCACACATGATCTAGAGCTTGCAGCTGTAGTCCGTGCACTTAAAACTTGGCGACATTACCTTCTCGATAATTGTTGTGAGATCTTCACCGATCACCAAAGTTTGAAATATATCTTCACCCAACGGATTTGAATCTCAGGCAAATACGTTGGGTCGAGTTGATCTCGAATTACGACTTAGGAATAACTTACACCCCGGGCAAAGCCAATGTCATGGCTGATGTGCTAAGTCATAAATCTTATTGTAACAACCTGATGTTACAACAAAGTCAACCACTTCTCCAAGAGGAATTTCGTAAGCTTAACCTTCACATAGTCCCTCGAGGATTCCTATCCACCCCCGTGGCGAAGCCTAACCTTATGGATCAAATCATAGCTTCCCAGAAGCGTGATAAGGGCATATCTCGGATTAAGGAAAACATCGCTAGCGGAGTTGCTAAATGTTTTTCCATGGATGAGCGAGGTGTTGTCTTCTTCGAGAACCGCTTGGTGGTTCCCAAGAAACAACATATACGTCAGTTGATTCTTAAGGAAGCTCATGAATCCCCTCTCACCATTCATCCCGGTAGTACTAAAATGTATCAAGACCTACGCCAGAGGTTTTGGTGGACTAGGATGAAGAGAGAAATTGCTCAATACATTGCTAGTTGCGATGTCTGTCGTCGTGTTAAAGCAGAGCATCAACGGCCTGCTGGCACCCTTCAACCTTTGGTTATTCCTGAATGGAAATGGGATAAAATCAGTATGGATTTCATTACTGGGTTTCAAAGGACCAAGAGAGGGAATAATGCTATCTTCGTCGTTATCGATCGTCTTTCCAAAGTAGCCCACTTTCTACCTGTTCGTGAGAGTATTACCGCTAGCCAGCTAGCTGACTTATACATCTCCCAAATAGTGTCTCTTCATGGTGTTCCATTGGAAATTAAATCAGACCGTGGGAGCTCTTCACCTCTCGATTTTGGGAAAGTTTCCATAATGCTATGGGAACTCGTCTCTCTTTTAGCACCGCCTTCCACCCCCAATCAAGTGGTCAAGTAGAGCGAGTAAATCAAATTCTGGAGGATATGCTCTGAGCTTCTGTCATCTCATTCGGAATGGATTGGGAGAAATGCCTTCCATTCGCGGAGTTCGCTTATAACAATAGTTATCAAGCTAGCTTGGGCAAGCTCCTTTCGTAGTTCTCTATGGACGAAAATGTCGAACGCCTCTTAACTGGTCAGAAACTGGGGAAAGACAACTCTTTGGCCCGGATATGATTCAGGAAGCAGAAGAGCAGGTTCGCGTTATTCATGAGAAATTGAAAACAGCCCAATCTCGTCAAAAGATCCAATATGACCGCAAACACAAGCTCATGACTCATGAAGTCGGCGAGAAGGCTTACCTTCGGGTTACTCCTTTAAAGGGAACCCATCATTTCGGTATCAAAGGCAAGTTGGCTCCTCGTTACATTGGACCCTTTCGCATTCTTGCCAAACGAGGAGAAGTTGCCTACCAATTGGAACTACCTCCGCATATTTCCAGAGTTCACGATGTCTTCCACGTTTCTCACCTCAGGCGTTGCTTCGCGGATCCTATCCGTGGAGTGGACCACGAGACGCTTGATCTCCAAGATAATCTGACATATCGGGAATATCCCATTCGTACCCTTGATCAAGCCGAGCGTACCACTCGATGCCATAACATCAAGTTTCTCAAGGTTCAATGGTCACACCACTCTGAGAAAGAAGCCACATGGGAAAGGGAGGATCGTCTTTGACACGAGTACCACACCTTCTTCCCAACGGATCCTAAATCTCGGGACGAGATTCTTTTGAGTGGGGGTGAGTTGTCACACCCTAGCTAGTTCATGCATTAGAGTGTTGCATCATGTATACTCTTCCAGAAAACTGAAATGGGGATGGCAGAACCCCCAACACCCCCCTGGAAACAACTAGGGTTTACTAAAATCTTTTTCAATGAACCTGAAATGCCCTTCTAAAAAGTCCACCCTTTTTGTTTTGGGTTAGAACCCCTGACAAAATGGGTACACATTTTTCCAGGACACATAAGGTCATTGGATTAAATCATTACTATTTGCATTTGGGCAATTTAAATCCTATAAATATTTTAAAATGCCCAAATAATCCTGAAAGTATTTTTAGGCTATTGAGAATATTTTCAAATGTACCTCTGAATATTTTCAGGTTTTTCCTAAATGGAATAGTATTTTTACTACTTCAAAACACAGAACAGGAATGAATAAAAAAGAAAAACAAAAGCAGAGAGTAGAGGCTTACCTGGCGCCCACCTAGCAGGCCCACCTAGCCGGCCCAGCCCAGCAACCACTCCAGCGAGCTGCTTGACTCGGTCAGGCAGGCAGGTAGGTGCTCGACGCCGGCACCACCGCGCGCCACATAGCTACCCGCCGCCCTGCTTCCTCCCCTCGCCGTTTTGCTGTCCTAGGTCGGTCACCCACTCCTCCCCCGAGCTCGCAGACACACCCCTTCCTCCCTAACTCCTCTCCCTCGCTCTCCCGCACCATGGCCGACACTGCTGCGCCCGCACCACCGTGATAACCGCGTCCACCGTCGTCCCCGTGCTGCATCACCGTGTCCGTTCGCTCTGCCGTTGTCGTCCACGTCGAGCAGGCCGAGCCCCGAGCGCTCGCCTGCTCTGGAGTCGCCCCTGACCCCGTCTTCCCCAACTCCGGCCACCGAGATCGCCATCGTCGCCCCGCTCAGCTCCGGTCTTCCCCGAGCCCGTTTCGACGCTTGCTGCAATTGCCGTGAGCTCAGCTCCACCCTCCCCCTCTTCGTTAACTCTCTCCTGCACCGTATGCACCGCACCACGTTCACCCGCACCCGCCGCCGCCGAGCTCATCGCCGACGTGACTCCGGCCACCCACCGGCCACACCACTATGACCAACGCACTCACCGCACTCACAGGAACCCGTAGCACTACTCCACGCGCCTCGCTGTGCACCATAGCCTCGGGTTCGACCTCACCCGAGCTTCGGCAGCCGCACAGCTCATCGCCGGCGACGTTTCCGGCCACCCCGAGCTCCACCACTGCTACCAAACGACGCGGCTTGCTCCCAGCTACGCGTAGATGCTCTCTGCCGCCCATTTGGTCGCCGAAGCACGAAACCCGCACTGCCCCGCCGCGTCTGGCCTTGCCGGTGGCTAAACGCCGGCGAGTTTGACTTTGTTTGACCCTAGTTGACCCCATGTGGGCCCAGGTTGACTCCCCCTGAGTCTATGACAAGTGGGACCGCTCTACTAATTAACATAGATTAGCACTAATTAAATTTAGTTAGTTAATTAACTATTGACATGCGGGTCCCACTGGTCAGGTTTGACCTGGACCAGCCCTGTTGACCACTGACGTCACCCTGACCCAATGCTGACGCAATAATTCAATTACTGGAATTATTCTTATACAGGAAATTCCAGAAAATACCACAAACTTCAAATGCAAAGATTTATATATGAAATTTGATCAGAAAAATTCAATCTTTCCATCTGTAATGGTTTCATGCATGACAAAACATTTAACCTTGTTGTTTAGGTGAAACAAGCAAATGCACTTATATGACTTAATAACATAAGCTTCCATTTGAACCTTTGATTCAAATGGACTCAAACCAACTTGTTTCACAATGCATTAGCCAGGACACCTCATATTGCCATGTCATAGCATGCATCATATTGTTGCATATTGCCATGTGATGATTGTGTTCTATGATGTCTTTCATGGTAGGTTCTACCTCCGAGGATATTCTCGAGTATCCAACTGAAGGGCAGTACCCTACTACTACTCCATCAGGCAAGCAGCCCCATTGATCATATCGATACAATCCCATGTTCTCGCTCCTGCTCTCATTTACTGCATTAAGACAACAACGTTTCAAACTGTTGTGTGCTGCGGTAGTTGAACCCTTATCCTCTGCATGACCTGTCATTGCCACAGTAACTAGATGAAACCCACTAGCATGTGTAGGAGTTGATTGTGCCATGTATGTGTTTACTACCTTGCTAGAGTTCTGTCAGGTCTGGTTCATCTGGGTGATGGGCTAGAGTGAAATGATTACATCGGTAATGTGAGGGATGTGTTGAACATGATTTGGTAAAGGTATCGATGAGAGGCCATGTAGGAGTACATGGTGGGTTGTTTCATTGAGGCCATCCCTAAGAACTGAGATCTATATGCGTGATTTAAGATTCATCTACTACCACACATTAGGCCCTGAAATATGACCCCGCTCGACTTACTGACCCCTCTCGTCCTCTGTCCAGGAGTTACAACTAGTTTCTGGTGTTTATAGGTTATGTGTTGGCGGCCGTGCGTAGTGCTGACCCTAGGGGTGGGCTATGATGTGGTAGATACACCGTGGCCGGGTATGCCGGGCGCCCGTTTGGCGTCTCGTGACCCTGTACACATCGTTTGGGGCCGTTGAGGACACCCCGACCGGATTTTCTTGTGGATGGAACCCAAATAGGCGATAAACATGGACTAGAGACTTGTGCGGTTAGTCAGGTCGTGGTCTACAACCACGTCGGCTTTCGCTTGAAGTCTGCCGAGCACATGTCGTGTGTAGACGCTAAGTGGTGGAAACATGTGTGACGAAGTACACCCCTGCAGGGTATAAAACTATTCGAATAGCCGCGTCCGCGGTAAAGGACTACTTGGTTGCCTATACAGTTCATAGAAAAGCTAATGGTTACTACTAAAAGACTCAAGATAAGTGTGAGTACCACGGATGGCCCTCTCGTAGGATGACGAGGGAGGATCCGCGGTGGAGTATTGTGTTGGTGATTCGTGGACTCATGTGCAAAAACTATTTTACAAGTGGTGTCTCATAGGATAGCTTAGCCGAGAGTCAAAGCTAGCTTGCTGCAATAACTCCACCACCTTCTTGAGAATGAGCATCTATTGTAGGATCTGTTGTAAGACTTGCTGAGTACCTTTGTACTCATGTTGCCTGAATTACTGTTTTCAGACGACAACACCGCCCCCTCCGACGGGTTTTACGTAGACCTCGACGTCGATGAGTGATTTGCCACCCAGGTGGTGATTCTGGCCATGGAGGGCCCTATGTAGATAGACAGGCTTCGTCAAGCCTTCCTTCTTTCTAGTGTCTGTACTCAGACTAATTTGCTTCCGCATGTGCTTGTATGCTTGTATGACTTGAGTGTCGGGTCATGTGACCCTACCTGTATGAACATGTTATGTATGGCTCTCCAGAGCCTTTAAGTAAAGTACTTTGAGTTGTAGAGTTTTGTTGTGATGCCATGTTGTATTTACACATATCGAGCATATTGTGTGTATGATTGAAATGCTTGGTATGTGTGGGATCCGACAATCTAGTTGTTTATCCTTGGCAGCCTCTCTTATGGGGAAATGTAGTCTAGTGCTTCCATGAGCCATAGTAGTCCGCTACAGCCTGGTTCATCGGAGTCCTGCTAGCCCAGCACTACTGCTCAGGACACTTGACTGGCAGGCATGTGTTTCACTTCGTTCTTGTGTCTGTCCCTTCGGGGAAATGTCGCGCGGTGACATCCGAAGTCCTGCCTAGCCTGCTACAGCCCGGGTTCCCGGAGTCCTGTTAGCCCAGTGCTACAGCTCAGATTCACACGCTGCTGAGCGACAGGCTCGATGTGATTCATGTATGACTGACCCCATAGGTTTGTGCCGCTTTGGGTTCACGACTAGCCATGTCGGCCCGGGTTCTCTGTCATATGGATGCTAGCGACACTATCATATACGTGAGCCAAAAGGCGCAAACGGTCCCGGGCCATGGTAAGGCGACACCCGTGGGAATACCGTGCGTGAGGCCGCAAAGTGATATGAGGTGTTACCGGCTAGATCGATGTGACTTGGAATCGGGGTCCTAACATGATGGGGGCTCACAATCACAAAAGGTTTCTAGGATAATGTATTTATATGTGAAACTTCTCTTCCCTTATTAATTCTTTCATGAGTTGCATCATCGACTAATGCTATGGTTGTCAATCTCTAATAAAGTTTCCTACTTATACTTTTCCTTATGTGGTGTAATCACTTACCATAATATTAGCATATGATCTTTTTGATTTATTTCCTTTCTTTTTATTGCAACATGAAAGTAAAGAAAGCAAAAACTCAAACTAAACTTTATTATATATATCTCACACACGATTACAAGGATAAATCACTAAGAAAATTCTCAAAAAGAAAGGATCGGACTAAACTTTTATTCATCTAAAGCAAAAGATTGAACTAAAATAAGTAAAGGCGAAAGATAGTAGCAATGATACGATACTGGGCACCTTCCCCAAGCTTGGCGGAAGCCAAGGGGAGTGCCCATAACCGATACCTAGTTTTCTTTTGGGGATGAAGAAGAGGGTGGTGGTGGCAAAGTAGAGGGTTTGTCCTTCTTCCTTAGCATACGCTTGAGGATGGAATTTTCCTCCTTCAATTCACCGACCTCCTCCTCGAGCTCCAGTACCTTTTTGCATAGATCTTGCTTATTTTCCTGCAAAAGGTGAAAGGGTATGAACTGAACCTTAGGCCTCTTTGGTTTGTTTGGGAGGCTTGACTTCTTGAATTCCACATGCATGTCCCCAGATTGAGGCAATAGGGGTTCGTCCTCGTCCGAGCTCGTCTCCTCCTTCTCTCTAGGATAAATAATCTTCCTCTTCCTCCGAAGTCTAGCCATAATGTTCCACATCCCCAGAAGACTTGGGGTTTGCGATGATATCAGAAACATAGCTCTCACCCTCAGAGTCTTGGGATGACATATTTTCAGATCTATCAGAAACAATAAGAAAAGAAAATAAAAGATTTCTTCGCGATATGGTGATCAATGGTTTCAGGGGGTATATAAAGATTTTTTATCTTGGGAAACAAGCAAATGGGAGAAAAATGGAGTCCAGAAGGTGCCCCATGTGGGCGTGCCTGGCAAGCCAGGCGCACCCTGGTGTCTTGTGCCCACCAGGTGACTTTCCTGGAAGTTTCTTATTTTCCTAATTTTCTGAATATTCCAAAACTGTCAAAAAATATTTTTGCGGATTTTTTGGAGTCCATTTACTTACCGTATCACGTACCTCCTTTTTTCACGATTCTGGAGTGTTCCGGAAGGACTCTTTTATATGTTCTTCTGGTGTCAAAGTTTGGATAATATTAATTTCAACATTAATAGGCATACCTGAGAAATAATGTTTTATTCGTTGCCCATTAACAACCTTCGGGTTAGTACCTTCGGCATTATTTATTTTGGTAGCTCCAGACCAATAAACCTCCTCGATAACATAGGGGCCTTCCCGTTTTGAGAGGAATTTTCCTGCAAAGAATCTAAAAAGAGAGTTGTACAAAAGAACATATTCTCCAACTTTGAACTCATGCTTTTGGACTCTTTTATCATGCCATCTTTTAACTTTTTCTTTAAATAATCTGGCATTTTCAAAAGCTTGGGTTCTCCATTTATCTAGTTAGCTAATATCAAATAACTTCTTTTCACCAGCAAGTTTGAAGTCATAATTGAGTTGTTTGACTGCCTAATATGCTTTATGTTCTAACTCAATAGGTAAATGACAAGCCTTTCTGTAAACAATTTTATAAGGAGACATACCCATAGGATTTTTGTATGTTGTTCTATAAGCCCAATGTGCATCATCTAATTTCTTAGACCAATTCTTCCTGGACTTATTGATAGTCTTTTGTAATTTTTTTCTCTATTGCTAATTTCAACTTGACCACTAGACTGAGGATGATATGGTGATGCAATTCTATGGTTAACATCATACTTGGTGATGTCTGCTAGGACTACGTCGGTATTTCCCCAAAGAGGAAGGGATGATGCAGCACAACAATGGTAGGTATTTCCCTCAGTGATGAGACCAAGGTTATCGAACCGGTAGGAGAACCAAGCAACACTATGTAAACATCACTTGCACACAAATAACATATACTCGCAACCTGACGTGTTAAAGGGGTTGTCAATCCCTTTTGGGTAACGACGCCAAAAATTGGCAAACGGACGTGAGAGAGTTGTAAATATTGATAGATTGAATGCCAAACAAAATAAAGTGCAGCAAGGTATTTTTGTATTTTTTGTTTAATAGATCTGAAAAAGGCAAATAAAATAGATCGCAAAGGAAAATAATATGAGAAAGAGATTTGGGGGCCGTAGGTTTCATTCGTGGCTTCTCCCGAGAAAAATAGCAAATGGTGGGTAAACAAATTACTGTTGGGCAATTGATAGAACTTCGAATAATCATGACGATATCCAGGAAATGATCAGTATATAGGCATCACGTCCAAGATTAATAGACCGACTCCCGCCTGCATCTACTACTATTACTCCACACATCGACCGCTATCCAACATGCATCTAGTGTATTGAGTTCATGGCGAAATAGAGTAATGCAATAAGAATGATGACATGATGTAGACAAGATCTATTTATGTACAAATAGACCCCATCATTTTATCCTTAGTAGCAATGATACATACGTGTCAGTTCCCCTTCTGTCACTGGGACTAAGCACCGTAAGATCGAACCCACTACAGAGCACCTCTTCCCATTGCAAGATAAATAGATAAAGTTAGCCAAACAAAACCCAAATATTGGAGAAGAAATACGAGGCTATAAGCAATCATGCATATAAGAGATCAAAGAAACTCAAATAACTTTCATGGATAAAAATATAGATCTGATCATAAACTCAAAGTTCATCCGATCCCAACAAACACACTGCAAAAAGAGTTACATCATATGGATCTCCAAGAGACCATTGTATTGATAATCAAACGAGAGAGAGGAAGTCATCTAGCTACTAACTACAGACCTGAAGGTCCAAAAAGAACTACTCACGCATCATCAGAGAGGCACTAATGGAAGTGGTGAACCCCTCCGTGATGGTGTCTAGATTGGATCTGGTGGTTCTGGACTCTACGACAGCTGGAATTGATTTTCGTCAACTCCCCTAGGGTTTCTAGAATATTGGAGTATTTATAGAGCAAAGAGTCTGTTTAGGGGGCACCCGAGGTGGGCACAACCCACCAGGGCGCGCCTAGGCCTCCTGGTGCGCCCTGGTGGGTTGTGGTCCCCTCGGAGCACCCCCAGGCGCTTCTCCAGCCCATTGGATGTCTTCTGGTCCAAAAAATTGCACAAAAAGTTTCACTGCATTTGGACTCCATTTGGTATTGCTTTCCTGCGATGTAAAAAGATGCAGAAAATAGCAACTGGCACTTGGCACTTGGCTTTGACAATTCTAGTAGCTTCATTACAGAAGTAAATAACATGCCCATCTATAATTTCTTCCAGGAGATCCTTAACCAGAGCAACACTAGGTTCCACTTTAATTTGTTTATCAGGTTAGGTGTTCTAATATAACTTTTATTAACCACGGTCGAAACTTTAGCATGTTCCTTTATCCTAACAGGGAAAGGTGGTTTCTCAATATAAGCAGTATGAACAACTGGATCAACATTATAAATAGTAGTTTTCTCTTTCACTGATACCGTTTCTTTAATTTCATCTTTAATAGGTGGGTGATATTTAAACCACTTCTCTTTAGGGAGATCAACATGAGTAGCAAATGATTCACAAAAGGAGCCTACTATCTTAGAGTCAGGTCCATATTTAGTGGTAAACTTTTGAAAATCATCGGTATTCATAAAAGATTTAACACAATCATACTTAAGCTTAATACCTGACCCTTTACCTTCATGGAGTTCCCAATCTTCAGAGTACGTTTAATTCTTTCCAAAAGATCTCATTGGAATTCAATAGTCTTCTTCATAAAAGAACCAGCACAAGAAGTATCAAGCATGGATCGATCATTATGAGAAAGCTGAGCATAAAAATTCTGGATATTAATTTCTCTTGAGAGCTCATGATTGGGGCATGAATATAACATTGATTTAAGCCACCCCCAAGCTAGAGCGATACTTTCTCCTTCACGAGGCCAAAAATTATATATGTAATTACGATCATGATGAACTAGATGCATAGGATAATATTTTGGTGAAACTCCAATTTCAGTCGATTCCAATTCCAAGCTCTAATATTATCGCGTAACATATACCATGCCAATTCTTTTACCTGCAAAGATAAAGGGAAAACCTTCTTGTTAACTTCATCTCCGGGTAAACCTACAAGCTTAAACAATCCACAAATTTGTTCCACATATAGTGCATATCAGGATGTTCGGTTCCGTCTCCTACATAAGGATTAGCTAGCAGTTGTTCTATCATACCCGAGGGAAATTCATATTCAATATTTTCAGTAGGTGCAGTAGGTTGAGGGGTAGCTAATTGTGGTTCCGTTCGAGGTGAAGATACCGCCGAACAAACCCCTCAAAGGATTGCTTTCCATAATAACAAGTGCCAATAGATTTTAGCACACTATGTAAATGTTTCCGTACCAAATTCCACTTACCAAAGGCGCTTCACTCCCCGACAATGGTGCCAGAAAATAGCCTTGATGACCCATAAGTATAGGGTATCAATTGTACCTCTTTTCGTTAAGTAAGAGTGTCGAACCCAACAAGGAGCGGAAGGAAATGACAAGTGGTTTTCAGCAAGGTAATGTCTGCAAGTGCTGAAATTGTTAGTAATAGAGTAGTTTGATAGCAAGATAATTTGTAACAAGCAAGCAATTATAGTAGTAAAAAAGTGCAGCAAGGTAGCCCAATCCTTTTGAGGCAAAGGAGAGGCCAAAATGTCTCTTATAATAAGCAAAGTGTTCTTGAGGGTACACAGGAATTTCATCCAGTCACTTTCATCATGTTGGTTTGATTCATGTTCGCTACTTTGATAATTTGATATGTGGGTGGATCGGTGCCTAGGTCCTTTTGTCACTTGAACAAACCTCCTACTTATGATTAATCCCCTCGCAAGCATCTGCAACTATGAGAAAAGTATTAAAAATAAATTCTAACCATATCATTAAACTTTTGGATCCAATCTGTCCCTTACGGCATAGCGCATAAACTAGGGTTTAAGCTTCTGTCACTCTCGCAACCCATCATCTAATAACTACTCTACAATGCATACCCTTAGGACCAAATATGGTGAACTGTCATGTAGTCGACATTCACATGACACCACTAAGGGAATCACAACATACATACTATCAAAATATCAAACACATATCAAGTTCACATGATTACTTGCAACATGGTTTCTCCCGTGACCTCAAGAACAAAGGTAACTACTCACAAGTGATAAACATGCTCAACATAAGAGGGGTATTAAGTAGCATATTGGATCTGAACATATAATATTCTTCCAAATAAACCATATAGTAATCAACTACAAGATGTAATTAACACTACTAGTGATCCACAAAGTACCAATGTATAGTTTCGGTCCAAAGATTGAACACAAGAGATGAACTAGGGTTTTAGAGGAGATGGTGTTGTTGAATATGCTGATGGAGATTGCTCTCCCCAAGATGGGAGAGTTGTTGGTGATGATCATGACGATGATTTCCCCCTCCAGGAGGGAGGGCGGAATCGCTCCGCTGGAGGGCGAAAGTGCTCCTGCCCAAGTTCTGCCTCGAGACGGTGACGCTCCGTCTCGAAAGTCCTCCCCTTATTTTTTCTAGTTCAAAATGACTTATATACCAGAAGATAGGCACCAGAGGTGGGCCTGGGTGAGCACAACCCACCAGGGCGCGTGGGCTCCCTGGCGCACCCAGATGGGCCCCCTCTGGCTCCAATATTCCTCAAATATTCCATAAAAAATCTCCATAAAGTTTCAGCTTGTTTGGAGTTGTGCAGAATAGGTGGCCTAACGTAGCTTTTCCAGGTCCAGATTTCCAGCTTCCCGAATTCTCCCTCTTTGTGTGTACCTTGCATATTTGAGAGAAAGTGCATTATAATTACTCCAAAAAGCATTAATATGCATAAAAACATCATAAAAAACAGTAGGAAAACATGATGCAAAATGGACGTATCACACACCCACTTAGTTTCATGTTGAGCTTTCATACACTTATATCTCTTAGTGGATCCGTTCCAAGGCAATTCATACTCCTCTCATTGATATCAATTGATGGGCATCGCCATAGCCCGTTGATTAGCCGCGCCGATCTGATGCTTTCTTCATTTTTTGTCTTCTCCATATTAATCTCTACCATCGTATTCTATTCCACCCATAGTGCTATGTCCATGGCTTGCGCTCATGTATTGCATGGGGGTTGAAAAAGCAGAAGCACATTAAAAAGTATGAACCAATTGCTTGGCTGACACCAGGGTAGTATATGATAAGTACTTTGTGTTAATAAGATGGAGCATGACATGTCTATTTGATTTTGTAGGGATAATGTTCTTTAGCACTGATACTTTGAAAGACATGATTGCTTGTTGGGATGCCTAAGTATTTATGTATTTATGTCAACTTATAGACTATTGCTTTGAATCACTCGTGTCTTAATATTCATGCCATGACTAGATTATATGATCAAGATTATACTAGGTAGCATTCCACATCAAAAAATATCATTTTTATCATTTACCTACTCGAGGATGAGCGGGAATTAAGCTCGGGAATGATGATATGTCTCTGTCGTATTTCTAATTTTTGATTGTTTCATGCCAATATTCTACAACTTTTATATACTTTTGGCAACATTTTATATTATTTTTGGGACTAACATATGATCCAGTACCCAGTGCAAGTTCTTGTTTGTTGCATGTTTTTTGTTTCACATAATATCCATATCAAACGAAGTCCAAACGCAATAAAAATTTATGGAGATTTATTTTTGAATATATGTGAATTTTGGGAAGAAGAATCAACGCAAGACGGTGCTTGAGGTACCCACTAGGCATCAGGGCACGTCCAAGGCGGTAGGTTGCACCGTGGTACCTAGTGAGCACCTTGTAAGTCGGTTGACCCCCTTCTTTCGCCGCAAGAAAGATAATATCTAGAAAAACCGTGTTAAAATCTCAGCCCAATCAGAGTTATGGATCTCCGGATATTGAAGAAATGGTTTTCAACAAGAATATGAGAATGCGAAATTGAAGAGAATAGAGAGAGAGATCGAATCTAGGAGGGGCTCCCGCCCCTCCGCCGCCATGGCGGCCATGGATTAGAGGGGGACTCTCCTCCCATCTAGGGGTGGGCCAAGGAAGAAGAATAAGGAGGGGGCTCTCTCCCCATCTCTCCACATGGTGCCAGAATGCCACTGGGGCAATTATCATGATGGCGATCTACACCAACTACTTCATGGCCATCATCACCAACTCTGCCCCCCTCTATGCAGCGGTGTAACACCTCTTCTCCTTGCTGTAATATCTACTTAAACATGGTGCTTAATGCTATATATATTATTTCCCAATGATGTATGGCCATCCTATGATGTTTGGGATTGCTTTTACCATGCTTGTCGCGTGGTCATCCTATGATGTTTGAGTAGATTCGTTTTGTCCTATGGGTTGATTGATGATTGTGATTGGTTTGAGTTGTATGTTTTATTTTGGTGCTGCCCTGTGGTGCCCTCCGTGTCATTCAAGCATGTGGGATTCCCGTTGTAGAGTGTTGCAATACATTCATGATTCTCTTATAGTGGGTGGCGAGAGTGACATAAGCTTATACCCGAGTAAGGGGGTTGTTGCGTATGTGACTAAACAGGACTTGATACTTAATGCTATGGTTGGGTTTTACCTTAATGATCTTTGGTAGTTGTGGATGCTTGCTAGAGTTCCAATCATAAGTTCATATGATCCAAGAAAGTATGTTAGCTCATGCCTCTCCCTTATATAAAATTGCAATAATGATTACCGGTCTAGTTATCGATTGCCTAGGGACAAAATACTTCTCTTGTGTTATAAAAATCTTTCTACTAAATAACTAACTATTATTATCTCGCAAGGTACTCCTAGTTTAATTCTTGCAAAGTAGTTCTAGCATCACACCTACAAAATAGTTTCATACTTGTTCTAGGTAAAGCGAATGTTAAGTGTGCGTAGAGTTGTATCGGTGGTTGATAGAACTTCAAGGGAATATGAATCCTACCTTTAGCTCCTCATTCGGTTCAACACTCTTATTTATTGAAAAAGCTACAATTGATCCCCTATACTTGTGTGTTATGAAGAGGGAGGACACGGCCTCGTGGTTGGATAGGCTTGCTGCCGCTGTTTCTTCATCACCAACTTCTCTATGTGCAACTAGCGCGGCACTGACCACCTAGTTCATTGCCGCTAAGTATAGTATCAATGACTCCTATGGTCTAGGTTGTCAGGACCCCGATTCCAAGTCACATCGATCTAGCCAGTAACACCTCATATCACATTGCGGCCTCACGCACGGTATCCCCATGGGTGTCGCCTTACCATGGCCCGGGACCATTTGCGCCTTTTGGCTCACGTATATGATAGTGTCGCTAGCATCCATATGACAGAGAACCCGGGCCGACATGGCTAGTCGTGAACCCAGAGCGGCACAGACCTATGGGGACAGGCATACATGAATCACATCGAGCATGTCGGTCATCAGCGAGTGAATCCGGGCTGTAGCACTGGGCTAACAGGACTCCGGGGAACCCGGGCTGTAGCAGGCTAGGCAGGACTCCGGAAGTCACCGCGTGACATTTCCCCGAAGGGACAGACATAGGAGCGAGGTGAAATACATGCCGGCCAGTCAAGTGTCCTGAGCAATAGTGCTGGGCTAGCAGGACTCCGGTGAACCGGGCTGTAGCGGACTACTATGGCTCGAGGAGCACTAGACTACATTTCCCCATAAGAGAGACTACCAAGGATAAATAACTAGATTGTCGGATCCCACACATACCAAGCATTTCAATCATACACACAATATGCTCGATATGTGCAAATACAACATGGCATCACAAAAAAACTCTACAACTCAAGTACTTTATTTAAAGGCTCCAGAGAGCCATACATAACATGTTCATACAGGTAGGGGTCACATGACCCGACACTCAAGTCATACAAGCATACGAGCACATGCGGAAGCAAATAGTCTGAGTACAGACACTAGAAAGAAAGAAGGCTTCTCGAAGCCATTCTATCTACATAAGGCCCTCCATGGCCAGGATCACCACCTGGGTGGCAAGTTACTCATTGACGTCGAGGTCTACATAAAACCCATCAGAGGGGGCGGTGTTGTCGTCTGAAAACAGTAATTAAGCAAACATGAGTACAAAGGTACTCAGCAAGTCTTACAACAGAACCTACTATACATGCTCATTCTCAAGAAGGTGGTGGAGTTATTACAGCAAGCCAGCTTTGACTATTGGCTAAGCTATCCTATGAGACACCACTAGTAAAATAGTTTTCGCACACGAGTCCACTAATCACCAACACAATACTCCACCGGGGATCCTCCCTCGTCATCCTACGAGAGGGCCATCCTCGGTACTCACACTTATCTTGAGTCTTTTAGTAGTAACCATTAACTTGTCTATCAACTGTATAGGCAACCAAGTAGTCCTTTACCGCGGACGCGGCTATTCGAATAGTTTTATACCCTGCAGGGGTGTACTTCGTCACACATGTTTCCACCACTTAGCGTCTGCACACGACATGTACTCGGCAGACTTCAACCGAAAGATGACGTGGGTGTAGACCACGACCTGACTAACCACACAAGTCTCTAGTCCAGGGTTATCGCCTATACGGGTTCCATCCGCAAGGAATACCGGCCGGGGTGTCCTCAACGGCCCCAAACCATGTGTGCAGGGTTCCCGAGACACCAAACGGGTGACTCGGTACATCGTGCCATGGTGTATCTACCGCATCATAGCCCACCCCTAGGGTCAGCACTACGCACGGCCGCCAACACATAACCTACAAACACCAGAAACTAGTTGCAACTCCTGGACAGAGGACGAGAGGGGTCAGTAAGTCGAGCGGGGTCATATTTCAGGGCCCAATGTGTGGTAGTAGCTGAATCTTAAATCACGCATACAGATCTCAGTTCTTAGGGACGGCCTCAATGAAACAACCCACCATGTACTCCTACATGGCCTCTCATCGATACCATTACCAAAACATGTTCAACACATCCCTCACATTACCGACATAACCATTTCACTCTAGCCCATCACCCAGATGAACCAGACTGACCAAACTCTAAGCATAGCAGGCATATCAAGGTAGGAAACACATACATGGCTCAATCAACTCCTACACATGCTAGTGGGTTTCATCTAGTTACTGTGGAAAAGACAGGTCATGCAGAGGATAAGGGTTCGACTACCATAGCACACAGCAGTTTGAAACGTTGTTGTCTTAATGCAGTAAACGAGAGCAGAGGAGAGAACATGGGATTGTATCGATATGATCAATGGGGCTGCTTGCCCGATGGAGTGGTAGTAGGGTACTGCCCTTTAGTTCGATACTTGGAGATATCCTCGGAGGCAGAACCTACCACGAAGGACACACAGAATATAATCAACACATGGCAATGTGCAACAATATGATGCATGCTATGACATGGCAAAATGATGTGTCCTGCCTAATGCAATGTGAAACAAGTTGAAATGGATCCATTTGAATCAAAGATTCAAATGAAAGCTTAAGTTCTTATGCATAATAAGTGTATTAGCTTGTTTCACCTAGCAAGGTTAGAGTGTTTTGTCATGCATGAAACCATTACAGATGGAAAGATTGAATTTTCTGATCATTTTTCATATATAATTTGTTTGATTTGGAGCTATGGTTGATTTTCTATGATTTTTAGAAGTTTTGGCTATTTTCTGGAATTTCCTATATAAGAATAAATCCAAAAAATAAATAATTGCGTCAGCACTGCGTCACTGTGACGTCAGCGAGTCAAAGGCGCCAGCCCAGGTCAAACCTGACTGGTGGGCCCCATCTGTCAGTGTCTCAGCTAACTAACAGAATTAAGTTAGTACTAACTAAACTGTCAGTGGGGCCTGGGCCCGCATGTCAGTGACCTGAACTAACTAAAATTAGTTAGCGCTAACCCTAGGTTAATTAGCAGAGGGGGCCCACTTGTCATAGACTCAGGGGAGTCAACCTGGGCCCGCCTAGTCAAAGTCAATGGGTCAAACCAACTGGCGTTTAGCCGCCGGCGAGGCCAGACGCGGCGGAGGGCTTCGGAAAACGCCCACAGGCGACCATTCGCGCGGCGGAGAGGCTCTACTCGTTGCTGGGAGCAATCCGCAGCATTTGGTGGTGGAAGTGGAGCTCGGGGAGGCCGGGAACGACGCCGGCGACGACCTTGGCAGTCGCCGGAGCTCGGGTGAGCTCGGGCTCGTTGCTTCCGTGGCCTAGGCGGGGCCGCGCTAGCATCTACGGCTCCTACGCGATGCGGGGAGTGCGTCGGACACAAGCCCGGGACCAGTGGGTGACCGGAGCATCGTCGGCGACGAGCTCCGCGGCGGCGCGTGCGGGTGAGCTACATGCGGTTGCTACGAGGCTCGAGAGGGAGGACGGAGAGGATAGGGACATGTCCAGGCTCACGGTGGTTGCAACGAAGCTGACGACGAGGTCGGGGATGAGCTGGAGCAGTGGTGACGGCGAAAGGGATCTCCGGCAGCGATCGACGAAGACGGGGTCGGTGGAGGCGGTGCAGGGCGTGCGAGCGCTCGGGGCTCGGCCTGCTCGACGTAGTCGACGACGGCGGAGCGAACGGACACGGTGGTGCGGCACGGGGACAACGACGGTGGCGGCTGCGCCAGCTATGGCTTTGGGGGAGCGAGGGAGAGAGCATGGGGGAGAGTGGGATGTCCAGGGGGTCGGGGCGGTGCCGCAGAGGCGCTTCGAGGCGTCGCGTTGGCGCGGGCGACGGCAGGCAGGCAGGGAGGTGGCGTGGCGAGCTCGGCGGCGTTGCGGTGTCCCTCCTCTGCCTACTCGCAGAGGTAGGTGATGACTGGCATAGGCCAGATGGGCCGGGCCAGCGAGGTAAGTGGCCTCTGGCCTTTCTCTCTCTCTCTCTCTTTCTAAATTGTTTTCTGTTTTCTAATTTTCTGCAACTGTTGGGCTTTATTAAAAATACTAAAACGTTTCCAGAAATCCTGAAAATAATTATAGGCTCTGTTTAGATTATTTCCAACAGCCCACACTTATTTCCAGAATTATTTGAGCATTTAAATATTTTATAGTATTTAAATGCCCAAATTCAAATACTTATGATTTAATTCAAAAAATCCAGAATGTCCTAGAAAAGAGTGCACCATTTTTGCCAGGGGTTTTAGCCCAATCGAGAAATGATGAACATTTTGTGAAGGGCATTTTGGGTTCATTGAAACAAATTTTGGTAAACCCTAGTTGGTTTAAGGGGGTGCTGGGGGTTCTGTTATCCCCATTTCATCTTTCTGGGATAATTAAACATGATGCAAACACTCTAATACATGAACTTGCTAGGGTGTGACAACTCACCCCCACTCAAAAGAATCTCGTCCCGAGATTTAGGATCTGTTGGGAAGAAGGTGGGGTACTCGAGTCGAAGACGATCCTCCCTTTCCCAAGTGGATTCCTTTTCGGAATGGTGTGACCATTGAACCTTGAGAAACTTGATGTTATGGCGTCGAGTGGTATGCTCGGCTTAATCAAGGATACGGACGGGATATTCCCGATATGAGAGATTATCTTGTAGATCAAGCATTTCGTGGTCCACTCCACGGATAGGATCCACGAAGCAACGCCTGAGTTGAGAAACATGGAAGACATCGTGAACTCTGGAAAGGTGCGGAGGTAGTTCCAATTGGTAGGCAACTTCTCCTCGTTTGGCAAGAATGCGAAAGGGTCCAATGTAACTAGGAGCCAATTTTCCTTTGATACCGAAACGATGGGTTCCCTTTAACGGAGTAACCCGAAGGTAAGCCTTCTCGCCGACTTCATAAGTCATGAGCTTATGCTTACGATCATATTGGCTCTTTTGACGAGATTGGGTTGTTTTCAATTTCTCACGAATAACGCAAACCTGCTCTTCTGCTTCCTGAATCATTTCCGGGCCAAAGAGTTGTCTTTCCCCGGTTTCTGACTAGTTAAGAGGCGTTCGACATTTTCGTCCATAGAGAACTTCCAAAGGAGCTTTGCCCAAGCTAGCCTGATAACTATTGTTATAAGAAAACTCCACGAATGGAAGGCATTTCTCCCAATCCATTCCGAATGAGATGACAGAATCTCGGAGCATATCTTCCAGAATTTGATTTACTCACTCTACTTGACCACTTGATTGGGGCTGGAACGCGGTGCTAAAGAGAGACGAGTTCCCATAGCATTTTGGAAACTTTCCCAAAATCGAGAGGTGAAGAGACTCCCACGGTCTGAGTTAATTTCCAATGGGACACCATGAAGAGGCACTATTCGGGAGATGTATAAATCAGCTAGCTGGCTAGCGGTGATAATGTAACACCCCAGATGTAACTTTCCCAATTTGTACCCCAACTCTTGCTGTTTCGGCGTTAAGTTATTTTATTTTCTCGGGTTCGGGTTTTTGTCTCTGTGTGTTGTTATCATTGTCTTGCATCTCATATCATGTCATCTTGTGCATTGCATTTGCATACGTGTTCGTCTCATGCATTCGAGCATTTTCCCCGTTGTCCGTTTTGCATTCCGGCACTTCGTTCTCCTCCGGTGGTCATTTCTAGCTTTCCTTCGTGTGTGGGGATTAAGCATTTCCGGATTGGACCAAGACTTGCCAAGCGGCCTTGGTTTACTACCGGTAGACCGCCTATCAAGGTTCGTATCATTTGGACTTCGTTTGATACTCCAACGGTTAACCGAGGGACCGAAAAGGCCTCGTATGTGTTGCAGCCCAACACCCCTCCAATTTGGCCCAAAACCCACCTAAACCCTCTCCATCATCTAGAGCGTTCGATCATGATCGCGTGGCCTAAAACCGCACCTCATTTGGACTCTCCTAGCTCCTCCTATGCCTATTTAAAGATCCCCCGAAAATCTCCTTATCCTCCCCCCCCCCCGAAACCCTAGATCCACTCGTCATCGCGTGCACCGGACATAATCCCGACGATGGACATTGTCCGCCC